>NC_021166.2:3922952-3998865 GCF_000331145.2 Cicer arietinum
GAAAGAGGGAAAAGAAGCCGCAGAAACATGGACTGGATGGGCTAAAGAGAAACTCAGTGAAGGACTTGGTTTCAAAGATAAAGATAGTAGCAACACTGACAAGGCTTCTGAATATGCTTCAGACACTTCACACAAAACAAAAGACTGTGCTTCTGATGCTGCACAAAAGACCAAAGACTATGCTTCTGAAACTGCAAAAAAATCAAAGGAAACTGCTCAAAGGGCCAATGATCATGCCCATGATACTGCTGAGAAGACCAAAGACTATGCTAGAGATGCTTCTCAGAAGATTAGAGATTATGCCACTGATGCTGCTGAGAAGACTAAACATCATGCAGGTGATGCTAGCGAGAGAACAGGACAATATGCAGATGATGCTGCAGAGGATACCAGAGACTTTGCTGGGGAAGCTATCCATAAGGCTAGGGAATATACCGGTAGTGCAGCACAGAAGGCTAAAGATTTGGCTGCTGATGCTGCACAAAAAGCTAAAGAATATGCCACTGGTGCTGCATACAAGTCCAAAGACTATGCTGGTGATGCTGCGGAGAAAACCAAAGAGTATGCAGGTGATGCTGCAGAGAAGTCCAAAGATACAGCATATAAGACCAAAGACTATGCTGGTGATGCAGCATATAAGACCAAAGACTATGCTGGTGATGCAGCATATAAGGCCAAAGACTATGCTGGTGATGCTGCATACAAGGCCAAAGACTATGCTGGTGATGCTGCAGAGAAGACCAAAGATGCAGCATATAAGACCAAAGACTATGCAGGTGATGCTGCAGAGAAGAGCAAAGAGTATGCAACTGATGCTGCATACAAGTCTAAAGACTATGCTGGTGATGCTGCTCAGAAAACCAAAGAGGCTTCTGATTATGCCAGTGATACCACTAAGAAGACCACAAATTATGCAACTGATACCGCAAAGAAAACCAAAGATAAGATTCAAGATGTTGCCACTGGTTTGTACCGTACAAACTTCATTTTTAGTAACATTTCTAGTAATCGCATGATATAGAGAAAAACACACTCTTTTGACATGTACTAATTACATCCTAAATTTTTTGTTTCACAAAAAATATATACAACACTATGTATAGAAGGACTGAAATATTTAGATATTATTATATTATGATTATGATGATATAAAAGCCTATTAACTCAAAGTGAGTAAAGCAGTGTTTAACAAGAATTTGCCAAAACATTTTGAATGTGTGATTGTTGCAGGGGCAGGGGAATACACAGCAGAGAAAGCAAGTAACATAGCAGATGCAGGTAAAGATACCTTTGAGGCTGCAAAGCATAAATCAGAACATGTGAAAGACAAATTGGGTGAACAACGACAACGAGATGCTGAGCTTTGAGCTTCTCATCATCATGTACCTAATAATACTTGTTTCTGTCACAAGAGTTTCTCCAATCTTTGTGTGTATATAATATGTGTCTTTGTTGTGTTCTCCACTAGTTATGTTTTTTGTGCTTGGTCTCTCATGTTAGTAAACCACATAGCACAAGTTGGAACATTTTGTATCAAATTAAATATGCTTTTTGTTTTCTAAATCCTCGTTAAAAATAATAGTTACAATCTCCTCAAACATGTTCCATTTCCTTGAATAGATGCTTCAAATAATATTTGATTTCCTTGAATAATTATTTTGATTTACCATAAAGTATATATATTATTTTGATGTATCCAAAAAAAAATAATAATCACAATTTTTTAGAAATGATGTGAGTATATTTTTCAGGTTAGATATGTTTATATTTTATATGTGGTTAGATATCTCTCCTTAAATTGCTAACAAACTCAATTTGTTTTTTTTTTCTTTTTTTTGACAAACTGAGTTGGATTTGGAGATAGGTTTTTGGTAGGTTAAATTCATACTTTGTTATACATTAAAAAAAGAATAATATTAATTTTTTGGTCAAACAAGAATAACCTGATAAAAGAAAAGAACATCACAGTTTCAAAAGAAAAGAACATCACAGTTTCAAAAGAAAAAGAAAAGATAAGTCTTCTCTTTTATGTTTTCAAAAGAAAAAGAAAAAAGAAAAGATAAGTCTTCTCTACACTTTTCCTCTAATAATAGATAATGTTAAAAGTGAGAGGAAAAATGAATAATGATACTTATTGATTATTAAATTTTTAAAGTGAACAATTTATTTTTTTTTAAATTGAATGGTTGTTATTTTGTATATATGTTGATTATTTACTTCATTCATTTTTATATTTTTGAATTAATTTTAATTTATTCAAAATCGAATTGTATTAATTTTTTAAATTGATGAATCGGTTTATTATTTTAAATTAAATTAAATTGATTTTAATTTAGTTTTATTTATTATGTATTATGTTATTACGAGGAACATTTTAAAATTTTGTCATTTTTTTATTTTAATTTTGAATTAAAATTAAATTTATTATTGTTCATTTTGATTATAATTTAATTTTAATATTTAAAAATCAATCAGTTCAAATTGGGTTCGGATTGGTTCTACAACCCAATTAAGTTTTTTGGTTTTTTTTTTCCATTTCTAACATACATTGATCGAGTCAGGTACTTTTTCAAATATTGTTTTGTTTAAAAAGTGTTCAATTATTATATTTACTATCGAAAATTTTGCTAACAAATAAATTTTTGGTAAAGTATTTATAATACCAGAAATTTATGTCATTAAATTTTCGGTAGTTATATTTTTTTATCGAAATACTCGACAGTTATATTTAATTTTAATTTTTTAAAATATTCGATAATTATTTTACTATTAAAATACTATTAATAAAATAAAATATATTAAAAAAATGTGTCAAAATAAATAAAATATTCCTAATATTTTGTTGATAAAATAATAATATACTTTCTTAACAATTCTCTCCCATCTTTACTGCGAATATCTTATAAAATAACGACTTATTTTCTTAACAACTCTCTTCTATTTTTATTCTTATCTAATAAATAAATAAAATTAAATAATAATAAAATATTATTAATGTACTTAAAAATAATAATAAAAATATTTAAAAAATATAAATATTTAATAATATAATTTACTTTATTATTATTATTATTAATATAATTTAATTTATTCTATAATTTATTACTAATATTTTGTTTTTTAAAATATTATAATTATTTTTGTTTTATTAAATAAATAATTTTGTAATTGTAAAAAATGAGAAGAAAAAATATTTATAGATTTAATACATGGTCGCTTCCTCGAAAAATTTCAAATGAATGAAATTTCCAGTGAACATCTTGGAAATTTCAAATTAGCGGTAGTTATAAATCAATACTGAAAATTTCAAATTTCTGGGTGATACTCTCAGAAATTTCAAAAAATGAAATTTCCGGTATTGATTTATAACTATCGGAAATTTCATTCATCTTAAAATTTTCGGTAAAAAAAAAAATTCAACAGCACTCACTTTTCCGAAAAACACAACTTGTAGGGATTCAAGGAATCTTTTTTATTTTTACAATTTTATTAAGGGTATTTTAAATATTTCAAACATAAATTTTTTAAATGAGGGAGTATAGGGTTAATTGAGGGGTACAAAACGCAACTTTCTCAAACTAGTGTTAAGCGTAATTTAAAAGCCCAATAATATATAAAGCATACAAGCCCAAGGGTATTCCGACATGGGCTGCTTTCTTTCATTGCTAAGAAAATTTTAGCATATATCTAATAGAGAAATTCAAATTTTAAGAGTTTTTCAAAACTTTTATTTTAAAATAAGAATTTAATTTTATACACTAATAGTGTAAATAAATTTAACAGTTAATCAATCAAAATCATAGAGTCAATCACAAGCAATTAAACTTTCAAAATAATGTTAAGACTTTTTATTTTGACATAAAAAGTTGACATTCTACATGGAACACCTAATAAAATACATCTTTGACTTAATATAAAAATATATTTTGAAATACTCCCTTCGAGATAGAATAGTAATAAAATAAAATAAAAATTAAAAAATAAAACACACGACCTCAAGAAACATGTGGTGCTGGGCACCACGTAGAGGAAAATAAATATATTTTGTTGCTTTTTAACAACTTGTGGATTTCAATCAAATGACCTTAATTTAAATATGCCATGAACACTTGATGCTCTAAGTGCTAACCCCCAATGACTTGAACTTTAGTTGGTAACAAAAAACACAGGACAACTAAACATAGTTGGTAACAAAAAACAACTAAACAAATATACTACTAGTATATGGGACAAATTAAAGATAATTTGCAATATGTGTGACATTAGGCCTTGCAATCTCATTAAGCATGTGCTGCTGGGAACATTCACTCTATTTTTATTTTTAAAAAAGCATACGGATAAAACAATTTTATATATTCTAAGAAAAAATAGAGTTGAATGAATAATTACTAATTCCAATAAGATGGGCCGGTTCAGTCCAAAAAAACAAATAAGTCGGTAAAAGATAAAACATAAAACAAAAACCTTTTATTTTAAAAAATATTATACTTAATGCAAAAAGTAATGAATTATATAAAATTGTATATTTACTAATAAAATATGGCTCGTGTTTATTGTGCGGTGCCGTCCTACTATGACTAAGGAATATTATCATATATTGTAATAATTAAACACTGAAGTTTTCAAAAGAAAATAAATAAAAAAGTCTAACACGAGGTTTAGGTTTTATTTTTTACAAAATGTTTAGGTTTTATTATGTCTCCGATTGAAATTAATGATCTCGTAATAATATAACACATATTTATCGCTCTATGTAAAAAAATGATATGAAATTGTTCTATGTGTGTTAAAATCTAAAGATACCCGCATAGATGTTTATTGTTTGAATTTTAAGCAAATTGAATCAACTTGCAATCATTCTTTCACAATTGACAAGTAATATATAAATTATCCTCCATGAATAGGTGAAACAGTTAGGTGCAGAGGTTATAGAGGGTGAGGGCAAGTTGCGCACGTGGAAAACCAACCCCCAACAGCTCACAAAAGAATGAGAAGAGACACAAAAACATTGAACGCACTTATAGGACATTCAACGTTGTTAGCTCCATAATGTTGATTTTGAGAGCAATGTTGCTCAAGCTTGGAATTCCAGTAGTCTGAATTTAAATGACAGAATTTCTGATTGGATTGAAAACTTGTCAAGTAGGGGAGAGAGGTCCGCTTCAGGGAATTGTTGATAGATATCTTATTTTCTAATAGCATAACTCTGTAAACGCACTTATGTAAGAGTTATTTAGGAAAATCTCGTAAACACTTTCTGTTTGTAATTTAGTTCAGTAATGGCTACAATCTTCAACAATTTGATTGTACTAAGCTAAAAGGTTGAGAAGACTTGAACGTAGTCGGTTGACTAGTAGGTGTTCAGTAGACGTGCGATATCGTTGGTGAATAGTTGATTAAATCATTTAGTTAGAATGCATTGGACCTAGCTACCATGTTGACGGTGAACCAAAATAAATTGGCTTATACTATTTTGTGCGTATCGTTTTTATTTGTTTTGTTTTATTTCTTTGTTTTAATCTTGTTGAAACTATTTTTAAAAATAAAACAAATTCAACATCATTTCTTGTGTAACTTTTTCTACATATTGTTACCATTTATTAGTTTTGTTCTCCTATCATTAAGTCAATCATGTAAAAAGAAGTCCAAATATTTTAGTACATATTTTAGCTAAGTTTATTTTAAACTATCCTAATTATATGTGGATTGAAGAATGTCCTCCTTATATTTCAAGCTCTATTTCAGTTGATTTGATTGCTTAATAAAGTTTCTTTCTTATAAAAAAAAATAATATTTAAATTATAACTTAACTGAAAAATGTCGATATTATTAAATATAGTCATCATATTCTAGATTCAAATCATAAACTTCACAGTTTTTTTTATGTGAATTTTTTATGATATTTACTATTTTTTATATAAACAAAAAAATATTTATAAATTAGAATTAATTTTCTCAACGTCATATTATTTATCATTTATCCCTACACTGAGAAGAAACAAATCGTAATCTTAATATTATATACAAAGAAAATACTTTCAAAGTAATTTTTTACAAGTGTCAATCATCAAATTAATTTTTGTTACACCACCTTAAAATATCATTTAATTTCTATCATTTTTATTTAAAGATATGTATTGTTTATTTTATCAAAAGGACAGTTGAGGAAAGAAAGTAATAAGAGAAAAGTAGTACAAAATAGAAAGAAAAATATGCACAATATTAATTTATATTTCATTTGATATTGTATTTTATTTTATCTTATCTTAATTTTAATACTATACACAAAGATAACGATAACGTATTTAAGATAATTTTTACAAGTGTCATCACAAAGTTATGTTGTCATGTCACTTTAAAGTATCATTTAATTTTTATCCATTTTATCTACACTTATATTACTCACACTCATTAAAAGACACAATCTTTAGTCATTTATTTACGATTTTCCACTACTAAAATTATATATCGGCGGGTTTAAAAAAAGGGATAGAGGAAACAAAGCAAAAGAAAATAAAATGCAAAGAAGAAAAAAATAGTATAAAATAGAAAGAAATATGAAGGAAAAAAGAAAAACATTTATTCAGTATATTTTTAATATTTGTAAAAAAACTTAATAATGGTCAAATTAAATAATTGAAAATAATTTAATAAACATTTTATCTTATCTTAATCTTTTAATCATAATACTATACCGAGAGAATATTTCTCAGTACATTTTTTTTACAAATACATTGCCTTAAAATATTATTTAATTTATAACTTTTTGTCTACACTGCATCAATTACCTTTATTACAAGAATCATATTTATCCGTTATTCACAAATTTTCCTCTACCTATACTAGAGATAGATTTTGCTTATTTTAACAAAGGAAGATAGAGATAAGAAAACAAAAAGAAAGAAAAAATTGTACAAAATAGAAAGAAAAATTCACACAACATATATTTCAATTTATTGTTAATTATTATTGCGGCTAAATATAGATTATTTTCAAAAAATTATCCCTCAGTATTGATTTTACTAGTGCTATACAAGCTAGCTTACTTTTTTTAAACGGTTTAATTGAATTTCTTATTTATTAGAAAAATTAACTTTTCATAAAACTTACTACTCTATATAGTTATACAAGTAAGCCCCACCTAATGCAATAAATTTGAAACATAGTTTGAAGACAGTAGTATTTTGTTTCCAACTAGTGTCTAAAAAAATCACACCTGTGTTCAATCGTAATAATGATAATATCCAAAAATGAAGTGCATTAAAAAACAATTTTAGGATGAAAATGATAATTTGAGATGGGGGAAGGGAAGGTCAGAAGATGGAGAAACTTGGCTGGTGGACGAGGAAGGAAATATCCGAGAGGGTCCCATGAAAATTATTTAGAGTACATCCCACGATAACCTAGTAACAAAAATTTAATTACTAATATGCAAAAATTAATAATAGTAGTTAATTTTTCTTCATCTTAAATTCATATAAATATATTTTATTTTTTTTTATAATGTAAAATGTGATTGAATATATGGGTCAATTTTTTGTGTATTATATTGTTAAACTATTTATTAAAAGATTAAAGTTGAAGGTATAACTAGAATTTGAACTTTATTTTTGTTTTTAAAAAAAAAAATTATTTAAAATAAAAAAATTGTTATTTTTGTGAAATATTATTTTCATTATTTATTTATATTTTTGTTTTTTCTTTTTTGTTTTCAAATAAAATAATAAATATTATGAAAAATTTATATACAATTGCAATGTTTTGAATTTAAATTCAAAATATAATAACTAATTTAATAATTTTAACATTTGTAGGTAGTATTTAAAGACTCTATTTTTGTTTTCCATTACAACATTTTATTATTAAATACTATCTAAATTCAAAACTCAAATTTGCTCTTTTAATGAATGAAAAAGAAGATGATGCGGTAGGCCAGTAGGTTATTTGATAAGGGCATGCTTCTATCGACTAGGGATGTATCTATTTTGTTACATAAGTAATTATATTGATTTGATCCGGTCTTAAAAAATTAAAGACAACACAAAAAGAAGGTAAAAAATGGTCGAGTTTGAGTTACTTTTCTGGATATACATTTCACGTCCTAGTTGGAGGAAAAATTATAAATTTATTTAAAGATTTAAATTATGGATTTAATAAATATATAATTTATTTTAAAGTTAATGATAAATATTTTGAATTTATGTAAAAAATGATAACATTAGTGATATTTAAAATATAAATTATTAAATTATTAAATTATTAATTAAAATCAAATAAATGAATTAAATTAGAAAAAATAAATAAATGACTGAATTGTTAATGAAATTAAGTTAAAAGATTGTTATAATTATTTTATTAATGATTCACTCTCTCCACAAAAAATTACTTCTCAGATTGTTAACTTAGTAAATTAATGTTTGTAAAACAATGATAAGATTTACTAATTATGATTAGATTTACAAGTGGTAAATATAGTTTACTTGTGATTTATTTTATGTTTAATTATTTTTTCTAAAAATATTTTAAGAATTATTATTTGAGGATTCGTCTTGAGACCAACTCAGTTTAATCTTTATTTCGTCTCGTACTTATTAAATATGTAATCCATCGAGTTTAGTTAAATTAAAATATAAAAATTGATCTCATCAAATATTAAATAAGAAATACATAAAACTCAATTTAACTTATCACTTGTACACAGCTCACTCGTGTTGAAGCAATTATTTATGTATATTTATATTTGGTCTACAAATAAATTTTATTATTTAACAAATACACTTTCTTTTGGGACAAATTAAATAATAAAAATTTAAAACACAGTTAAAATAAAGTTAAATTTAATTTCCTATTCATAAAATTTATAAAAAATTCAAGAAAGATTCTGCAATTATTATATTAATATACTAACTATTTTATCTTTTATTTTAAACATTTTATTAACTAAAATTTTAATTAATTAATTAGTTGAAAAGAGATTCAAATGATATCCAATGTACGCCTAAAATACAATTAATTACAACTCCTCAAAATAACATTTAGTTGAATAATTTCTCTTAGGAGTTATTTATTTTTTAAAAATCTAATCGTCTTTGAGTAAGTAACTTTTTTTTTTAAAAGTAAAAACCAAGTCTCTTTTGGGTTTGATTCCTTAAATTGAATATTCATTTTAGAGAATTAAATAAATAATATTAATTATTGATTTAAAAAATAAAAATTGATATTGTAGATATATAATACAAATTACGAATTTATTAAAATAACAAAAATGGATTTTCACTTTACGTATTACTCAAATAAGTATTCTCCTCTTCCTCCACTTTTTTACGTTGATGTTGTTTTATAGTTATTTTGTGTGTTATGTTCGATATTTAGTTATTTGAGCGCAATGTTATTTTATTTATCATTTTGGTGCGACGTTGTTTGGTTTTCTTCTTGTTGCGGTGTTTGTTTGATTTAAATAGACGAATTAATTTTGATTTAATACAAATTCAATCAATGATTTTGATGTCGTCAACGGAAGTAAGAGTATTTTCGACACTTAAATTTTGTCACATATATAGATATTTTAGCATTTTATTTGAGATGATAAGAGTGCTCGCAAATTCATTTTTTTTATTTTAGCAACTTTTAATATTATTTTTAGTAAAAAAAATTTATAAAATGACTTCAAACAGTTTACATTAAAGTTGAATATCTCTTTTTTTTTTTCAAAAAAATAACTAAAAGTTAATAAATAATAATAATAGTAAATAAATAATTATAATAGTAAATAAATAATAATAATAATAGTAAATAAATAATTAACTAACTAAAAGTTAATAATAATATAATTTTGCCACAAAAAATAAAAAAAAAATGAATATAATGACTCAATACCAATCTTTTTGGAAGTATTTATAAGAGAGTGGCAGAGAGAATGTGGTGTGTCACTGTTTCTCAATCTCCATCAATTTCGTGTCCTCAATTCTTCATTTTCTTTTCCGTGTTATAGAAAATCAGAAACCGTTGCTTTTTCATTTCTCAACAAACCGTCGTCTTATCTATCTACTACTGTCACACATTGAAAAAGAAAGAAAGAAAAAAAAAGCGCATAATCACGGGATTCATTGTCATCATCACATAAAACAATAATTTAAACTTGCTTCTGATTGATTTCTTCATTTTGGATAAAAGGGTTGTGAGAGAAACAAAAATGGTGATATTAAACCTTGGGAGGAAACAGAATAAGATGAATTTGCAGAAAGAAGGAGTGAGACTTGGGAAATATGAGTTAGGAAGAACTCTTGGTGAAGGAAATTTTGGTAAAGTCAAGTTTGCTAAGAACACCGATTCTCAACAACCTTTTGCTATTAAGATTATTGACAAGAACAAGATCATTGATCTTAATATCACTAGCCAGGTTTGCTTTAAATGTCTTTTTCTTATTCTTCTCTCCTGTTTTTTCACATATACTTCTTTTTCTCTGTTGTAAAATATAAACAAAAATTATTAAAAGAAAAGTTTATCAATTTTTTTTTCACTCATCAGCATTTCATTGAACACCAAAATTTTAATTTTTTCATAAAATAAATCTCATAATATAGATAATATATGTATTTCAAATTTTAAACTACGTGTATTCACATACTTTTATCCACTTTTACTTATATTGATGAATATTAAGATTCTTAACTTATGTCCATTGACCATATATATATGTAATTTTTATTTCCATTTAATTGAAATACTCATTCATTGATTTGGGTTTTGACCGAACTACACATATAGAGAAAATAACTATTAATAACTATTAATTAAATTTTGAGTGTTTCTTGACAATATTAAAAATTGAGTTTAATGCAGGTCTTTGATCATTTTATCAACATAAAATTGTTTTACATTATAAGCTATACCCTTATAAAAGTGAAGCAGCTAGCAAAACAATATATTTTTATTAAATGGATGTCATGGTCTAACATTGCATATCTTCTAAATTCTTGAAATTTAACGGTTAGAATTTCATATACTTTATAATTTATTATATATTAATTTTAATTTAATAATTATGAGATTGCAGTTTTAAGTGTCTAATAATAAATAATAGTTGTGAAAATTGCAGATAAAAAGGGAAATAAGTGCCTTAAAGCTCCTAAGGCATCCCAACGTTGTTAAATTATACGAGGTATTTTCATCCTCTCATATTTCACATATACTTAATATATTATTATTCGACACACTACAAATATCCAAATCCTAAGTTGATTCACCTAATCCGGTAGATTAGGAAACCCAAATGAGCTGTGCGTTTATTTATTTTTAATTTTTAATAAAATTACAACAGACTATGAGATTATTGAGATCCTCATATCATGATAGGAAATGAAAGATTTATTTTATTGAGACTTTATAATAATAAAAATAGATTATCCCCAAAAGAAGTCGACTTATTAATTATTATGTTCTTTTCCTAATTATTCCATCCTAAATTTACATATCCAATATTTTAGTATAGACAACAAACGTCCAATTCGAATCCATATATAATTCTGTTTACAGTGTGATGAGCTAACTAATCTGATTCTGATTTCGCAGTTATTTATGACATGGCCGGTGGTTGGTCCACAAGGACTATATTTTATGCGCTTTATGGCACCGATTATAAATTTTAAAATGGGTTTTTAAATTTGTATATATTGATTTTGAAGAACTCAAAATTTATAAGTAAAGAATACCAAAGTTAATTAATATTTACTTTATTTATTATTATCCAAATATAATCTGTTAATTATTAAAGTAAGGGTGAAGATAGATGATACCATTAATGATAGTTTAGTCTATCTCAAATTGAGATGAAAATAGATTTATTTTAAGCTCAACCTAAACAAAAGCGTTCTGTTACATTGTCAAATTTAGAAAGTTCAAAATTGATAATTTCAGAAGTTTTAAATTTTTTAAATTTTTGAAAGTTTTAAATTTTCAAAATAAGAATTATATTTTAAAAATTGGAAAGTTTCGAAACTTTCCAAACTTGAAAATTTTCGAAATTTTTCAAATATGGAAAATTTCAAAATTTCCTGTTTTGAATTGTTTTGAAAATTTTAAAAATTTTAAAGTTTTCTATTTCGGAAGTTTCGAAAGTTTCAAAAATTCTAAAAATTGTCATTACGAAACTTTAGAAACTTTTCGAATATTTTAGAAAGAAAAGTGAAAAAATTAGAAGTTAAAAAAGTTAAAAGTTTTATAAAGAACAAAATTATATTTTTACGTTAATTGAAGGTTAACATGTTTAAATTTGATAGAATCTTCAATTAATAATTTTCGGCACTTTATTTTCTCCTTACAAAAGACTTTCATTTTAATAACATCTTTTTACATTATTTTCTTAATTCCTAATTCCATTACCCGAGTTACAAGAGTTCAAGGATTGAGCCAATTAATTCTCTAATTACTTTATTTGTTAAAAAATATTCTCTAATTTTGACTTCAAAAGTCATTAATTAATAAAATAGTAACATGGACGGTAATTAATGGATTACAAAGAACTCTATTTTAATTTATGATGGCGTTGAGGCCACTAGGGTCAAGGGAGATTGATTCAGAGCGTGAGGATAATCAATCAAATCAAAAAGCACGTTACCAATAATCCACCTTTGCTTTTTTTTTTTTTTTGTGTGTGGATAGATAGCAATTCAATTTTGTTCTGTAACAGTTCAAACTTACAGGTATAATACGTATTAGGATGTCGTGTTTAGTTAGCATTATATTTTGCTGTTACTTGTGGTTCAATTCAAATCACTAATAATTCGTGTGAATTCTTGAGTGCACTGCACCTTATAATTAATCATATAATCCCATGAAACCAACCACTCAAGGATTAAAATTATGGCTTGAATCATGCTTATTTAGACTTCAATTCTTTTCCTTTCGACTAAATAATTATTTTAGTCTTTAAACGTGTGAGGAGTTCGTTCTCATTATACTCTTGTGATATACTAAAACAATAAAAACATTATTGATGCATCTTTTATTAGATAATTTAGTCTTGTTAACTATTCTGATCTATAATATTACTAATACAAAATACATTCGAAGGTATTTTTATAATTTTGATAAATTAAAAAACTATAATAGAACGTGTCGCACATGTACATAAAAAATAGAAAAGCATATTTTTTGACAAATAAAATCTTGGATGGCCCCATGCACTAATTCATGCATGCATAACCATACTATGATGGTCCCACCATTAGTGTATGAACACAATTGGTCTGGTATACTACTGAGTTTATCTATTCGGTTAGCAACTTGCATTTGTATGATTAATTTGCATAATTGATGTTTCTGATTATATAGTATGATCATAATTATTCAGGTGTTGGCTAGCAAAACAAAAATTTACATGGTACTTGAGTACGTGACAGGAGAGGAGTTATTTCACAAGATTGTAAGTATTATTTCATTTGCTTGTTATTGATGTGTATGATTCTGTTAATTAATGACATTTAATTAACTAGGTTAATTGTATTCATAGGCATCCAAGGGTAAACTTACCGAAAGTGAAGGTAGAAAGTTGTTCCAGCAGTTGATTGATGGTGTGAGTTACTGCCATAGTAAAGATGTCTTCCATAGGGATCTCAAGGTTTTGTTTCTTTGTCTTCTTGAGAATTTATACAATGATTATTGAGCTGAAGTTGAAATCGCACTACTTTGAGTCTCTTTAGATTAATTTATTTGACTTTAACAACTTATAACAAAAACATATTACAGTTTATATGAAAACATATTTTATCTTTTGTTATTGAAATATCTTATACTTTAATGAAATTGTTTATTGAAACGTGACCTTACATGGTGATGATATCTATTTGCAGCTTGAGAATGTACTTGTGGATGCCAAAGGTAATGTAAAGATAACTGATTTTGGCCTTAGTGCTTTACCCCAACAATATAGGGTAAGATATTATTTGAAACCACACCAAAATGCAACATATGTAACTTTTTGTTTTTGACTTATGTGATGACTGTATGAATTTTTTTAGGCAGATGGGTTGTTGCATACAACATGTGGAAGTCCAAATTATGTTGCACCAGAGATTCTTGCTAATAGAGGCTATAATGGTGCATCATCAGATGTATGGTCATGTGGTGTTATCTTGTATGTAGTCCTAACAAGATGCCTTCCTTTTGATGATAGAAATCTTGCAGTTCTTTATCAGAAGGTATTCAAATGTTGTAGTTCTCCTTTTATATGCCTAGGCCTAGCATAGTAGTCTAATATATTTGTATTAGACAAAACTATGTCCAGGTTTCCCATGTTAAATTAGTCATTTGTCTTTAAAAATATTTACACGGTTGAACCAACTTTCATGCCACAAACTTTTTCTATTAATAGGTTTTGAAAGGAGATGTTCATATACCAAAATGGTTATCACATGGTGCGCAAAACATTATAAAGAGAATTCTTGATCCCAACCCTGAAACCAGGATAACGATGACGGGGATCAAAGAAGATCCATGGTTTAAGGAGGGATATATCCCGGCAGATCCTGAGGAGGAGGAGGAGGAGGAGGATGTGTATGTAGATGATGAAGCCTTTTCCGTTCATGCATTGGTATATCTTTGAACTACCAGTTATGTGTCATCTATATCTGAAATGCAAGTTCTTTCAACTTTGTCTTCTTTTATCAATGCTGTAACCCAAAACTATTTCCTTGGTAATAGCCATATGAAGAAGAAAAGAGGAGTCCAGGATCGCCAATCCGTATCAATGCGTTTCAGTTGATAGGGATGTCTTCATGCTTAGACCTCTCTGGGTTTTTTGAGAAAGAGGTGAGAATTGAAGTTAGTTAGCAGGGAATTTGCATTCTGTTGTTATACATTTAGAGCACAATTTTCTGTGTAATTTCACTCATTTTTTCATGTACAATGCGGCTTGGTTTGAGTTACAGGATGTATCTGAGAGGAAGATAAGGTTTGCAACAAATATTTCAGCCAAAGATCTGATGGAGAAGATTGAATACACTGTGACAGAAATGGAATTTAGAGTACAAAAGAAAAATGGCAAAGTTAGTACTACTGCTAATGTTTAGAAAAGCTACTTCTATTTGCTAGTAAGTTGCATGTAAACTCATGTTAGTTTGGCCAATAATTAATATTTCAGATGAAAGTGATACGAGAGAACAAGAGCATAAAACTGTTGGCAGCCTCTCAGTGATAATAGAGGTAATGGATGTTCAGAATGAGTCAATGAGCTAAACCATTGTAATTGATGTTTGCATCTTAATAAATGCATAGTTTGGATACATTAAGAAACTTACTTTGCCTCTTCAAATATAACAGGTTTTTGAAATAAGTTCATCATTGTATGTAGTAGAACTAAGGAAGTGTTATGGAGATGCCTCTGTATATAGACAGGTATTTATACGCCCTCTCTCTCTATCTCTCTCTCTCTCTCTCTCTCTCTCTCTCTCTCTCTCTCTCTCTCTCTTTCACATAAGTTATCCTCCTCTAAAATGAAAAATAAGATGATGTCTCTACTTTTTTCACATGGTACAGTTATGCAAGAAGTTATTAAATGATTTGGGTGTTCCCCAAGTAAAGCACTAGTGAGCTCAGAAGTGAAATTAGAAGCCAGAATGCGCGGATCCAAAAGATACATAGATGACTACAAAAACTGTTGTAAAATGCATTATGTGTAATAACAATGTTTGATAGTAATAGTGTGAGGTATGAATTTAGGAACCAATTAAATAGTCGAACTGAAACATCAATATGTAAAAATAAGTTTTAGTTTTAGTGAGCCTGAAATTGTATATGTCATCTTACATAAAATTTCAAATAAAGACAGACTAAACTTTGGAAAATCAATTAACATCTCAAAAAAGTCAGATTGATCACTCAGACAGTTCAATATGATTGCAATACAATCAAAATTTAATTTCACCATAAATTAATGCTTTTAAAATCACATTTGATATAATTAAGTGAATCAAAGTGGCCTTCTGGCATCTATGAGTGTAACCAAATTTATATTGACATCTCTTACATTCTGATTTAATTATTCATGAAATTACCATACTTCATTCATCATTGAGGTCTGCTGTTATAAGAATAGAACTTTTCCTGCTTTGAAAATATAATTTTCCCTCTTTTTTTGCATCTGGATTTCAAAGATAACACTAAATTAAAAAATAATAACAGGTCGGAGACAATATTTTGCGAGATTTACTAGATCGACAGAATTTCACAATGTCATCAATTAATTTACATGGAAAATACATCCCTTTACAAATGGTTCTAGCTAAATGACTATTTTTCATTTCCTTTGAGGATAGGTAGAGGATCATCTCCATAATAGATTATCTAAGTGAGTATCTTAGGACCTTCCATTTTCTTTTTGGAAGGCAAACAATTCACAACAAACGTAGTATCAGAGTAAAATGAGTGTTTTGTTTGTTGTTCGTATCAATTAGATGCATCGCTAGCTCACAAGCCTGTTGCCGAACTCCTGATTATATACATGAATTAAACCACTGTCATCTGCCATATGAAGTTTCTCATCCAATATTTTCTTGTACTCATCATCTCTGACCTCTAAATTTCGCACCATTTCAACCTACAAAACAAAATACCAGTAGAGTTACAACTCATGAGACAGGAGATTCATTCAGCTATCATTTATTGTAATAGAATGAACAGCATGTTGTATCTATTGTAGAAAGACGCAATGTCTTCATAAAACAAAGAGGTAATAGAAATACAGCATGCTTTGGTAACTGTGCCACAAACATGTAGTTCAATCTTCAATTATTCTAACTGCACCATAAAAATATAGCTCAAGTATGCTTTTGTAATAACATAGTTGGACTATTAAGAAACTATGTATAATTCAGTAATTTCTGAAAAAAGGCATGATGATGCAAAAAACAACATAGAGCAAATCAAAACATCAATTATCCTTGACAAGACATCAAATCACCTGTTGTTGAAACTTTTGGAATTCATCAGAGCTGAGGGAGCCATCACTGTTGGAATCAAGGAGCAGCATCATGTCTCTGGCGTCTTCTCCTGGTGCACCAAGCTCCTCTATCACCTCTGTAAGTTCCTCAATGCTTATTTTACCATCTCCGTTCTTGTCAAGAAGGCGAAATATTCTATCTCTCTGATCAAACTCAATCCCTTTATGATTTGCACTCGGAAAATCTTTAAGCCGCAAAGCAGCCAGTTCAGCTGCAGCCAGCATGATGGTCTTCAAACGCTTTGCCTGAGCATAAAAAACAAAATAATAAATGACAACGATGACGGTGTCGATGATTATAAGCAAATAGCAAGGCAAGATGACAATTACATTCGTCCTATCAAATACACGAAGACTGCATAATGGGAGGAAAATGTGTTCAAAGACTTAAAGTCCCTTGATTATTTATGTGCATAATCGTTATAGAACGTTTGTTCTACTTCTATGGAATGTATCTAAACATAAACCACTTTTAACTCGGTTTTAACCAGAATCAATTCATTCAAAATCAATTTTTTCACCGCAAAACCAAATACACACTTAGTTTTCCTACTTGATTTAGGTAATCATGGCTTATATTTTAATTTAAAAAGAAAACACTAACCTCTTCAGGGTCAGTAAGACCAGCCTTATATAACGAATGAGACGCCGTTCCACCAACAGCTAACCTATCCATTTCCGTTGTTCTTATCTGAATTTCCATCAAGGGTCTAGTCCTCCCACTGTCACTTACATCCACTGCCATATGCAAACTTTTGTACCCATTTGCTTTTGGCCTACCAATATAATCTTTAGTTCTAGAGGGGATTTCTTTCCACATAGATTGGATGATCTTATGAGCCCTATAGCATGCTCTCTCTCCAGCTTCCAAAGCATTATTAACTCCAGCCTTAGGATTCAACACAACTCGTAGTCCAAGAACATCGTTTACATCTTCTGGCCTCCGACCATCCTTCAAGAGCTTCTTCATTGTACTGTAACGACTTTTATAGCGACCTTTAACCGAGATATCATCCACCAATTCCGTGAGTAAGGAATCAGCTTTTAACGACTGAAGCAATTCATCTTTGTAACCGTCGATAAGAGATATACCACCTGTCTCCTGACTCCTCAACCATGTATCGACATAAAGATATGAATAAGGAAACAAATACTGAAAAGAGAGATCTTCCAATTCAAGTGATATGTAGTTAATTCCCACGGCATGAGCAAGAGGAGCATATATTTTCATAACTTGCAGAGAAAGGATCTGCTGCTGATACCTTGGAAGATGAGCAAGATGTCTCATCATGTCAAGCTTTAAAGCCAAGTCTAAAATCAAAGCCCTTATGTCATAGTAAGTGAGGCAGAACTTTCTCAATGCAGCAGCATTATCATCATCTAGAATATCTACTCTAGATGCAAAATTCTTAACGCGCAAACTATCGTGCACCAAATGAGCAGTAGCAGCACCTATCTGACCTCGAATTTCATGTAGACTTAACTCGCCTACTTCCAACACCTCTCTCAATATTCCAGCAGATATAACTTCTGCATCCATCTGCAATCACATTTACTATAAAGAAACAATAAACGACAATGAAATTATGATACTCAAAGAGAGATTCTTATATTTTTGGTAAGAGTTTGTTTGGTAAGAAAATAAAACTTGAAATGATTTTACAAAACTTCTTTTTCTATATAATAAGTTGAAATCAAGTTGAACACCTCAACATTTTGGTAACCTTCCTCATCTATTATCTCACCTTGGGCTGTTTAGGATTGACTTATTTGAGTTTTACTTCTCTTATATGATATACTAATTTTACAAGTGAAAGTCAACTACTTATCTCAACAAAGAAGCATTAATAAAATAAAAAATTATATTTGTTATGACATACTAAATTTTTACACTTTTAGGGAATACTAGTAGTAATAAATAATTTGAAAAAGTAAGAAATATTTATTGTAACCTAAAAATGAAAAAAAGCAAAAGTGTGTGAAGATGAGAATTGTAGTACCTGAAGATCAGCGAGAAGCATGGCAATGGATAAGGCTTTAGAAAGAGGAGAACGACCATCAGGAGTAAGAGGGGAAGTTTGAAGAAGAGGGATAGATAGTTTCAACGATTTGAATAGAAGACCAGAGGAACTACTCGACAGCACTTTCATCCTCTCCGTCAAATCATTGAAAGCTCCGACAAGTTCTATGACCATTTTTCCACCGCCGGGAACTTGGACCGCACATGCCTTAGGAGAGGAACACCGGAGAGCGGCGAAACGGGTGGTTCGGTTGGGGAAGAAGAGGGGGAGAAGGGGATGTTGGTGAGTGGTGGAAGAAGATGTGGAAAGAGAATGACGAGTGGTGGAGAAATCGGAAGCGTGTAACTGTAAGAGTTCCATTATTGTTCTTCACTGTGTAATGGAACTCTTCATTTCTTCTACTTGGCCACACATCAAACAACGATATATGTGGTTGGAACTTGAAACTTGGAACTTGATGTTGTGGTTGCGGTTTCTTCTTTGCCTTCTCATTTTTCTTTCATTTACTTCTTTTTTTATGTCTAATTCTATTTTTACTCCTTTTTTTAACTTGTATTTTTTTTAAAGATCCCTTTCTAAATTTGTAGCCTTTTATTCATTCACTACTCACTACCACCTTCATATGGCTAAAAACATCAAAACAAACTCACAAATATTACAACCATATCGTAAATTACTTATCTAACATACACGAGTGGCATAAACGTTGCACATGGTACACAATAGATCAATGAGGTCTATCATATTTAACGTACACTTTGCACATTGAAAATTTTCCTTTACACTTAGTACGTGTTGATGAAGATTATCCCCGGGAAAGAAAAAGTCTTCAAGGACATCCAGAGGGGTTGAGAATTTTTTTTTTTCAGTTGTCAATGAGTATGTTAATTAGAGGATCTTCAACGGTAAATTCAATATGAATTTATTAAATAGGGTCCATCATGCCACATTATCTTAAAATATTATTATTTTTTATTCCAACTATAAACTCAGAGTTTTCATTAGATAGAGTTCACCACTAACAGTAATATATTTATTATTATACTTAAATTAATTATAAAAAAAAATATAACTTGCGATGAAGTATCGTTCCTTTTCACCGTGACGATATCTTACCACAACTCCAACGGTGAACTCACAGAAAACTAAATTTTATGTTATTATACCTTAGCGGACGAACACATTTACGTACCGATGTTCTTAGAGATGATCGGACCGGAAACGAATTTGTAATTATAGAGTGAAAAATTATAAATGTTAAATTAAAATTAATTGTCTCTAGAGCAATAAAGACAATTATTATTTTTTATGCAGTAAAATTAATTTTATACGAGAAGAATTAAATAGTTGAAAATAATTGTACATATTTATAATCAAATTTATTTCCTACAAGGGTGGAACCAAAATTGATTCTAAAATTGATATTTGTGACATGTTTTCAACAAAATAACCATGTCACTAAAATATTATTTGGCAAATCCAGCACCAATCAAATCTAACATACACGTAAAGAAACGAGGTTGAGGAAGAGAAGGGTCAAAAGAGGTGAGAAAGGTAGTGAGAGCGGCTGCTGGAAGGTACCAATACCATATTCCTTTGGCCCACCCCCACCCCTCTCGGATAGACAGCTCATTCCACTTCAACATTTGCTCTTTCATTTGTCTTTATTATTATCCTATATTCAAATTATCCCCAATCATTTCAAACTCAACAACTCCATTCATTTCTAGCACCATTATTTTGTGCGTGCTCAACTTTTCTATTTTCACATACTAGTTTAATTAATTGGTCATATATAAAACTTAAGCTCAACAAGGATATAACATGCTCCCACTGTCAGATTCAAACCGTGACTATAATGTGAAAAATTAGTCACAAGTAAATCGCACTAGATACTTGCTACTTATATATTTTAATAACATCTTTATTTTTATTAAATAAATAAAAAACATTTCAAGTTATTGCGACTAGTTGGTGTTGTTGGCCCCGTCGTCATCTCAATAGCAAACCATGCTGCTTTAACTTAATAATAGTCATACTTATTTTCTTTATATTTATTGATCTTCTTAAAGATTTAATTCATATATATTTTTAATGTAAAGTAATTTTATAATATTATTTATTAAAAATATTTGATTTTTTTTTATAACTATAAGTAAATATGGTAATTAAACTCGAGAATAATTAAAGAAAGCGCAGGGAATATAACATATAACATAATATATATAGTAATGAATTAATTAATTAAATAATAAATAATTGTAACGAGACAAGAAACCTCTCTCTCTCTCTCTCTCTCCTACCTCTCACATCACATCGCACGCACAGCACAGGTCCAACTTCTCCATTCCGTTGTGTTGTGTCGTGCTGTATTCTGTTGTTTCCCTTTTCATTCATTCTCTCACTATTCAATTTTCAAATTCATCCAAAACCACATTCTGCATTTTCAATTCCGAAACCAACACTAATGCTTCATCATCATCATCATCATCATCCTCTGTTATCAACAACTTAGGGTTTCTCTCCTTATTTTTTTTGCCGGGATTTTGAGGTTAAACTCAATCTCCGGCAGCCATGGCTTCCAACTTGCAGATGACTCCTCAGCTCGAACAGATCCACGGTGAAATTCGCGATATCTTCCGAGCCCTCGCGTATGCGTCATCATTCTCAATTTTAATTCATTTTTATTCTGCTTTTTATTTATTTTAAATCTCGTGTTTCATACATTATTTTATTCATTTTCATGAATGCTATCACGAAAGAATTTAAAAGAAAAACTTGTATATATTTTTAGGGCGTGATTAATTATAAATTTATAATGTTGTTAGTGTAAGAGATCGTGATTATGTCATTTTTTTACATAGGAGGATTATTTCTGAAATGAAATTTTGGTCAATTTGAGTGCTGGTTTGGGTGTTGATGTTCTATATAATATTTGAGTTAGTTCAAATTTGATGTTGTGATAATTGAAAATTTAGGTGTATTGTGGTTTCTAAATCAACACAATTGGCTATGTAGCTATGGGAGGATAGTAGTTGGAGAAATGAACTGGATGTGGTGGAAATAGCATTACCCCTGAGAGAAGATGTCCTCAACTATACTTCACTCGGCGATGCCCCGCATAACTTTCTTGTGGGTCAGAACCTTTCATGGGTGGCCTTTTCTGAGACACCTTCAATAAGCTTTGGGACCGGTTGCTAAACTACCCAAGTACTTGGGAAACCATCCCTTAAAAACTACTATTAAGGTTGAAGAACCAAACCACTTAAGTACACGACCGAGGATCTCATACTACTCAATGTGGGATTTAGGAACTCCATAATACCTAAATCCTACCTTCTCTTAAGTATTAAAATGAGTTCATTGTTTTTCATTTACAGAAAATCTTTATAAGTGGTTATAGATACTGTTGTTTAAGCATTTGTAGATGCATGATAGAGTGTGGATGATGTGTACTATGTTAATTTCATCATCAACTTATTTTTAATATAAGCACCTTTTGCATGCAGAAATGGCTTCCAGAAGCTGGATAAGATTAAAGATTCCAATAGACAGAGTAATCAGCTGGAGGATCTCACTGGGAAGATGAGGGACTGCAAAAGGTATGTCGTGCATTAATGTGAGTATAATTTTGATATCTCTATATGACAATTGAGTCTTTCTGAATGAGATCTGAACAACATTTGTTTGTTACCACTCAATGGTTAGAATTGATATTGCATGACTAGGAGGTCCCAGGTTCGGGTCGTGGAATCATCTCTTGCAAATTAAAGTATGACAGCTTATAATAGACTTGTTTGAGTCCGACTCTTCCCCAGACCCCGTTATAGAGGGAGTTTCATAGCATTGAGCTGCCCCTTTAGTCCTTTACTACTAAATATTATAAACAAGACTCTGTAATGGAATTGACATGTCATGCAACCTCCCAAGATTTGAATGATAAAAATGTGGAACCCTGCTCTATATATTGAATTGAATATTTTATAAAAAATTAAATTTGATAGTTCTTTTTGGTTTATTATACTGGTTATGTGCTTTGTTTGTAGACTGCGTATTTAACAGATAGAGTTTCATTTTTCCATACACCAATGCTGGAAGAAGTGATATTTCATGTACATTTTGAATTTTGATATGTTCTGTGATTTCCATTCGGAATTTATTACTGACATTATTGGAATCTGATGCATTATGTTGCTATTATGGCTTTAGGTTGATAAAAGAGTTTGATCGTGAAATTAAAGATGAAGGGTCAAGAAATTCCGAAGAAATGAACAAGCAACTCAATGACGAAAAGCAATCAATGGTAAATACCCAAAACCCCTTTTTTTATTCTTGCAATCTTGCTCATGTTGGAAATCTAGTATCCACCTCTTCAAAGTTTGGAAGGGGTTCAAGATCTTCTGTGTATTGTGGATTGACACTCTTAGTCTCCAACTTATCCTTTTCTTGATGTGTATTATTTTAGTTATATAGAATTCACATATTGTTAATACATCAAATTAAGTGATCACCATATGGTCAGAAAATAGTTTGAGCGTCCGAGGATCGTCCATATGTTTGTTATATATTGCATGTGACATGTGAACGCTCTTGAACAACAAACTCTTATGTTTATAACATTATTTTTTCTTGCAGATCAAGGAGCTAAACTCATATGTGGCACTGAGAAAAACGTAAGCTCGCCTATATACTTCCATTTCTATTTTTATCATTCGCTTGATTATTTGAAGATTATGAAACAATAAGATGAGTACTACCAGTTTTCCTTGTAGGCGTGCTCAGTTTTCAAAAGCTTGAACTAATGATAAATGTTTTGTGTCAGTGTCGGTAGAACCAATAAATGCAAAATAGTTTCCTGATTTGATAGTTCTTTACTCGCATATAATTTTTTTGAAGCCTTTTGGCTATTTGAGAGGAAGATTTATACTATCACTTGGATGATATACAGGTACATGAATACAATTGGTAATAAAAAACTTGAACTTTTTGACATGGGAGCTGGAACAAGCGAACCTACGGCTGAAGATAATGTTCGACTGGCATCAGGTAAAATGTTCAATGGAATTTGTAGTTGAGACTTGAGACCAATGGGTTGACATCAGCATTTTGTAATATAAATTGAAAATGATTTTTCCAGTGCATATTTGTGTTTCTTTTATAACCAGTCTTCATGTAGAATCCGTGCATTGTGTTTGGGTGCTAACTTTTGCAATAGCACACTTCAGGCTTTCATTCGTTTTGGTGCATCCTTCTTGTTTGGGACGGAGGCAGTTTTTTTATGTTTTTACATGTAGTGAACAATGTATTTATCTTAGCAATAATATAATGCTCATTTGGCTTATCCTACAGAAATGTCAAATCAAGAACTTGTCAATGCTGGGATGAAGACAATGGATGAGACTGATCAGGCTATTGAGAGATCTAAGCAGGTGAGTCACTTTGGACTTATGTCTCCGTTGCCCCTATACTATTGGTCTTACTTACCCCTGTCATAATGTAGGTTGTACATCAAACAATTGAAGTTGGCACCCAAACTGCTGCTACCTTGAAGGGCCAAGTGAGTTTGATTTGAATGGAGTATGCTTTATGAAGAGGATAACTAATTTGACATCTAATTCTCTTTTCAAATTATGCAGACTGAACAAATGGGTCGTATTGGTAATGAGCTTGATTCAATTCAGTTTTCAATTAAGAAGGCTTCCCAACTTGTTAAGGAGATTGGTAGACAGGTTGCTTCGATTTCCTTGTTTATTATATGCACGATTTAATTTCCTCCAAACCCGTGATGGAACTAAATTGCCCTTACCCCTCTTATCAGGTAGCGACAGACAAGTGCATCATGCTTTTTCTGTTTCTTATTGTCTGTGGTGTAATTGCCATTATTGTCGTGAAGGTATCATGTTCATTTCATCTATGACTTTGACTAATTCGTTGCAGATATTTTGCCTCTCGAAAATTAAACCAATTTGCTCCAATAATTTTATTTGAAAGAAGCATTTTTACACAACTAATTTAAATAACTTGGTTTGCATGTTGTACAACGGATGTTCCAATGTGCACTATTAATATTTCATATTTTTGTACAATTCTGATATTATGCTTCTATTTGTACGGTGATATTTTTTTTGCAGATTGTGAATCCCAACAACAAAGATATTAGGGATATCCCAGGATTGGCACCTCCAGTTCCCACAAGGAGGCTTTTGTATGTACGGACTGGAGAACTTTTTGTTTAATTCTTACATTTGAACAAGAGTTTTTCTCCATCCTAGCCCTACCAACCTGGTTCTTGATCTTATTGATGGAAATACTAGAGGATTGCTTTCTGGAGACGTTGTTTTGATCTTTCGGGTTCATTCTATTTATTTATTATTAAGAATTCTTGCATATACTGTTTGAGATTCTATGTAAATCAAACTAGAGTTCTGCTTTGCATTGAGTGCCACGTTTCTTCATGTAACATTCCAAAATTTTAGGGCTAGAGAGAGTAATAACTCTACTGTGAAATTCGTGGTGTATTGTATATGTGTCTTATCTTAAAGGAGATTCATTCTCCTCTCCTTCCCTATTTTTTGATTTGTAATATATACTTATACATTTCCAAACTTTCTGCTGGACCGGTTTTGTAAATTACATTTAAGTTGTGCTTGCAGCTGTTCATATTGATTCTCACAAAAAATGTTCATTTTGATCTTCTTTTCCTGGACCATCAAGTCCTTGATAGGATAGATGGGTTGTTTGTGACTAGTCCTGTCCGTATTAGTTTATATTATATGTTGGTCATAAAATTCAGACATTCCGTGTTTTTCTTTGTTGCATAGTTTAATTTACTTAGTTACTTAACCCATTTTTGAATGAGGAAAAACGTGCTAAACTAATCAATTAAAACATGGCATTTTATTCTGTTGAGTCACGGCATTTTATTTTGTTGATTAGAACTTCTTATTATGCTTTTTGTTAAAATTATGGTGTTGAAGATTCTTGGTACAAAGCTAAACACGAGGAAAGATTCTGTGAATGAGAATTACTAGGAGAATTTCCATGAATGTAATTACAAAGTGCAAGCAAGCGTGATTTCATTAAAAAGTAAAAGCATACATACAATCTAAAAAGAATGAGAGGAATATGGTACATTTGACACAATTTCCTCTTGTTCTCTTTCAAAAAGGGGTAAGACATAAAATGAATCCTGTATTTGGTTTATCATTTTCCTGTTGCATGGTTGGTTAGCACCGTGCGTCCAATATGCGATAACCTTGAAGAAATTAGTGGCGTTTCTTCATCAATATTCATACCAAAGGTAGAACCATTGCCACCACTGCTTCCCCCATTGTTGCCAACATTATCCGGCACATAAGTATCAGATGACTTCTTCTCAAATTTCCAGTCCTGTATGTTGGATGACAAACATGTGTTTAGAAAGTTTCATTTACTTAATTTTTTACTTTTGCTACCATGTATAAGTAGTTTGCACTTATTCAAAAGGATTGCATAAATACAACTAATAAAATGTCGAGAAGATATCTACCTTTGTGATTCGATCAGGAATACTTTCAGCCATCGATTGAGAGGCTCGAACATCCTTGACCTTTATGTAATTGTACATCACAACTCCACATAGTGCTGCAGGTTCAATATGTCAGATGACGGCGAAGGTGGAGACTAAAAATGCTGCATTACGAACAAAACTTACCAATACCATAGCCAATTATATTCAGTCCAGTTATTGTAGACTCTGGAAATATAACTGTTGAAAGTGCTATTAATATCCAGTCTTTAAGCACACCGGCGACCCGGACGGTTACAGCACCAGTTCTGCCAATCACTAAAAAAATTGAAAAATTCAAGGCTAATGCACACAGAGCATTTGAAAAAAAGATCCAAAAGTTGAACTGAATCTGTGAAACTTCCATCATAGGCTTTTCCAAAAGATACCAAGGCACAAAGAGAAACACAAAACTGCATATAACAAAGTACAAAAAAGTTAGCAGATCATATAGCATATTGGATTTGCTGATATGCAAGCATTGATACTTCCAATAACATTGTACATTTTCTTGACCTAAAAAGAGAGGCAGTAAGATAGACATGATATAAATTTCATAGTTTGAAGAAACTAAAATATACATAAAACTTTTTTTTGTCTTAACCCTCCGATTCCTAACGAAAAAAGGCACCGGTAATCCAAAGTTTGGCTAAGAGATAAACAAAGTCTAGTCAAAGATTGTTCTAACCAGGATTAGAGATGCATATCACTTGAATGTGTGTGTTGTTGAGGCACATTGCGCAAAAGTCAGTATTACTATTACCAACGTGGTTATTAACTAAACGTCGTTGATATTTGATAATATGACCATCATACAGACTCAATTGACTATATATTCTTTTAGAGAAAACTAACTTGAAGCATGAACAGAATGTACCTGCATGGAGCTATGTAATATAAGCTTGTAATGGGATTTAAACTCAAGCCCTTCTTCTGTAAAAGGACTTGTGTTAAGACGAGTCGAAAAGCTTCTGCAAAGATGCCTGTGACCTGGTAAACTGTACCAACTATATTAAAATGAATTTCCCCATAGGAGGAAATGACAACTCCAACACTAACTAGCAGCATGTTGAAGAACACATCACACCTTGCTTTGTCAATGCCGCATAAAACCGCAACAAGGAATGTTGCCACTGGCACTTAAACAACAAAATTTTTAAATTAATAAGGAATTATCATTGTGACAGTAAAGAGAGACATGTGAAGTTTGTTAAAACATACTCAGAGCTTTAAGCATTTGGATAAAAGCCACAGAAATATGCAAATAAGCCGTGTTACCGAACCTGTTGCAACAAAAAACATCCAAACTCAACCACATAAACAAGTTGAATGAACCACAATTGACTAAGCTAAATTTTAAATAAACAACACAATAACGATAGTTTCGAGCCTTCGTGTAATCTTATTGAACACGCACTTGTTGAATCAGACAAATAGGAAATGTAAAAAATGAGGGATATCTTCTATTTATAAAGAATCTGAGGATTATGTTTGTAAGAAATGAGAAAAGTTTAGTTTGCCTATGTGTAGTGCTTACCATAGACTTGATGCAAAGAATGCACTTATTGGTATCACACAAGTTGCATATCTGTGACAGAAAGAATGTGTTTAGAAATTAAATAGGTCAAAGGGGAACACACAAGAAGGCTTCAAATTTATAGCCTACAGACTCACATTTCAAATGTCATTTTGACAGGAGATACAACCTGCAAATCAGAGAAAATGAATATCTATTAATCAAAATAGTGAGACAACCTAATCGAAGTGAAACATCGACATGTAATGTAATCAAGATGAAAGAGTACTAGTAATTGTTAACATCAAGTACACTTAAACTTAGCACACAAACATTTGGCAATGTGGTCTCATTAAATATTAAAGGCCATGAAATTGACCATAAACCTCAAAGAAGCATTCACAAAACACAACAGAATGACATTGACATACCTTAAAGACCCTGACAAGAAAAAATGCTACAGCTCCAGAAAAAACCATATGAATCATGGTGAGTGTGATAGGAAGTGGAAAGTTAAAGTACTTTGGAGAGAGAACCCACTGCAAAGAAATAAAATTTAAGAAAAAGATTAACCCTTAAGTATTAGTTAATACATTAATCATGGATTAGGTAAAAGTAAAAAATAAGAAATGAAAATGAGAAGTAAAGAACCTTGTTGTACAAAATAACAGCAGAAGAAAGCAAAATGTAGATAAACAAGTAAAAATATGTTAGGAGAAGCGTTCTGCTCATCATTCTGAGAGTGAATCAGTAGTTTAAGCAAAGAGGGTAGGTAACTAACAACACACACCCATGTCCTGAAATGGAGAAAAGTTTATAACTTTGCAATTGCAACAATGTTTTGGAATGAAGAAGAAAGAGAAATTGTAAGAAGTAATAATGCCAACAAGATGGAATCCAAAGAGAAAGAGTAATAAATGTTAATTTATTTATTTGTAGTTGTTGGTGTGTTTCGTAACAACTACCATGTGCGTCTCTGTCTCTGTTTATTCATAGGATCAATACAGTACTTTAAACAATGGAAACAGTACACACTTTGCACTGTCTCAGTCTCAGCTCATGTCCTAACAAACAGATATGGATACTTTAATAATCAAATCATATTTTTTAAAATTAAAGATGAATATGACAAAAACAATATTAAAATGAATTAAAGATATTCTGTAATATTCTAAGGGTTCTCCGTATAAAAAGTTACATAGGTACTTCATTCTAACCAGAAAATATCTCTCCCTCCCTCCAATTTTCAAAACAAAATATTATTTAAGCTAAATTACATTTGTGGTCCCTTAACTTAATTTTAGATAACATTTTAGTCTTTTTTTTTTTTGATTTAGTCCTTTATTTTAATTTTAAATGATAATTTGATATTTTATGTTTTAAAATTTCAACAACGTTATCCTTTTTTAAACAAAAATTTAAAAAAAAAATTCAATCAAAACTCATAAAATTAATTATATTCTTCAATATAATACAAATTTCATCAAATCCGTAACGCAAATCTTCAAATAAACTCATATTTTCATACTTTATTTGATATTATTAGGAATAAATGACTAAATCAGAAAGAAAAAAAAAAGACTAAAACGTTACCTGAAATTAAGTTAAGGGACCACGAATGTAATTTAGCATGTTATTTATGTTTGTATACTTTTGCCATTAAGGATTTTTGTTTTACAATCAGAATTGTGGAGAGTGGAATAAATAATAAAAGGAATATTGGTAATTGGTCCAATGGGTATTTTTCACGTCACGGCGTCAGTTTGTTAAAATCGAACGCATACGCACTGCTGTCTCTCGATTAACTTCAAAACAAAAACAAAAAAAAGAGCCTCTCACAGTTACAGTTACAGATTGACCAACTATTTATCATTTAATAAATATTTGTACTGCCTTTAAAAATTAGATATCAAAATTTGTTTACTAAATCTGGACATGAACGATATAATAATACACATTCGTGAAATGAGTACGAAAAATGTCTTGTTAAAAATTTGAACAAGAGCTTATCATACATAATAGAAATAAAAAATGTTTGCACTATTAACATTTTTATTATAACTTATGTCTTCCATTATAAAAATACGGTGTGCTTAGGTAGTTGTCTTTTTACATTTTTTTTCTTTTTCAAATATCAAATAGAAATAAAAATATATGCATATAGAACTGATACAAAAATAAAAAATATAACAAATAAATACCAAAGTTTAATTGTAGTTTTAGTACTTCTATTTTTACTCATTCATGAAATTAGTCTTTCTATTTTAAAAATCGACAGTTTTCGTCAATATATCTGATTTTTTAACTAAAAAATATGATGTATGATACTTTCAATAATTTAACGTATGATAATAAATAATGAGTAACACTTATGAAATTGGAATAAAATGTCATAAAAACTTAAACTTCAAATTTTTTTAAGATTTTTAATTTAATTAATGCATGTAGATAGTTTTATTCATAAAATCGTATACATTTAAATAATTAATTGTCATATTTTAGCTCAAAAATCTTAAAAAAAAGACAAAAACTATCGACTTTTAAAATAAGAGAATCAACTTTTTAAATTAATAATAATAGATAAATTAAAACTATAATTAAACTAAATATCAACTAGTCAATACAAGAAAAGAACAAACCACGTCACTGATGAGTGAATAAAATAAACGTCATCATGAATTGCCTAAAAATATGAATGGACTTGAAGTAGGGCTTTGGTCATTGAGGCCGAGACTGAAAATTTGAGAAAGCCCAAAGAAATTGCATGATTAAACCTTACTTTCCCCATTCTTCATCTTCGTTGTTCCCATTTGAGAAAGCACTGCAATGCAGTTGCTGCACACCAGTTCTACTTTATAAGCACGACTTCAAATATTCTCTCTCTTGGTGCTCCATTGGGGCACTAAAATGTATGATAAACGAACATTTAAATTTGTGTTTGTAATTTTAATATTATATTTAAAAATTATTATAACATCTCACATATTATCTATTTTTTTTAGTAGTTTTTTTATCACCAATAAATTCTTTCAATCAGATGCATTTTTATTTGATGAGTGTTAAACACTAAATATAAATATATATTTCAATTGAAATTCGAACTCATATTAACTATTTTGTAGGATTATGTTTCCTTGAGTTCGATTTACCTAACTGTTGTTGATATTTTTTAATATATTAAAATATTTAAACAAATATTAATAAATACAATTATAAACTTATACAATTATCAGACTTCGAATTTGAATTTATGATAAAATGTTTAATTTAAAAATATTAATTTAATTGAATTGGAATTTAACAAAAATATAAATATATTAAGCACTCTATTTATTTTGTTTCAAAAACAGCCACAAACCCCAAAAGGTAGATCTGTCCCTAGTGATATATATAGAAAGAAAAAAACTATTATAATATTCTTTTAAAGAAAGTAATTTCAATTAATTTTGTCAAAGTAATAAAAAATATGATTATTTTTTTTTAATTATTCTTGATGAAATTTTGATTCATGAGAATAAAAGAGTTTTTAAAAAACAAAGTAATCAAAGAGTTGTTAGCTAGATTGGATGGACTGAGAAAGGAAAACTAATGTAACTTTTTTTGTTTTATTTAATATTTTTTAGAATTTTTTAAAAATAGAGACACGAAGGGGAGAAGATTAGAACGCATGGGAGAAGGTGAGATCAGAGAATTCTAGAATCATCTGGTTTTGACGTGAATTTATAAATTCTCTAAATTAGTCAACTAAATATACTCACTAAAATTCCAAAATTCTAAAAAATCCCATGTTTTATAATATGTGAATATTTATTTGTCTTCCGTTTTTATTTCTTCACTTTTAAATATTCTATCAAAAGTTAAGATTTTGTATCGTAAAATCTATCTTTCTAATATCTAATTATTTATGAAAATGGCACCTCTAATTTGTTTCAATTAATTAATTAAATAACTAACTTTAATGATTTAGTCTAATAATAAAAAATAAAAATAAAAATTGAATTTGATCGGTTGTAGAGTCGATTCCCTTGGAAGTACTTGACGAATCTTAAAACATTTCCTAACCACCATAAGTTTTTATCAGAAAAAGTAGTTAATTAGCTAATCAGTTAATTTTTTTACAAAACTAATTAGTTAAGGTAATACACTATAAACTTGTTAATATAAGTATATAACTTTCTAAATACAATATTAACCAAAACAGCACTCTGCTCTATATTTAGAAGGATTTGAATATACACGAATATTTTTTTAATGGTCTTGTTTTTTTAATGGACTCTGCATTGAATATTTTTTATCAAGTTTCTTTTAATGGACTTTAAAGCGGATGGATTAAAAAAACAAGTAGTCTTAAATAACAAATAAATAGTTCAATTCGAAGATGAACATTTTCTTACCAAACTTCTTAGACAAGGAGTACAGTACATCCACAAATGCCTAATTTTAGGTAGAAGATTATAGTTTTAGTCAACATCATGATTCATGACAAATATTTCTATAATTAAGGAAAATATGCCTTCTCCACAAGTAATTAATTAAGATATAACTTGAACCAGAATCAACCTTTTTGAAATATAATAATCATCCTCTGGATATAAGCATTTGCCTTATACCCAAATACCATTCAGAAAAGGAAAAAACAAATTCTCTAAATGTAAGCTTCATTAAAAATTATTAGATATATTTGTTATTTTTTTAATCATATCCCTATTAATACTAGTACTACTTTATCTTTAAAGGTAAAAAATCAAATCGATACATTAATATATAATAGAATAAATGATATTTTTAGAACATCTACAAATAAAATAAACAAACTAAATTCAATGTATACTTTTCTTAATGATCTCCCAATTCTACGCAATTAATATAGAATTTTATTAATTGAATTCAAACTACATACCATATATATACAATATTTTATGTATTTATCTATATCTATCTTATTTTTTATTTTCTACAACTTTTACCTGTATTTGAAAAATAGACACAAACACCAAAATGGTGATGTTAGAAAAATAATATCTGAAAATATATGATGAATGAATGAAAGTGTGTTGACAATAGCAGCTAATCTAACTATATAAATTATAAGTATAACATCTCAATGGAGAAATGAGTTTGAACTACTAATAACAGCAGCATGAAAATAGGATACAAAATGTTGCGTGTGTGCTCACATTAATTTACAATCATATATATGTGGACATGTCTCAAACGGCACACCCACGTCCTAATTTTGATATCCCACCAGCCAAAATTTCCAGCCTAATATGTTTCACATGATTTAATTCAATTAATTCTATGTTTACATATACAATCATGAATCAACGTACACCAAACTAATCTGTTCATGGAACCTTATTAATTCCAACATCAAAGATTCTTGTCCCATGACTAATTGGAACAAATCATTTGCATGACTCCTATGGTTCAGAGCTTTTTTCTTTTTCTTTTTTTTAATAAAATGAAATCTATGCTGGTAGACCATGTAATCAAATTATAGGAGTAATATATGGCAATCATTCAACTTTTTTCATATTTAATATATTATTTTAAATTTGAATTAAATTTTGAGTTGATTTTAATTTCAGACTACCTGTAAATGCCTAATAAATTTTTAAGATTTGAAAAAAAAATTAATTTTTTTAATTTAAAAAAATTATAAATATCACAATAAATTTACACATAACTGAAGAATATCGACATTTAATTTAACAATATTAATATATGTTAATAAGTAGAACTAAGAATTAATAATTTTCAATATATTTTTTCTAATTGTTTTCAGGATTTTGGGTCCCGTAGCAATTATGGTGCGATATAAATTTGTGACGTGTTGCCTGAAAAACAAATTGTGACATGAGGCAGCTTCTACAAGGAGATCAAAAGAAACTAAAAAAGTAAAATGGTGAGGTTCTTAGCTAAGTCATGACAAAATCTAACCACATACTAATAAGTGAGGTTGACTTTGATTCGTTGTAATTATTTACCAACAACTGTCGGTGGAAGAGAAGCTTTTTGCATTTGTTAATGTTATCTTTGAGGATATGTGTTTCTGCCTACGGCCTCTTCACCAATGCCCACCACCCTGGCTTACCATTGTAAGATATTCTAATTCAAAAAACCCTAATTTTATTCTTTTGATGCTTTTTACTTTGTCATTTTGCTTTATTGATTAACTATTGTAACTTAAAGATTATGTTCCCAAAACTATTAACATGGCATGATTAAATTTAAATTTTGACTTTATGGACCATGGACCTAAGTGCTACTTATTTAAATATTATCTTTTCAACCTAAGTAAAAAAAGTTATAGAGATTAAATAAAAAATATGTAAGCATTAAAAATATTACAAAGACTCAGAGTTGTATAAAATAAATAAATATCACAAAGAACAAAACGGTAAAACAAAATATATTTTAGAGACTTGCAAACATGTATTCATAAGACATGTATTAAAGAATTCAAAAGTAATAATATTTTATTGAAAATAGCAATAAATTATGCTTAAAAATGTACCTTTAAGACATAGATAAGTATTTGTCGGTCATGTTAATGCTAAGAGAATATGTTAAAAATACAAATTTTAAAATAAAATTTATAAATTTGAATTATTAACATTTAGACACATGTTAGCTTTTTCTAAAAGAAAGGGTTGGTAAAAAAGATGGTTAATAGATGATAATTGTACTTTGGAATTGTTAATTATATTGAAAGAAACAAAGCATTTAGTGTTCCATAAACATTAGGCAACATACGCGTGGCTGTTCTTATTTCAGCAGTCTTTTGCTTTTGGAATGCCTGCGCTTTCGTCAAAGTCAAACAAAACTATGCTTTTATTAAAGGACAAACTCTTCTATGGTTATAAAATTTTAAATACACAATTTAACACACTACAAAATTTATATTTAGAATATTTTTGTTTTTAATTGGTGTTTATAATTAGAGACAGAAAAATAATAATCATATTTAGTTGCATCTAAAAATTGATTTGTCTTTGTTTTTTTTTAGTGGAAGTGCCAGAGACAAGATCTATAAAGTCATTTGATTAACATTAAATGGTATGAATATTTGTGAAAATATTCTACAAAATATTAACTATTATACTCATAGAAATAAAAAAATAAAAAATAAAACATGGGATATGGAAGCAAGACATAAGTGACAAAACAGGGTTCATTTAGTGGTATCATAAGTATGTTTGCAAATCAAACCAATTAAAAGAATTTATCTCCTCTCAATGTTGATTCGAATGGAATTTATTAATTTAAACGTGTTTTTTTTAAATACACTATTGGTAAGAACATTTGGGAGGGGAAATTATTATTCCGCGTATTTTGAGAATATTTAGGGAAATAAACCACCAACCAATTATTGGTCCATATATAGGACGGAAATGTAGCCTTGTGAGTTAAAATTGTCCAAAGATGATGACCCACGTTTATTTGACTTGCAACGTAGGACTGGCTTTCCCTTTTTACTCAAAATGATCATATATTCACTTTGCACTAGTTTATAAGCAACATTGATGCACCTTATAACAATGAAACAATGACAAATAGACATAGCTAGGTGTGTGTTTTTGGGATAAAAATGGTAATTTTATTCTAGAAAAACAATCCATACTCAATTATGCTAATGTCCGTAAAGAAATGAGAATTTATGAACTTTTACGAGTTATGAATTGTACTAGAGTTACATTCCAACAATGTTATCTTTTAACCATGCTCAAGGCCATATAGTAGTACTATTTTTGTCTCTCATTATAAAGCAACGACGAATCTTGCACAAAATATTGGGGGAGTTGGGGAGCTACAAGTACTAACTAAAATATAATAATTGAAATTCTTAAAAATTATATAGTTTTTTTTAGAGTTTCACAGAATTCATTCATAGTAAACAAGTTGCAAAAGTTAGAATTTCAATTATCACAAGTTTTACAATTTTCACAAGTCACACAATATACATAAGTTTTTTGAAATTCACACAATTCAATCAAATAAAATATATTCATTTTACGATTTTCATCTTTGTCGAAATTTTTCTTCTTGAAAAATGCATCAATTTTCTTATGTTTAAACATCGTGTCACTCTTAAAAAAAATACACATATTAATTAAAACAATTCACAATTAAAAAATAGTATCACCCTATATCATATATCAATGATTAAGATGTAAAAATTTATTAATAGTTAGTTGCTAACTAGAGTGTTAGAGTTTGTCTGTTTGAAATTAAATAGTTTATCCTTCAATATTAAACAATTTATATATATAGAGTTTGTTGTATTAATTTTATTAGTATAAATTCTAATAGAACAAATTGAAGAGAGATCTAAGAGAATAGGTATATAGGTGCGGAGAGGAGATGTCGTAAAAGTTTGAGGATATTTTAATAAATTATCACTATTATTTTGATAATTTATTATTATTACTATTATTATTATTATATATAACAATTGATAAGATATAATTATTATATATACATGTTAAAAAAAATAAAAAAGAGAAGGGATGTCGTGTCACCTACCCGCTTCCATGAAGATCCACCAATGATTATAAGGTATTATTAACAAAATAATTTGTCTCTTAATATAAATCCTCAAACCTTTATTATTATTTTTTAAATATAATCTTAATTAATACTACTAATTTATTTTAGAATATTAAAAATTTATTATTAAATACATCAATATATATATATATATAATATTTTAGTAATTACTTTATATAAAATAAACACATTAATTACATCACCAACTTTTTTTTAAATAAAAGTGAAATTTTTAATAAGAGTTTATATTTAGTTACAGAAGTAGTATTAACTAGTATTAAGCAATTCTAGAAAGGGTGGTTATCATAAAATTCAAAATTGATATGGTATCCGGTCTGTTTTCTTGACTATCCAGCCAACTTAATGGGATAACGAAGTCTCAATATATAACACATTAAAATAAAATTAAGCTAAGTCTTGGAAATTTGCAAATAATTACGACTTTGGCCTTATTAATTAGGTGTGCAGTCTAGCATTTCTTAAAGTTCACACTAATTACTTGTCTGTCTTATTAGTGTAATGTGATAAAAATGCTGGTGATGTTGTAAAAATGATGTTTGACTACTAACAACAACATCAAAATCAAAATGAAAGTTAATTACACGCTGAAAATTTAGTAGTATTTCATTTTTATATTTCACACTTGTATAAATGTAAAAACAAAGTATTATAGGAGTACAGGCAACACTAGCATAAAAATATGAAATATTCCTAAAAATATATAATAAAATGAGATAGAGACGTTACCGTATAAAAAAAATACTCAAATATAGTAAAAGAACAATTGAATGCTTGAATCAATATGTGTGACACAATTGACATCACACAAGGAAAAGCTTTAACTTAAAATGTGAGAGAATTAATCGAGGGTGTATTTGAGAGAGTGATTTTAGAGAAGATAATTATGGAAAGTAAAAGTGTATTTTAATATGTTATTATATGTTTAAAAAAATTAAAAAATTACATTAATTTATTATCATATAATATTTTAAATATTTTATAACTTGTTAAATTTAAAAAAAATAAGTTATCATATATCCAAATATATGTAAAAGAATATCGAAGCTTTTATATGATATATTTTCATATTTCAATTTATAGGTTAGAAGAAAAACATAAAAAAACATACTATTTTCCATTGACACAAATAACCATCGCGATTATTTGAATTTAATTATGAAATTATATAATAATAAATTAGCTAAATTATATTGTAAATTTTTAATGAGATTGTAGTTTTTTTATGATCCTGTCCAAGTATGTCTTTCTTCATCTAATTTTTCTTTTATAAAATCATAAAATATTACAATATATTATGATATAAATCGGAGATACTAGTAAATAAAAAATAGTGACAAAAATTTGATTTTCATTTATTTTAATCACGAATTCAATAATTTGTTGATACTCGTCGAAACATATTATTAGAAGATATTAAACTTTTAAATAAATTTCAACCAATTTGATAAACAAAAATTATTGGTGTATATCTGAATATTTTTTTAACATTTTGAAAGTATAAAAATAAAGAGAGTAATTAATAGAAGTGAGATAAATATAAAGAAAAAATAAATATTAAATAAATATTTAAAAGTTAAAGGGTTAAAATATAAGAGTTGTTTGAGAAATTAAATTTTACAAATTACAAATGAAGGAAAATACCGATTAAGTAAACATATGTGTGTGCAAGGCGAATACTTGGTTTATGAACAAAAAAAAAAAAAAAAAACAGTTTTAAGAAAAGAAGAATTATAAAAATGTGAAAGACGATTAGAGGCAGAGCATCTGTTTGTCTGTCACCGTCATGCTTAGTGTTAAGGAATAACAAAAAAACAATAAAAAAATGAATTTGAAATATAGAAAAAGGAGAAGGCACGCATTACATCACATCAAATCAAAGAAGAAGAATAAAGAGAAGAAATTTGAAGAAACAGCAAAGGAAGTTTCTATTTTGATGCTTATTTTTTACTGTTTTATGCATTGCAAAATCATACTCACCTACCACTCTTAACAATTCCATTCTTTCTTCTTTATTAATAATCCCATTTCCCTCTTCTCATGTGTTCTCCATTTCCCTCCAACAACTTCACTAAAGGGTCGGTGCCTTACCGTCAAATCCTTCTTCCCTTTTCCCATACTCTGTGTTTGAGGTGGGGTTTTGTTCATGTTGTTCTTCTGAAAAGTTTCTTTTTTGAGATTGGAAACACATACCCATTGGTACTGTTCACAAAACCCACAAATCAAAATTCTATTTTGATAATGGGGTTGAATTGGGTTTGTGCTAACGACTTTACTTCCAAGAGGGTTTTGGGGGATTGAGAGATCTACTGTTTGAGTTTTTCAGGGTCTGAAAAAGGATATTTTGAGAAATCTGTGTATATTGTGAAGGATTGAGGTTCTTGATATAGGTAATTCAGACTCTCTTTTATAGTCATTGGTTTCTTGCTTAATATTTTTGGTTAGCTAATGTGTGATTTTATATTAGACTCATCTTTCCTATCTACAAAATGAATGCAGTTTTGTTTTATCTCTATTATTTGGTTATTAAAAGCTATATAAGTATAACTGATTTCATTTATTTGTTTTTGTCCTCTTCATCCCTCATAATTAAGATTTATATTTTCCAAAAATTTGAAGTCCACTTGTTACAATTTTCTTTCACATCTCATGGTCTAATTTTGCTTGATTTTTGTGGTAGTATATGAATGCTGAGTCTCATATGCAGCTTAGTTTTCTTTCCTTTTGATTTTTTACGAGGGAAATGAATTTCTGTAACTTTTATTTGAAAATTGTGTATATTTTCTTGCTGGAATTTCATGACTTGATTTGTGATTTTATTTCTTGTACCAATTGTATCTATGGTTTGAGGAATCCAGTACAAGACTTTGGAATCATTACCATTATTTGTGAACCATGTTGTTGTTGCGGCATTTATTTTTGCTATGTTATATGCTGGATGCATTGAAATGATTTCTTATATTTAAATCTGTTTTCTGTAGATATATTAGCAGAAGTTAAATGGCATCTGATCTGAGCTCGAGGTTGTCGAAGAAAACATCTGTTTTTGGGTTGGAAGCATGGGAATTAATGGGGATAATAGTTGGTTTGTTCATTATAATCATTCTTCTGGTTTTATCAATATGTCTCACTTCAAAAAAGAAATCCAAAAGAGTCAAGGACATACTTCCCCTAAGCCACAGGTTATCTGTTTCCGAAGAGATCAAAGAGATTAGAGTTGATCAGATTTCAACAAACCAGAATGGCGCTTTCATGAGTCTTTACGACAAGTTTAACGACAAAGAGTCTGAAAAGGTTTTGCTCCAAACAAAGAATGGGGAATATAGCAGTCAATCAGGTTCGTTTATTCACGCAGAGAAAGACGCAGCTGGATCTCAATCAGGCGAAGAAAGCGGTGCTAAGTCTCTTTCTGCACACAGGCCTTCTTTAACCTCGCCTTCCCCTTTGTCGGGTCTTCCTGAGTTCTCTCATCTTGGCTGGGGGCACTGGTTTACATTGAGAGACCTAGAACTTGCAACAAACAAGTTTTCGAAGGATAATGTTATTGGTGAAGGTGGATATGGAGTTGTTTATCAAGGCCAGCTGATCAATGGGAATCCAGTGGCTATTAAGAAGCTACTCAATAATCTGTAAGTTTTCACGCTTTATTTAATTGAATTGCAGCCTTTTTTTTTTTTTAATTTCTATTTCAAACTTTGTTTCATAATATTTATTGTTTCATGTTTTATTGGACTATTTATGTTCATCATGCAGTGGACAAGCTGAAAAGGAATTTAGAGTGGAAGTTGAGGCTATTGGTCATGTGAGGCACAAGAACTTGGTTAGACTTTTGGGTTTTTGCATTGAAGGCACTCACAGGTAAACATACCATCTTGGTCTTTATTTTATTTGGGCTAAATTAAATACCCAGATTTCCAACTTCGTTTTTATTGTATATATATTTTGGAATCAGCAAAGAGGTGAATCATCGATTCATCGCCGACATTTTTGTGTTTGTTTGCTTTCATCTTGATTTTGGGCATTTGATTAACTTGACATAGCTTACAAACTTTCGCAACCACTATATCAACTTTTGGTGTATCTTACAAATATAAGAACTGGTTCTGGTGCAAATGTTGTCTACAATTTTCTTTAACATAAAACTTCATGGTAAATGACATTGGTGATTATGTACTAGAATTGTTAGGAAACTACTCAGTACTGGTTTATATAATTTGGATTCTTGACCCTTAGAAATTCCCTGTTAATTTCAGGTTGTTGGTTTATGAGTATGTTAACAATGGAAATTTAGAGCAATGGCTTCATGGAGCCATGCGGCAATATGGTTTTCTCACATGGGAGGCTCGGATTAAAATTCTTCTTGGAACAGCTAAAGCGTAAGATCATTTAGTACATGTCCTTGATTTGTTTTGGTAGAAAGTTCCTTTTTCTTACATTTGGTGAGTTTCCTTTTACTGATCCTTGATTATTTTGCAGGCTGGCTTACTTGCACGAAGCAATTGAACCGAAAGTTGTCCATCGAGATATTAAGTCAAGTAACATTCTAATTGATGATGACTTCAATGCCAAAATATCTGACTTTGGACTGGCTAAGTTACTCGGTGCTGGAAAAAGTCACATTACGACTCGAGTAATGGGTACTTTTGGGTAAGCTCTCTGTCTACAGATTTAGGACTTGTTTGTTTTATGATTTTAATGTAATTTTTGTGTGTTATTTTTCATTCAGCAAGGAACAGTGACTAATGTTCTTTCGTATTTGTTGTTTTTCAGATATGTGGCTCCAGAATATGCCAATTCCGGCTTACTAAACGAGAAGAGTGATGTTTATAGCTTTGGCGTATTGCTCCTTGAAGCAATTACTGGAAGAGATCCAGTGGATTATAGCCGTTCAGCAGCCGAGGTATGTCCTCCTTAGTAACCTGTAACTAAATTATTCAAGACTTTGATAGATGTCATGTATAATGTATTTATGTATATTGTTTGTCGATAATTGATATGAGTTAACAAACTTCCCTTCTCTTCACTAATACATAATCCTAACTTGAATTTTAAATGTTGCGAATACAATATATTAGAAATTTCCCTGGAGCACTTAACAACTTTTACTTATTTCAGCAGTAAGCTATCTCTTGTATTTGCAATTTTTCAAACTCTCCGGCGATTGTTATAGGTAAATTTGGTCGACTGGCTCAAGATGATGGTAGGTAATAGGCGCGCAGAAGAGGTTGTGGATCCAAACATTGAGACCAGACCATCAACAAGTGCCCTTAAACGAGTCCTTTTGACTGCTTTAAGGTGTGTTGACCCAGATTCTGAAAAAAGACCAAAAATGAGTCAAGTGGTCCGCATGCTTGAGTCCGAAGAATATCCCATACCTAGAGAGGTTTGACTTTTTAATTCTGGTTCTCATATATAAAAATGCCAGTTTCCAACATTTCATAGCAGTTGAATTTTTTAAATGAAATTCCATCTGGTTCCTTGTAACTTCCTTTAAATTTCTTGTCTTCAGAAGAAACTGTAATTGAAATATATCTACTTTAAGATCATTACTACAAGGCAACTTTTTCCATTTTAAGACCTTCATGTTGACACTGTAATCAATTTATTTCTCAAATGAAGTGGTTGATATTTCAGGATCGAAGACGAAGGAAGAGTAATGCCAGAAGTGCTGATGTGGAGGCTTCTGATACAGATAAGAGTGATCATCCAGATTCCAAGTTGAATGGAAGAAGGAATCAACGGAAGTAAAACTACGGATCACAAAGCTTGAAGTACATATTCCATGTTAAGGTACGCGTGCAAGTGAATGAGCCATTTTTGCATTCTTTTCGTGCGAGCTTGTACGAGTTACGGTAACTTCCTCATTTTACATCGAATTCATTGAGCAGGATCTCAGTTACTTTGTGATATACCTATTTGGTTGCTATAACTTGAATCATGTAGATGTTAGGATGTAGGTTATTGTGTATGAATATGGGATTCATCAGATCCCTTATACCAGTTTGTGCTTTGTACAGTTCATTGCTATTCATACTTTTTCTCCTTGTCTTTCTATTTGTTTCATCACTCATTAGGATTGTAAAGGACTTGATGTTTACTTGTGTAAAGATTATAAGAAAATTACATAAAGTGTGAGGGAGAAAGACACAATATATGTGCCTTATTGTCTATAGTTGTTGCTGTGGAGAAATTCTTGATCATTGTGGAACAACCACAATGAGATCGTCTCATGTTTTCTTTGTGATGACATTGACAATGACAACCACTTTTTCGCTGTCACTTCAAGCAGCACTAGAGGTTGTTTCAATTTATGGGAAGAGATATTATTAAAAAAAATGAAATTGATATATTTTTTGTAATATTTCCAAGTATTCTGCAATTTATTGGAAGATACAACAACAGAAGATGAAGTGAAAATCAAATAATTTTAATCTTTATTCAGTAGGTGGTTTCTGAAAATAAAAACATTGTTCTTCTAGTATATAAGGTACGAATGAGGAATTAGAAAGATTTTTTTTTTCCGACTATTTATGTTTGTTTTATTTTAGTATAGTAAAATTGAGAAAATTAAATATACATACAACTCTTTTTCCCTCTTAATTCATGATATTGATTTTTAATCTGTCTTCATTTTCTACATTCTGATTTTGAGATTTTGATCCTGATTCGTAAATCAATATTTTTCTAAATTTTTAATCTATTTATAGACTAAAATATCTATATTTTAAATTAGTTTAAGAACTGAACCAGCAAAATGTATAATTCATGTTTTATCAGTGTTACCAATTAAGCACTTATTGGTACAAGATTATTCGTGCTATCCAACAGTAAATTTAAAAATGTATCAAAGTTCAAATAGCAAATTAATCACAATGATATTACAAAGGAAAAATGAGCATGCTGGATTCTTCAAGATAGTTCCCTTTAAGTGGAGAAATTTCATTTTAAAATGCAAATAGACAAATGTTGTTCAGTAGTATATATAAATATAAATATATTCACTTGAACATATGAGTTGTAACAAAAACATGAAGTAGCAACATAAGCACTCAAAACCAGAAACCTAACTATGAATCACTATTTCTTGTAATGCTTACTTGAAATACAAATGTTAGGTAATAAATAGATATAATAGTACAAACGATGCTTTCAATACTCTGTTGCAAATTAACACAACCTAAGAAATGATGGGTTTGGTTTGGGAATTTACAAGTTGCGTGGTTCCTTTGGTTGAGCAGAGCGAGTATTGAGTAGAGGCTGTAAAGCTTTGACAATGATGCTCATATTTGGTCGAAACTCAGCTTCATATTGAACACATAGTGCAGCAACAGCAGCCATCTTTTGCAAAAATACAACAAGTGCAACAAATCAATAAAAACTACATTATAACACAAATTACCTTCAAATAATTATGTAGTTGGCATGGGGGAAAATGTCAAAGTAGAAGCATATTTCTTTAAAGCTTATAAAAAGTGTTTCTCAAATACCTATGTCGCCGGTGTCTAACACGATACATGTAGTTATATTCAATTATTTTTATTTTCTTAAATTATTACTAGTTACATGTGAGAATTGATGATATGTCCAGTGTCTATGCTTGTGTTGGTGCTTCATAGATAACACCATTTCATCTACCAAATGAAAATATAAACAAATTAATTAATTACCTTTGCAACTGACTTGGATGGGTACTCTCCCTTCAATCTAACATCAACACATTGCTTCACTTTATCTTCACTAAGCCTTGGCGTTGCCTGATAAAATCCAATGAACACGAATCACATTGTGTAAAATACAAAATTCAATAACAGGGGAACAAGACATACACATAAATAAATCATTAACAGGAAGATGGAAAAGAAAATGGTATTATACCCATGTCACAAGGCTTTGCTGTCCTCGGGGCAGGGTGTGATCAACAGGTTTACGTCCAGTTAAGAGTTCCAACAGTATAACTCCAAAACTGTAAACATCGCTCTTTGAATTGAGGTTTCCAGTCATTGCATATCTGCCATACAATAAATAAGCCATTGTTAGTTTTTAAAAGCCACTACTGTAAAAATAAAACGTAAAAAAGAGACATGGAGCCAAATTTCTAATAATTGAGTCTAAAGTGGGTTTGTTGTTCACTACTTCACTCTCCACAGATATTACTAATTAACTTTTAATCTGGCATGTTTTTCACCGGTTTTTCGATCAACTTTGCATCAAATAAAGTAGTATATTAGGCATCCGGGAATAACTTACTCTGGAGCGTGATAGCCAAATGTTCCAAGAACACGGGTAGAATGAAGACGTGCTGCAGCATCAGGGGCTTGGTTTGACAGATCAAAATCAGCAATCTTTGCAACGTCGTCCTCGAATAGAAGTATGTTACTAGATTTAATGTAACGATGGACAATATGAACCTCTGCCTTTTCATGAAGATATTCAAGTCCTCTGGCTGCTCCAACAGCGATTTTAACTCTTTGAGCCCATGACAGAACTGCACCAGGTTCTGCACCCTTGACACCTTTCCGTCCTATATCCAAAATTATAATAAATTTGCATGCCACAATGAAGCGATTTCTTGGTAAAAATGCAAATAAAGAAGAAGAAAAATCTACTTGTATGGTATAGTTTTAAATTTTTCAAGATTCATTCGCAAGGATGGTAGTGTTTTAAAAATGTATAATTCCAAATTCAGTTAGTTTCTTTCACATGAGAATTAAATTAAGAGATAATTATTAAATTAATACATACAATCAATATAAAAAGTTTTTATATGTCAATTAATCATAATCATGAGATCATTAAATCTATTTTTATATAACTAATTTTAAAGTCACACATATGAATGATTGTAATGTGCTGTCAGTATAAATCTTTTTACGCTAACATCATATGAAAATTAAACTCTTAAGATTATAATGAATGTAAATATTTTGTATAACATACATAAAATGAGAAGTGATATGGCATTAGGAATGACTAACCATGTAGCATATCATGAAGGGATCCATTAGGAGCATACTGATAGGCAAGGGCACGCAAAGGACCATCAACACAATAACTGACAAGTTCAATAACGTTTTCATGCTTTAGCCTTGATACGATGGAGACCTGTGTAAGTTAAAGAATTGAATGGAAAATATAAGATCATGTTTGAGTTTGACTATCTTAATATTAAAAGAATTATAATTGTAATTGAACCAAACCTGAGAAAGAAATTCTTGGTCTGGCTGTTTACTAGAATCCAACTTTTTAATTGCGACTTCATGTCCAGTTTTCAATGTGGCGCGATATACTTTCCCATATGCACCCTCACCAATGAAAGACTTTGAACCAAAATTATCTGTCATTGACCTTAATTCATCAACTGTAAAGGAAGGGACAGAAATAGGTTGGAGAGTTATAGGGCGAGGAATGGTTATTGCTGTGTGTCTCCCTTGATAACTGGAGTTCCCTGCATTGTTTGAAAGTGGAATCAAAATGAAATGAAATTGTAGTTAGTGGTAACACAAGTACAAATAATTAAGACTTTGCAAAGTTGCAATTTATGGAACATCTCAATCTGAATATGACTTGTATATGAAATTAAATGAAAGATGGAATCATCATAAAGCAGAAAATTGTAAAGAAAGAAAATACCGATAGAATTGGTATGCATGAAGTGTCCTTTGTCAGAATTTGTGTAAGTATCATTCTGTTTGCAGAATCCAAAGCAACCCATGTTTCTGGAGGAAAGTTTCAATATCAAAATCAAATACAAAACCCTTGTTAGTAGAAATATCAATAAGAGTAGGCATAACATAACATATATTAAAAATAAACAAACCTAGAAAAGAGAATAAATTGTGAAGTTTAAGAAAGAGATTCTGGAAATAATCTGAGTGTTTGAGAGTTTAACCAAAAAGAATAATAGTAATAATTTAGTCCTTAAATTCGTACGCGTTGATGAAAAGATAAAACAAAAAAAGAAATTTCGGGGTTAGGAAAGATGAGAGACACAGACACAAACCTGTTAGAAATTAGAAATAGAAAGAGAGAGTTTGCGTTGGTTTTTGGATGATGTGATGTAGAAATTAGAAATCAGAAATACAAAGCTTTGTTTGGATGAAATGTTTTATGTGAAATGGAAACTACCTTGACTTCACCACCAACATGCATTAAGCAAGCGCCTTTAAATACATCACTATTTATTTATTTATTTATTATATTCGTCAAGTCAAGTCAATATTTCTATTTCTATTCTATTTCAAATGAAACCCCGTTTCATTCCAACTTGGCGGATACTTTTTGGGTCACAAACAATTTCTAATTACGACTTCCAACCCTGCTAATACTCCACTCAAAAAACATACTACACTCTCATCATTGTTATCATCATAAAACCTTTTCAATTCTATATCCTTCTTATTTTACTAATCAATCAATTCTAACAAATACCAATTTATAATATGGATATTTATTCTAATATTTTCAAAAATAAAATAAGATTACATAGAGTTAGATCTCATATTTTTATTTTTAATTTATTTATACTGCTTAAAGATTCATTGTCGCACACGATTCTGTATAAAACATTCATTCAAACCATTAACAAATTACAATCTCTTTAAAAATAGTTATAGTTAAGAAAAAAAAATTACATGCAAAAATTTTAAAATATAAATACACAGAGAATAATTATAATTCATAAATGACAAGAGATCTTCGATTATAATTTGAGTATATAGTAATATTATTTTATAATTTCTAAAATGCTTAAGATACAAGAGGAATAGAGCAATTATACAGATAAGAAAGCAATTATAATTTTATTATATTGCCTTTATTAATCAAAATTCGTGAATATGTCTATATTCACCTATTGTTTGAGATATGAGAGCATCAAGTCCCTTAGAGCACAAAAAAAGGTAATGACATGGAGATAAATAGTCCTTGAAATAACCCTATTATTATGCTAAGCTAACTAGATAAACCCAACCACCATCCCAAAGGTTTTTGCCTTTTTTCTTTTTTAAAAGAAAGATTCCTGATTTTTTCTAACAATTAGAAATTTATAGAAAAAAACTTATTTAGCCCAAATTAATGAGAGATCTCTTAATATTCCAAAATTCAATTAAAAAGATTGATCCAAAATATTTTATATGTAGAGTTTTAAAATTCACATTAATCTAACACATCATTACATTTACCTGATACATTATTAATTAAAAGGATAAATTTTACAGACAGAGTAATTAGTCTCTCCTTTAAAATTGTCACGCCTAATTTGTGTATTAAATTTTGTCCATACTTGAAATTGTGCGTCTTTAGTCAATTTTTGATAAACAAAAAATTAATAAAAATAAACCCTAAAACCCTTTATCAACTTACCAAATAAGTCCATGAAAAATGTAAAAATATCATGACTTTGATTTCAATCAAATGTTAAAACCTTTGTTGATGAATTGAAATTCATACTCATTCCAGTGTGGCATTAAATGCTAAGCTGTTGAATCTATAGATATGGCTTCCCTCTCTCTCACATTCTCTTCTTCAATCGCTCCCTCTCCAATTTCTCCACACAAATTCAACAAAACCCGCAACCCTAAACCCAAAGTTCCAATTTTTCCCATTACCCGTTTCGCAATTTCATCTCCACCTTCTGCATCTGCTTCTAATTCCTCCTCAGTTGTCAAAAAGAAACACTGGAAACAGGGTGAGTTTCCTGGTTTTTCCGAAACATCGTTACCTGGGAGTACGAAGAGGAGTCCCATTAAAAACCTCAAGAAAAAATTGGACAGAAAGAACGATGCTAAAGCATGGGTTAACACTGTTACTGAAGCCTTATCTGAATGCATTGACAAGAAGCAATGGCTTCAAGCTCTTCAGGTATCTCTCTTTCTTACTTTTGCTGTTAAATTCAATACTTTGTTATGTCTCACTGTTTCAAATTCAGGGTTTTTACTTTTAGGCTATATTTGGATAAGCAGCTTAATTAAGCGCTTATCATACAAGTGGTTGGTCCTATTTGGATAAGTAGCTAAGTAGATTAAAGACCCCTTTGTTACAATTTTTTCATATAATCACTTTTAGGAGCTTTCTTAAGTTTGTTATCACGTTTGAAAAAAAATCAGAAAATGAAAATAATCTAAAAACTGCTTAAATGAGAATCCATTTTGAGTAGATTTTCATAAAAATCATTTTTTATAATTGATTTTTTTAAATAAAGTGATTTTCATTATGCTGGACAACAAAAACAACTTCCTTTTTTTAAAAAATCTCTAAATTATTGAATGTCAAAATCACTTATTTTATAATCGTAACAAACGAGCCCTAATTAAACGCTTATCACATAAGTGCTAATGTATTTGCTATTTTTATGACAAAACATAAAATAAAGGCGAATTGTTTTCAGATAAGCTATACATGGTTTTTATAAATTATCATGGAGAGCTTATGGAAATAAGGTGTAAACAAAATCTTAATCGGTTTCACAGGTGCTTATGCCATTAGATTAGTTCAAATTTAGCAAAAAGTTAAAATAAGGACAAAATATTTTCATAAACTATCCTAGAGAGGTTTTGGAAATAAATTATTTATGCATGTATATAAATTCAAATAAGTCAATCCAAAGCATGCTATTATTCTTATATGGCTTGCGTTTCTGTTAAGAGTTCTAATGTATTTGTAGTATGGTTTGGATGATACTACATTGTTAAATTCCAATTGTTCTTTTACTTATTCATAAGCGCAGACATTTGACATGCTCAGAGAACAATCCTTTTACCAACCCAGAGAAGGGACTTACATGAAACTCATTGTGCTACTTGGAAGATCCAGTCAACCCCATCGTGCCCGTCAGCTTTTTACCACAATGATTGAAGAGGGTTGTGATCCTACTCCTGAACTATACACGGCGTTACTTGCTGCATATTGCAGGAGCAACATGATTGATGAGGCGCTTTCAATTCTTAATGAGATGAAGAATCATCCTCTTTGTCAGCCTGATGTTTTCACTTACAGTACGCTGATAAAAGTCTGTGTGGATGCCTTTAAATTCGAATTGGTTGAGTTGATGTATGAAGAAATGGCTCAAAGATCCATCATGCCTAACACTGTCACGCAGAACATTGTTTTGAGTGGTTATGGCAAGGCAGGGATGTTTGATCAGATGGAGAAAGTACTGTCAAGTATGCTGCAGAGCACTAGTTGCAAGCCTGATGTTTGGACAATGAACACAATCATTAGTGTCTTTGGTAATATGGGTCAGATTGATATGATGGAGAAATGGTATGAAAAGTTCCGTAATTTCGGAATAGAACCAGAAACACGCACTTTTAATATCTTGATTGGTGCGTATGGAAAGAAAAGAATGTACGACAAAATGTCGTCTGTTATGGAGTATATGCGGAAGTTGCAATTTCCATGGACCACGTCTACTTATAACAATGTGATTGACGCATTTGCTGATGCAGGTGATGCTAAAAACATGGAGTATACATTTAATCAGATGCGTTCTGAAGGTATGAGAGCAGATACCAAGACATTCTGCTGCCTTATCAACGGCTTTGCAAATGCAGGCCTCTTTCATAAAGTGATTAGCAGTGTTCACTTGGCTGCGAAGCTTGAGACACCTGAGAACACTGCGTTTTATAATGCAGTCTTATCTGCATGCGCAAAGGCAGAGGATTTGATGGAAATGGAGAGAGTTTTCAAGCGTATGAAAGATAACCAATGTCAACCGGACAACACAACATACTCGATCATGGTCAAGGCATATAGAAAGCAGGGTATGAGTGACAAGATATATTATCTGGAGCAAGAAAAGCAGACGATGATAACCGATGATAAGATAGTGAACCAGCCTGAGGATGAACTCTTTAGTTGATTTGTGGATTATAGTCCAGAGTATTGCTAGTACATCTGTTTTCTTCAGTCTCCTCCATCTGTCATGAGCAGCTGTTTAATTTTGTTTTGGCATGGAAGAGAGTGACTAGCTGCCGGGTTGCATTTCCAGCTTCATTTTTCATGATGAATGACAGCAACTCCTGCCTAACTTCTACATTTTTGTAGTTGTAAAGTTGAATTTATTTTTTACATCCATTTAACTTACAGAAAATAAATTTAAACATCTGCATTTTTTAGTGTACAGGGTTCATGAACTGATAACTGACTTTAGTAGTGTCTAAAATTATAGGGCACCAACTATACTTGTGCTCTTACTTTTGTAATTTACGTAATTGTATGATATATCTGGATGATGGCTTATAGTTTAGTTTTATAAACGTGATTCACCGTAGATCTTTTCGACACTGCCCATACTAAAATTTGCCATCTTTTGCCATCTTTTGTAAACTCAAGTTTTCAAATACTTTCTAAACAAGAAAATTGTATATATCAAATAATTACTAGAAGTGTTTCGATGCATATATCATGTAATCATAAAAAGTGCCTCAATGTTTGTAGATCCAATAATGCTAAACAAATCTTAATAATTCCAAACTACAATAAAATGATTCATAATAAACCAAATTCCGAAATACCAATTAAAAAATAAACAATTTCAAATCAAATCCCAAAACAAATTATAATATATCCCAATCTACATCATTTACTACAAAAAACAAAACAAAAAATGTATATGATATATAAACAATTGCTAGAGAGGTTTTGCTCATTGATGTTGCCTTGTGTATTCCTATATTTCTATACATAAAAAATGTAGCCAACATATGCAGAAGAAGCAATCTGCAATATCCGTTTTCTATCTCTTTTGGTAATTTATTTTCCCTATGCAATAGGCAAAGAGAGAGGCATAAATAATTGGGTAAGCAATGAGCACCACAGCCACAACGCTTAATCTGTCATGTCTGAATCCATAGTAATCCTTTAGAAAGGAACCGACAGGTTTTTTGTCTCCAAATATGAGTATTTCTTTGTCCATGTCTCCATATTGTGAAGTTAGGAGGCCATTCAAGGACCATGCTGTAGGGCAGATCCAGTAGCACCAAACCCACCATTTAGGAATTTTCTGCACATAATAAACATAGTTACTTAACTATATATATAATCCTAATTGCTACAGAAAATGGACACTCACACTGCCTCCCCCAATCAAACACATGAATTAGTTTCTGGGCGCATGTTTGGTTTCATTGTTGTGAGAGACATACATGATTTTAAGCTTTTGTCTTTCATTGTAAATTTTGTGCCTAAATTTTTTCGTTCAACTCATATTGATGTGACTAAATTCAAACATAAAACACTTTACTTTCAATTCGCATTCAACTAAAATTAGTACCATATTAATAAATTTTTCGCATCGTAAAACTAAACACATTATTCAAGATGCAGCTATGCATGATTTTGTTAGATCAAAACATAATCAAGCCACAACTTCAGGTCCTTATGAAACTATAAAGACTAAACTATGACAAAGAAATTTGTGGAGATGAAGGAGACTTACAGGTCCTGGCATGAGGAATCCAGAAAAGAGATTGAATATGGTGTAGACTGCAGTTGACAATACAGAAGCTAGATCCAGATTTAAGCTTAATGACATTATCAGCATTCCAAGATACACAAAGTATAAAAATGTGCAGAATGTGGTGTAGAAGTACCAAAACACCTTCTGAACTGACCAATGGAAACCTATCATTGGATATGTGATAGCCACATATAAAATTGCTTGCACTAAGATATATGGTATTTCAATAGCCACCTGCATAAAAAGTAAAAATCATTGATTATAACATTATTACTGGTTTTATAAATAAATGCAACTTGAATTAGCTTTAAGAAGCATCAAACCTGTGCAAACGAATAAGCCATGGAAGAATACATTCCTGCAAATTTTTCTCGGTACAAGACACTGCGCTCAGTTGCCACATATGGTAGAATTGTTGAACAGTAATTTATGCCCAAGAATATTACAGCAATATACATTGATCCAAACACATTGAACAAATCCTGCTGAGTGTTTCTTTAACCATAGAAAAAGCAATGTGTCAGTACTTTATTCATCGGTACTTTCGAGTTAAACTTTACTCTAGAATCCTGCCAACACTGAGAAATGTTGTCTGCACCATTCAATGCAAGAGAAATGGCATGGCAGTTATATGAAGAATGTTTTCTTCTGATTATGGATAATACGTTATCAATAATACCAGATGTCTTATGTTTTCAAAGTGTACTAATAAGGCATACTTTCCTTCATTTAATATACATATATTTATTTACAAGATTTAAATTAATGAATTTGATTTTTGTGCAAATTTTGTGTATAAGTGAACTTACATTTCATTCCCTTTTTGCCAAAATACGGCCCCAAATAGTATTGCTGCAACAATCATGAACACGAATCGTATTAAGTTGTACTCGGGACTTCTCCAATAGGACAAGTGTTGCTTCCATAGGCATGCCATAAACTGCCCCACGTTATTTTGCGGGAAGCGAGTGGAAAAATGCAAGTCTTTTGAACCTGGTGCTGGTTCACTTAACTGTCTCACCAATTCAAGTGTATCCCTAAAAATAGAAATAGTAATTCAAAACATGAGATAAGTGCTCTTTCAAATCACTTTCATTACATCTGAAACCACTCAGTACACATAAAACATAAAAAACAAGAAGTTTGTTTGTTTTTTTGTGTAAAAATGAATGACAATTAACTAGATGCTCACTGGTGAAGGTGCGACTCTTTAAATATAATTGAAAAATCTATTTTAAGTTCATCTTCTACGGCTGCAGAGGTAGCTTCCAACATCCAAGTTGCAGGATTATAATTGTCCTTGATCTTTGGAACTCCCGGTATACTCTGATTGACAGTTAAGTTAATTAGGTATCGTCTTTTGTCACACACATCGCAAGAAAAAAACTTTAGCAAATAAGATGATCATATATGGATCTTCCCAGAATCTAAAATACTATTTACTTTTTTGTGGGTTTGAGCATACCTGAAAATATTCAATCAGCCTACTTGAATGATGGCCTAGCATTCCATTATAAATTATCTTTCCTCCAGATTTCATTAGAATCAACTGCATAAAAATAAAAATAAAAACTCATTTTATTTGTTGATCTATATGTTTTCTGTGTAATAAAAGCTGTGATTTCACAAATATATCAACAGAAGGCATTTTTTACTACCTCATCAAAAGTCTCAAATATATCGATGCTTGGCTGATGTATAGTGCAAACCGTGGTTCTACCAGTGCCAACAACATTCTTCACTGCACGCATAACAACTGCAGCAGCTCGTGCATCCAAACCTGATGTAGGTTCATCCATAAAAATTATAGACGGATTGGATACAAGCTCCACCGCAATGGTTAGTCTTTTACGTTGCTCTGTTGATAAGCCACTTTGGCCAGGGATGCCAACTAAACTATCCTTTATATCATCAAGTTCAATTGTTTCAAGAACTTCTTCAACAAACTTCTGCTGAGTAGATTAGATACACAGAAAAAGTTTAAAAAAAATAAACATCTTAATGTGAAAATGACAAACCATGGTTCAAGAAATAAGAATTTCATACCCCTTTTTTAGCCGAATCAATCTCCTTTGGCAACCGCAACCAAGCCGAGTATCTGACAGATTCTTCGACTGTTATATATGGAGAATGTATGTCATTCTGCTCACAATAACCTGAAACTCTTTCGAATGTCTTTTGCACTTTAGGGTACCCTCCAATTCTTATATCTCCTTCAATGATACCTCCAGTTTTTCTTCCTGAAAGGACATCCATGAGTGTTGTCTTCCCTGCTCCACTGACTCCCATTAGCGCAGTAAGAATTCCTGGCCTAAAGGCTCCCGTGATATCACATAGCAATTGTAGGTTTTTCTCATTGGAACCGTGTTTTTTCATCTCCTGCACATAAGGACAGTTAACTTTATTAATTGACAAAATACTGGACATCCTTAAAAGAGTTTAGGATGATTGAATATTACCGGAGGAGTGTCGACAAAATACTGGACATCCTTAAAAGCTATTGACAGTGGCTCAAAGGGCAAGACCATTTTCCCTGTATAACCAATCATGCAAAAGAGTTTACTATCTGTATGAAAGAAAGAATTCATCCTCTAGATAATTTTCCATAAAAGTAGCTTTGTTCACCTGTGCTTTGAGTTTCCTTTGATGTGTGGCTAATATCAACTGCAACTGACTTATTTTTTAATTCAACTTCATTGCTTCTTTCTCCTCCTTTTAGTTGAGGCAGCCTCTTTTTTGAAACTAAAGCTCGAGATTGCTTAGGCTCTGAATGCATTTCCCACAAAAAAAAACAGTGGATTGAGTAAAATGATTGTTTGATATTTTTTTTCTTTGTAATAACTTGGAAAGGACTTACCTTTTAAGTATGTCAATGCTAAGATAAATAGAATGTCAAATACTACAGCGAAACCGAGTAAAGCTCCAATTGATATCCAGTAGAAGTTGCTATCGAAGTCTAAACCATGACTCTTGAGTACCTCCCTTCCAATGGTGATGTTTCCCTCTTGAATCTAAATAATGATAAAAAAATATTGATATAGATATATAAATTATACAATGAACTATCGTGAAGCCAAATAATTTATCTTAGAAGATACCTTCTGCCAGCGAGGAGCGAGAAATTCATTGAGTGTGATTCCTATTTCTCCATATGACATGGGAGAAAGCCAGAATCCCCACCTCAACCACTTTGGTAATGATGCTGCAGAGAACAAATAAACTCCATCAGTAACTTAGTAATTAGTACCACATTACATGTTATAACTAAGAATATATAAAGCAGCTTACGTCGAGGAATAATAAATCCTCCAAACAAGAACATGAGTACCAAGACCAAGGAACCAACAGTTGTAGCTGCAACATCAGTTTTAAAAACTGCGGCAAGGGAACGACACATGGAGGTTGACGACATATGAAGAGTGATAAGCAAAAGGAACATTCGGAGGAACCTGGTCCATTAAAAAATATATATAAGTACAAACTTGTAATAAAAAAAGAGAAAAGTTTGGTTTCTTCATACACAAGTTACATGCCTTGTTATTTCTGGGCTGTATCCTATAACATAATATGTTATTGATGTCCAAACAAGAGCATCAAGAACTGAAAATGGAATCTTTAGAATGGAAGCTGGAAGACAGTAAGCCCAAGCTGGATATAGATAGAACGCTTTCTGCTTATAAACAACGGGGAGTCTAGTAATCGTCATGATCAACTCGGCAACTCCATTCGTCATGAGGCGTACGAGTGTATAATACAATGAACCTAATAAATAGTTTGATCCTAACAAATCTATATCGAGCTGAGTGCGCAAGAAGACCGTCATTGTTATGATTGCAGTGAGTGTAAGCTGCAAAATAAGGGGGGAAAAGAAACAAGTTAGATTGAAGTAACTGATTTTGAAATGTTAAAGTACCACTTAGCTGAGTTGAACTTGAACTTGATAGTAACCTGCACAGTTTTGAATATATAGATAAACGAGTTTCGTTTCATGAGAAGAACCTCCCTCTTCATACAAGCTTTAAACAAACCCCATTTTCCTAAGGAGTACTTGCTATATGATAAAGAACTTTTATGGGATTGAGATTTATCATATGGCTGTGAGAGCTCATCATCTAACATTCTTCCCCAGTAACTTGTTTTGAAGATCTGAGAGAACTCATCCACTGAAACATAACTGTAAGGAATATCTGTGCGGTACCAGTATTGCCTTTGATCCTTCTTAGAGGTTACCTGCACATGCATGAAATTTATGACTTGTGAGACTAAGGGTCTGTTTGGATTGACTTATTTGAGCTTATCTACTAGTATAAGCACTTGTGAGACTGTTTAGAAGAGCTTATAAATTATTTACATAAACTATTCAGGATAGTTTATGAAAACGGTTATATCTATATATGAAAACAGATTGACTTTATTTTATCTTTTGTTATATAAATAGCTTATACATAAGTACAACTTATATAACACTTGAGCTTTGGCTCAGTTGTATCCTTTCTGAGTACTCAACAAAGTTAAGGGACACAGTTTCTATTCCTACCTCTTGAAGAAAGTCTGCCACTCCTTTTCTTTCCGGGCACCAGAAACCGCAATCCTTAAAGAATTGGAGTGCTTGACTGCGGGGGCCATGGTATACTATCTTCCCCTCTGCCATTAATATTAGATCATCAAATAACTCAAAGGTTTCTGGTGCTGGTTGGAGGAGAGAAAGCACTGCTGTTGCATCTGTTAGGTGCGCCAATTGCTGGAGACATGTAACTATTTGAAAAGTAGTGGAGCTGTCTAAGCCAGTTGATATTTCATCCATAAAAAGTGCTTTTATAGGACCTACAATCATCTCTCCTGCAATATTATTTGGAAAAAATCTTTAAATGTACATAAAAAGGAGAAAATATCTATAGAGATATTTAGTATATTTGCAACCCAACCACAAGTCTCAACAACAACAATCAAGCCTTATCCGAATAAGTAGATGGATCAAACGACGTCATAATGTTTTGTCATATATCAAATTATCATTATCATATCTCTATCCAACTCATTAATCTCTAAGTCTTTATTAATAGTTTCTTTTAAAGTTTTTCTAGATCTTCATCTGCCTCTAGTGAGTTGACTACCCTTCATCTGATCTACTCTTCTTACTACAGAATCTGCATATCTCCTATCTACATGTCCAAACCACCTAAGCCGAGTTTACCACAAGTCTCACTAGCCTTAATTTTCACTGCTCTAGTAAAGAGGTGAAGGCTTCTAATGTATGTTCGGCTAACAGAAGTTCTTACAAATTACAAGGACATTATTGAGTCCTGAATTTTTGCATTTGTAACAAAATGACAAAGAAAACATAATTTAATTTTCAAGATACCTGTAGTTAGTCTTTTCTTCTGTCCACCTGAAATGCCTCTATCTAGTGCATCTCCAATCAGTGTGTCAGCACAGATATCCAATCCGAGTATCTAAGATATCAAAAGTTTGAATTCACATTTATAAAAAAAAAATAGAAATATCTCAATTCTCAAGTGGGCCATTCAGTACTTGTGTGCTATTTACTCAACCCTGCTTGAAGCAGATGTACCTTTAAAACATATTCTGTTTGAAGATTTTCGCTTTGTCCTTCAACTGAAATAGCCTGCAAAAGTCTGTGTTATTTTCTTTGTCAAATGGTTTCTTTCTAATTATGACATATAAGTTAACCTTACTACATTTACCTTCATATAGGTATCAATATCCGGGTCAGGGAAGATTCCTTGTTCTTTTTCTTTCCGGGTGATTTCAGCCATTATATCTGAATACAAAGGATTTGTATGAATGCCGACTGGTATTTTGTAAGTTAGAATTATGTGGATAATCTAGGATGAATAAGCAATAAAGCTTACCAGCTCTGCTTCCGACCCCCTGACATCGTGCCGAGAAGTCAATTGTTTCCCTCACTGTCATCTCAGGAATGTGCAGGTCATACTGACTTATATAAGCTGCTGTTTTTTGAGGAACAAATTCATCTAGCTTGTGACCATTGAAAGAGACTTCTCCAGAAACCTAAAGATATGCAAAAAGGTAGGGATATTGTTAGTTAGAACAACAACCCCGGTTCAAAAGAAACAGATATGAAAAAACGCAAACAACGAACCAACAAGATTTGATTACGAAGTTCAACCAGTTGTGTTTGAGTCTCTAACTGCAGAGCAGCTACAGTGCATTCCTATTATTCAAGCTTAGGATATCATATTACTAACTTGTGTTTAAATACTATAGTCTAATTTATAAGGTTACCCCTGAACCGTATTCCCCGCACCCCTTAGTCGCAGCCCAACAAACGAATGGGGCAACTTATTAGTAAACTATGAACCATACCCACCAGATATCATGGGGACTGTAGTATATAGAAATTCAGCTTGCACAATGCCTTGCATTAATAGGCATAATAATCTTGATTGATTTTTGAGTTATTAATCACTTGAACTCAATGACTTTGTTGATTAACTTAATACTGTATTTCAAACACTGACCTTAAGAGATTGCTCTAGTTTTCCAGCGAGCGCCATTAGCAAGGTAGTTTTACCACAGCCAGGTGGACCAAGAAGTAGAGTAAGCCTGCATTAAGAAGAACCTTCTTTGACGACTTAACATTTAGAAATCTGGTCCTATTTTTTGTAAGCTTCATCATTTGTTTTTTGGTCATAAATAACTAGGTCGTCACATGTTCTAAAGTCGCATGATTTTTTCTTCTGTTATAAAGTGACATATGTTTGTGACATTATTCACTTACCTTGATGGCTTTATGATGCCACTGACATCATTCAGAATACCCAACTTGGCTTCTTGGGAATTGCATGATATAGTCTTCACTAAATCCTGTTCAAGGGAAAAAATTAGCCCATCTTTGCATGTACAAATAAGGATGGAAATGTTTCTTTGCTTTTTTTCTTAGTTTTATAAAGTTCGTGCCTAATTTTTATTAGTTTGTTAGTTGGGATTATTTAAGATGAGGTGGTAAGTGGTAACATAGGTAGGTTATAATATAAATAGAAAGAGGGGTTGGATAAACAGATGAGCAAATATCTTATAAGGCTGTCTGAGAGAGAGCTTATAGAAACAGTTTAGAACATATCATTTAATTTTTTTCAATTTATTGTTGTAAGCTCTTTAGGATAGTTTTTTTCAACTTATTGTTATAGAAATAGCTTATATATGAATACTTATATGATTAATGTTTATACTATAAGTACTTACTTAAGTTGTTTATCCAAACAGAACCTTGATCATATTACTCATTTGTCATGGTTGGTTCTGGCCAGTTTAGCTTAAAGGAAGAAGCATACTTACTGAAAATAAGCTAGAAAAAGAGTTCCATAGAGTAGGGAGTGGCTTCCCTTGAACAACTTCACATTCTGCTTCTACATTCAAGTTCTTGTACCTCACCTCCACACTAGGTAACTTCACATCCACTCTGTAAACAGCCAATATGTCAATTCTTCAAAATAATAATGTACTAATATAAAATGACTATACTCTAATTATAAAGTACACTCTCTACAAAATCAAAGTGTGAAACAGAAAGAAGTTCTAAACTTTCAATGTTGAGAGACAAACTAGAAATGATAGCCGCACAGTGTTGTCAAAAAAGGGCTAAAGCACTACAATATAATGAAATTTGAACAAAATCGATATTGTTTCGCAATACATTAGTACAAAGTGTTGCCAAATAGAATCACATCAATGTAGTCACAAAGGCTTCATTCATACAAATTGAAAACAAGATAAAAGCTACTCTATCCCAGAACTTAATACCAAAAAAATTGAAATGGATTACAAATAAATATATACCTTTCCATCCTTTCTCTAAGTTTCTGAAGTAGATTAAGGTTATCATTCTCAATATGCTTAATGAGCTTATCAATGAACAAACGCTTATCGACAGCTCCAAGTTTGGTAACATCAACAACCCTTTTACTACTACTTCTTTGCCATCTACTTCCACTCTCTTCCTGAGTGATTTCATCAACAAAAGAAGTTCTAATCCTTTTGAAAGTTGGTAGTTTCTCAATAGCAGCCCATTTAGACTGAAGCTCTTTATCTTCCTCCACAAAAGAATCTGCATCTCTATCAAAGGTCACTACATGACCTTGATTTCTTCCTCTTGGAGTTAACTCCATTGGAATATGAACTAAACTTGTCTTCAAGCAGTTACTTGAGTAGAGCTTTTAAAATCTTAACAATCACAAAAATATATGATGTTAAGAATTGCTAATGATGTTGCAGATTTTGGGGGGGTGCATGAAGGGTCAAAAGCAGCCACCTCTTGAGAGTGACCCTTTGATTGAGAAACAAACCAATTTGGTCATATGTTTGTCAAAATTCATATATGAGAGATGTTTTGTTACATTTACATCTATCTACAACACTGCAAAGGGTTGTTGAAGCTTTCTTTTACTTTGGTTCTTCTCCTTTTCCCTTCAATTGTTTTATAATAGATTAATTTTCATCCATTCAATAAATTTTTTATACTATCAATCATTAAAGTATATATTATTGAAATCAATTTTTTTTATGTCATCAACAAATCATTCAAAGTCATTAATAGTTGCTTTAAGTGTTGACTTTATCAACGTATGTTATGTATAGATAAAGATCAAATTCTCTACTAAATAATTAAGAGATTCAAACATATATCAGTTGTGTCATATGTCAGTGATTCAACAATAAATTTATAGTGATTAATAAATACAACTTAGTTGATAAAAAATTACTATCATTTGAAATGTTTGAAGGTTAGAAGCTGCATTATTTTGCTTTTCTCTATATTTAGTGAGCAATTTTTATGTTTGACACAACAATTTAAACCTACTATTTACACGCAGATACACAAAATTATATATTATTTTATTTACTTTTTATGTGTCCAATGTTCTCTGTAACTTTTTTTTTTCATATGTACATATCAATTAAATATATTTTAATTATAATCTCTTCGTCAATATTCCCTTCATTGACACTGCACACAAAAGTCGTTTTGGTGATTGTTTTTCCCATGAAGCTTTATTTTATTATTATTTTTTAATTCATAATAATATAATTACAAGTATTATCTTTGAACTATGGTTGTTATTAGAAAATTGATCGCTGGTCTGATCATTCTCCTATTAAAAAGAAAGTGACAGACCCAGATTTGTCTCTCCCAAAAGCACTTTGTCTTATTCTTTATTGTATAAAAAATAAAGTTAACTTCAATCTTTAATTTAATCAACTTATTTTATTCTAACTTTTGCCTGTTATGAATTATTAAGCCCAGCTATAAGTTTATTTTTATTGAAAAATACCGAAGATATGATTAGGAAAGAGGAAGGAAATTATTCAAATGATTATATATATCCTATTCAAATAATAACGTTTATGTACCTAAAAAAATGTGATGTTTTTTTCTAATAATTGTTAGATATTTTTGTTCAAGAAAAGATCAATTGTCTACCCTTAATAACGTTTATGTACCCAAAAAGTATGTTTTTTTTAATAACTAAGAGATGTTTTTGTTCAACAAAAGATCAAATATAATTAAAAATTATTTTATTTTTTCTTTGCATAAATACCTTAATACCTTGCCTACCTTTTCTTCTTGAGTAACGCCAAGTTTCATGAGGAAATTCATTTCAAACTCCAGCATGCATTTGTTGAATATTTTATTTTTTTTACGGTTGCATTTGTTGAATGATTAATTATACACATACTTATGCATGTGGACAATTTATTCAAGGTTTGATGGCGGCTGATTGAATAAATATGTACTGAAATAACATGTATTTTGTTTTTGTTTTCTAAATATATGACTCATCTAGATGAGTTTCAAGAATTTGCTGTACTTATAGTCTTAGACCATGTGTAATATTAATGTGAAAGCACGTGATCTACTGTTTCTCTAAATTATGACTGCCAGCCACAAATCAGAACATAAGATTTAAAATAAAAAACCAACGAGGATTGGATTTATTTTAATTGAGGTGAGTCTAATTAAATGAGCATAAAAAAACTTAAATTAATTTAAAACATATTTTACAGTAGTATTGTTTTTTTTACTGGAAAATAAATTTGTAGTATTGTTTTTACTAACCATTATTCTTTTTTCTTATGGTGCACTGACATTGTTCTTGCTATGCTAAATAAGGAATCAATATATAATATTAAAATATCTTAAAGAAGAGTCTAAAGGCATTGGTAATTAGCATTTTCCCAAATTTTTTGTATTTTTCTACTTTTTTCAATATATATATATTAGGGGCCGCAAAAAAAAAATTGGTTACCATTTGTTATTACTTATTTATAAATATTTTTTAGTACAAATTTATTTACAAATCTTATTACATGTCTTAATAACACTTCTACACCATAATAAAACTTAACGGTTTTCTGGTAAAAAAAATTGATTCGGATCGAGATTCATTCATTTTAGATAGAGGCCCACTACTACTTACACGTGTCACTTAAAGAGCACTTAAATGAATCAGCGCTAGATGGTAAAAAGTTCATATGTTGGACCATACAGAATAATATAACAAAGGAACATAATAGTAATTATTATTATGAGATAAAATCATAAAACTTTTTTTAGCTGTTAAATAAATTTTCGATTGTTTTAATATTTAGCGGTATCCAAAATTAAATTTGAATTGCACAATATTTTTAAGGATATAGTAGTATATGTGAAGTATTTATGGAGTACCACCATAACTAACTATGACTTTTCTTCCACAATTTATTCCCTTCAGATCTGTCTTTTTCTTTTAGCCTCCACCAAACACTGTCTCTGGCCCATGCTATTGTTGTCTTGCTTTCGATATGTGTTTTTAATTACTACTTGTTACACCGTTTCTTTTTTTAAAACAACAACTTGTTACACAGTTCTCAATTCAAATTTTCTAATTTATCTTTTTCTTTTTAATATAAAATATCTACTAATTTATCATAGTATTATAGAACACGTGTTAGGAAATATATATAATTGAAATTCAAAGTGTCACAAACGAATATTTGGCATTTTAATTCATCTCCCAAACGAATATATTTTTTTACATTAAACATTTAAAAAATGAAGACTTAAATATCATACTCGCCTATTTAAAATGTAAAGAAGTTGTTTTTAATTTCTACAAAATGAAACTTTTTGTTTTGGTTATGTTATTTATAATTTTTTTTTTTCTATTGACAAATGATTGTATAGTTAATAATTTAATTATTGAGAGACTAAAATCAAAATGAAGAAATGAATTGGGGAATCAAAATTAATGTCAAAATTTATTTTTCACCTTTAAAACTTCATTCTTTTTTTCAAACTTTTATCTTCTTTTGCAAAATTGGTTGTGTTCTGCGAGAAAAATATTGTAGAGTCTTCGACTAAAATTTCGTAACGAGGAGAGTTATTATTAAAATGTGATTGTGAAAAAACTATGTATTTATATATGTACAACACAAATGAAAGCCCACAAAAAAGATTCTGAAAACGTGTTTTTTGGAGTAAGTTTTAATTGTTTTGTTTCAATGCATTGATTTTTTGATATATTTTTGAAAAATTCTGAAGTTAATAATGCACTTCAGCAATTGTTTTTTGAAAAAATTCAGGAGCTTTAATGCACTTGACCGAGATAGATATACTGGCTACCTTATAGTTAATTGTTTTTTGTTTTTGGAAAATTGTGTAGAAGAGTTAATATAATTTTGATTGTGGAGGGTTAATTTTTTTTTTTAGTTTGGAGTTATATATTTTGTGTTATGTTAACTTTTATTTTTATTTTCAACAGTTTTACTAATAGTTTTTGTTTTAAGAAAAACGCACAATATTATTAATTAATTGAGAATTAAAAATTAACTAGTTGTAACTATTTGGTTTGTTAACTAAACAGAAAAATGGTGGATGGTATAGTAGAGACCAAACCAAAAAAGTTTGTATTTTGTAAGGATTAAAATTAAAAAAAAAAATGATTTTACAGAAAATAAAATCCATTTTTGACATTTCACGGGGACGAATTTGATAACTAAGTCAAAAATAAATTACGTTTTGTAAAATCCTAAAAGAATTTTCGATATAAATGAGATATTTTTTGTGTTTCATTACTATTCAATTTCCATTCCATGTGAGCTATCAGTATGTCGCAAAGCACTTCAATGTGCAAATCGTATTCCAATGGGGAACATGTAAAATGATAATTGAAGACACCAAATTGTCGCATGCATTCATCATGAAAAGCACAAAAAAGTATTATATTTTATTAAGTATTTATAATTGTAGAAAACACAACACATCAATTGTTATTGATATTTATAATAGTAGAGAACAACTAAAACAAATTTTTATCTTTTTTTCCATAAATCATACCGTCTTTTTTGGTGAAAAATCATACTATTAAGTGTTAACACAATTTTCCTTTCCCTCCTAATCGTCAATCCAATTGAAATGCAAGAAATTAAAAATGATTATTGGGCTAAGACCAGCCCACTTATGGGCTGTTAACAGGTCCTGACCAAAATGGTTTGCTAGCCCAGCCATATTTTGTTGTTGGGAGATATCACGACTCTTCTTCAATACTTTTTGAGAACATAAAGAGATGACGAAGAAGTTAACACATCACATTTTTTTCAAGATGGTATAGTGACTAGTAAATAAATTGCTTACAGTAAAGTTGTTTAAGTGTAATACTTGACTTGACAACATTTTGTTTTGGCACACACCCGCTACTACTCCAAGATAAATGAGTAAAGATCTTTACAATTTTATCTTTCTATTTCTTCTCTTCATTTCGTTACTATAGTTTTGAAGAATTTTAAAATGTAACAAAATATTCAAGTACACCAAATGTCACATTTTTTCTCTTCATTACTATAGTTTTAAAGAAGATTTTTGAAGTGTAAAAAAGTCCAATAAATGTCACATTATTATATTTTATATTCTTAAAACTTTGATAATAAAAAAATAGAAATAATTCTAAGTCAATATTTTGGCTTAAATAGAACACGTGAAATTTCAACGGTACCTATTATTCATTACACATTTTTGTCCAAAATCACAAATTTTCTGGGGGTGAATTGCATGTGAGTCCATCGATAGAAGTATCATAATTGGATAGAATACTCTTCTTTTTTAAAATGATATAATATTGGGGCATATATTGAACATACAAACCGAGAGCACTATTTTTATTACTGATGAAAAAAATATATCAAAAAACAGAGAAGAAGGAGAGATACACGGAGAGGTTAGCAGATATTATAGTGGCAATAATAAAGGTTCAAAACTCCGAGCACAGAGAGGTGACTTAAGCCTTTTCCCATTTAAGAGGCTTCACCACTTCCCATGTGAAATCAGGATCATCCCTACCAAAATGTCCATAAGCAGCAGTCTTTAAGAACCTGCTATTCCCACCCCTCTTCAGATCAAGGTTGATAGAGATCATGCCGGGCCTGAAATCAAAGCTGTTCTTCACGATAGTGAGGATCTCTTTATCAGGGATCTTCCCTGTACCATATGTGTCAACAAACACAGATAAAGGCTCAGGCACACCAATAGCATAGGACACTTGCACAATGCACCTCCTTGCAAGTCCATTTGCAACAATGCTCTTAGCAGCTTGCCTCACAATGTAAGCTCCACTCCTATCAACCTTTGTTGGGTCCTTTCCTGAGAAAGCACCACCACCATGTGCACCCCATCCACCATAAGTGTCGATGATGATCTTCCGGCCGGTGAGACCGGCATCACCATGAGGACCTCCGATGACAAAACGGCCAGAAGGGTTCAAGTGAAAAATGGTCTTTGAATCGAGATACTTCTCAGGAATGACAGGCTTGATAACATGCTCTTTGAGATCAGCAGCAATTTCATCATTGGTGACAGTCTCGTCGTGTTGTGTAGAGATAAGTACTGTGTGGACACGAACAGGAACCATGGCACCTTTGTCATTGTAATACTCAACAGTGACTTGAGTCTTGCCGTCAGGTCTCAACCAAGGGCATGTGCCATTCTTGCGAACGTCGGTGAGACGAGCACCAAGCTTTGTTGCAAGAACGTGGCTCAAGGGCATCAATTCAGGAGTCTCGTCAGTGGCATAGCCAAACATGTGACCCTGGTCACCAGCACCAATTTCCTCAGGTCTTTTGGTGAGATGGCCATGTACACCCTGAGCAATATCAGGACTCTGCTGTTCAATATTGACAAGAACTTTGCAATTGTCAGCATCAAGACCAACATCATCCGAAACAAACCCAATTTTTCTGCAGGTGTCACGAACAATTTTCTCATAGTCAACATTAGCCTTGGTTGTGATCTCTCCAAATACCATAACCAAGTTAGTTTTGGTGCAAGTTTCACATGCAACCTTGCTGTCTTGGTCCTGTTCAAGGCATGCATCTAGAACAGCATCGGAGATTTGATCACAAAGTTTGTCAGGGTGACCCTCGTTCACCGACTCAGAGGTAAATAGAAATGTCTCTGCCATCTTTAATATCTGCACAATAAACCCACAACAAACAAATTACAAACTCATGACCAATTCACACAAAAAGTCTAATTTTTCCAACCATGCACAAATCAAGTATAAGTATAACTCAAAAACTTGCTAAAACCCTCTAATACCATTCATGATTCATGATCCATCTCAAGCCAAGATCAAAGTTTAACCATTTGCAGTATTTAGCCTATGAAACACTGAGTTAAACACAACCCTGACACATTGACACTTACAATAATTTGAAAATGGAAGAAATTGAATGTAACTAGTGTCAATGTCAAGTTGGACACAGACATGTGTTGTCATGTTAAACACAAATGTGTTGGACGCTAGACACACATTCAGAACCTTCAATAGAAGTATCTACGCCATGGTTTTAAATTGCAATCAACAACCACAACGGTAGCTGCAATATTATGGATTGCAACTCCCCACGATATTCACAATTCACAAATTTAAAACCATGGTCTGTGGTCCACAGTGTTTATCTAGTAGATTAAATTAATCTAAAATTTCCCCCAAAAATGAAGAATTGATAGACAAAACAACATAATAGCATGTAAATTCTACTAGATCTAAAATTAAAAATCGAATTTCAACATGTAACCACATAGATTAATAAAACACAGTGCAAGAATGAATATAATTAAGAAAGAATAAAAAGCAAAAGCAGAATAAAAAAACTAAGTGCAACTAGAAAGGGATGAAAAAAGAGAGAATACCTAGAAAGGTAGAAGAAGAAGAAGAAGAAGAAGAACAGTGGTTAGTTGGAGTTGTTGTGTACGAGTGTTGAGGAAAATAGTGAGTGTTCCATTTATAGGCAACAGAAGAAGTAACAAAGAAATGAAGTGACGCGTGAACAAGATTGGATTCTCGGTTAGGTTCATCCATTTGCATGTGCGTGCGTGACTCTGCCAAACCCATTTTAATTTACGGTTCAGATTCTGACTCGGAATTAATCTCAACCGTTGCTCTGTTTGTAAACAACTTGGTGAATTCATTCAGATGGATTTCATGCTGAATCAATATGCAATCTCTAACTTCCTTTCTTTTTCTATACATGGAAATGGATTCATATAGTTACACTAACAAACTCTCATACAAATAATTTAGATTTTAATTTTAAATAATTTAATAATATTAATATTCGTAAGGTCAACTATAACTTAACTTTAAGTATTATAAACAATCCGAGACATTAACATATTCTATTTAAAATGTAACTAAATGTATTAACTCTTTTTTAACAAAACTTGCTTATGTTAGAGATAATTTTAAAATAAAATCAAACTAAAATTTATTTTTCCATATTTGGGTGCCATTAGACATAATTAAATTTGTTTCTATAATTGATTTTAATTTGAAATTAATTTTTTTAATATAGATTTTTTTAACTGAAATTTATTGTACAAGTGACTTTTACTTCAATATATTCAAACATTAACCATTTAATAAGAGAAAATATTAAAAAAATGTGTTTACTCCTTGTCTTATTAGAATACTCCTTTGTATAGTCGTCAAATTCTTACATGGACATCAGACAAACTCCTTGTCTTGTCTTATTTAGAAGACTCTTTTGTATAAGTTACCTATATTAGGTAAAAAAATTGCACACATTAAGAAATATATCTTTAATTTAGTTTATTGTAATAAATATGTTAATAATATTCCACTATATTTTATATTTAAAATCTCTTCAACTTTTTAGTGTATGATTACTTTTTATACTCTTTAACCAATCATAACAAGAGATAAATATATATATATATATATATATATTTATATTTATATTTAAAAGAGATCATATGTTATTATAAAAAAATCATCGATGCATTGGAAAAAGATGCACAATTTGAAATAAATTTGATGAAATAGGATAAATAAATATAAAAAAGTAGTGAAGTGAAATAGATTGATTATTATTTATATCACAAGTTTTTAAAGAGTTTCATTACATATGCAATATTTTGAAATATCTGTATAAATAATTTAAGCATGTTAAAATTGAGACTAAAAAATGGAAAATAATATAATTAACATAATAGAAGGTTTTGAGATTTCCATAAAATTTTGAGAATATTTTATTACGGGGACGTTGTCAGCTACCTACCAATTATGGGATGGATATTAAAAAAATGTAAAATAAATATTAATAATTGATACTAAAAAATACAAAATAAATATAAACAATTTTAAGTATAAAACTTATTTATAAATATTCATAAGTGACATACACACGTGTGCACACACAAAATTATGGTATAAATATTTTTTTATAAAAAAAAATCATAAAATAAATGTTAAAAAATAATACAAATATTTTTCAATAAGACATACAAAAACGTAACACAAATATTTGTACTAATAAATAAATAAAATATAAAATAAATATTTATTACTGATACATAAATAATATTTTTTTGTTTGAAGTCTAAATGAAATATTTATAAAATATCAATAATGCATTACATGTGCGATAACACAAAGTTTTATTAGTTTGTAGTAAAAAGAAAAATACTTCTCAATATTTTGAGAGTTAAAATGTTTAAATGCTGATAAATTTTCTTAAGATACTTGTTAATAAAAAAATATTTTTTTAATTAAAAATATAAAAAAAATCATGTATATAATATTTATATTATTCTTTTTTTAAAATAAAATTATTACTTATAATTTATCAACAAATTGCAGATAAATTTTATTGTAAGGAATGGGAAGTCCACAAAAATTTAGTTTTGTGTGCACTAAAAAGTTGGTGACCTTTCCTCAAAAAAAATAAAAATAAAGTTGGTGACCTAATCAAATCTAATGCGTAGGTAGGTATTTCAGCACTTCAACGAACCACGTGCTATAGCCCTATAGCTTCGCCAACATATTGATTGTAATAGATTAAAAAACTCCTAGTCGTGAGCTTCAACGATGATGTATTTTAAAAGGTTAAGATCTGAATTCTTATTCAATGTCTCTAATTAAGTTATAAGATACTCAATCATCTCTTATGTTTCATAATATTGAATAGTTAGAATGTGATCTTGTAAATGCAATGGAGCAATTTTCTCTCTTTTTTTAAAAAAAAAATTATGTGTGTGTTGAAGCACTCGTATATATTTATTAAAACTTATATTTTGCACTCTAACTTTGGCATAAATTTAGCAAGAATATATATTTTCATGTTAAATTTTGTTGTTTGTTTGTTTATTGTTATGCTGGAATGACATAGCAACCTCCTATGTATTCTCCTTCCTTTCTTTTTAATCCATTTTTATCTTTTCAACAAAGATAATGTTTAACATTTGATCTAAAATCATTTATTTAAATTATTTTTTATTTTATTTAAACAAATAATATATATTTAATTTTTTTATTTATATTATTTATTTGTTTCGTCGTCTTAATGTGATGTTATGTTTGTTTGTCATCTTAATGCGGCGTTTTGATTTTTATTCATGTTGTAGTATTATTTGTTTTAGATGAATATTATAAATTTTGATCAAATGCAAATTTAATTAATAATTTTATAATCGTCGATATTATAATTCTTGAGATATGAATATTCTGAATAACTCAATTTTATTACATTTGTAGATATTTGATTGTTTTATATTATTAATTGATAAATTTATTTATAAATTCATTATTTTTTAAACAACTTTAAATTAATGTAATTTTTATCAATTTAAATAAATATCATTTTTTAAATTTAAATAAATAATGTTATTTTAATAAAAAAATATTAAATCTTGTTTTAATAGACACCAAAGCAATGTGTTTGGATAAAATTAGAAAGAGGTCTTGATGTCAGTGATAACAATTATTTATTTACCTGTGTGTTGAACTACTTTTTTTTAATTAAAAAACATATTCACTTATCTAAATTAATAGAAATTATATCGATGGAGAATAATATAATTAAAATTTGTTAAAATAATAAATAATAAATATATAATATTCAAGTTAATATATAAAATAAAAATATATATAATCGTGACAAATTCTATATATATATATATATATATATATATATATATATATGAAAGTTTTGAATTAATAACGTCATAATCATTAATTAAATCTAAATATACATTTCATCAAAGTTAATTTGTTATTTTAAATCAAAATATTTCATAAAGATAAAAATCAAACGCTGCATTAAGAAGGAAAAGAATTAAAAACATGAAAAACACTTATTTAATCAAAGAAAAAAAGTAAATTAAAAGGGTGATTGAGGGAAAAAAAATAGACTTTTAATCTACCCCTTTCAAATAAGAAAGAAAAAGAACAACTGTAAAAATAGAATTTTAATAGCAATATGACTAATAAATTGGCTTAACCATTGAATTAAAAAACAAAACAAAAATCAATCAATTTGTTATTTAATTAGACTTCAAGTACGCTGCAGCTGGTTGAAACAAATTAAACCATTGAACAGTCTAATTCAATTTAATGGACCATTTAGACCAAGTAACAAGCAAGTGAGATGTTTAGTCTCACCAAACACACGAGGTAGGTAGTAAAAAGAGTTAAAAGGCTTGTAGGTATTAAATTCACATCAAATTTGACCATTGATTATTTTGCACTACATGAGATGGGGTAGGTGGGTTATGGTGCCCCAACTTCTTAAAACCAACCCTCCTGAAAATGACAAATTTACATTATTTGTAAAAATCTTTCGTAGGTTTTGTCGGCTAATTAGAATGACATGTATACTTTGATCTTTGTAATAACAATTTGATGCCATTCCCCCTCACCACTCAATCTCTTTCTCCTTCTAAATCAAAACACTCACTTCCTCATCTATCAAAATTTCCACTTTTCTCATATATGCAACCAAATCTAAACAAAAGTACCAGAAAATTAGCAAGATCAATGTGGTGGACTTGAATTGTATTTTTTTTTTTTTTTTTTATAGTTTTTTGTTTGAATTTTTTGAAATTTGAAACTATTTGTATTTTCTGTTTGCTTTTTATTTGTTTCATTTTTTCTTCTCATCGTGTTCTCTGTTGGAATGTTTTTTTTTTTTGTGCTTATCCGAATTAATAAAAGCAACAATTCTTTTTTTGCTCAACGAGGATTCTTTCTCTCTATTTTTTCTTCTCCTAATCCTAACCATAAATGCTATCTATAGACTATATAGCTTTATTTATGTGGGGCACTCGATATAAAAATTTGAATTGAATATAAAATATTCGATTTTAATTGTAGAGGCTTCCTTGCCTATCTAAGATGGGATTTTTTTTTATCCCATCTGTCAATGATTGTAATTTGTCCTTATAATAAACAAAAGCAATAACTTAATTGACTCGTGCAGGAAAAATCAATAATAAAATAGAATTTATAACATTTATATTTATAAAAGTGTTAATGCAATGTGGATTAGTAAAAGTGTCGGTATGATCTGAACAATCATAGATTAGGGGAAAATTTCTTATTTTTATTTTATTTTTACGAGAGACTTTTAAAGTGATTTTTTTTACAGACTTAAAAAGTAATTTACTTTAAAAATAATAAAATCATTTTTGTTGATTATTATGCAATGCTCATTTTAAAATTTCTTAATTTTTATTAATGAGTAAATTAATATAATTTTATAAAATTAAAATATTTTCACAAAATAAATCGTTTTAAAAATGCTCATACGGTGATACAAAGTTTTGGTGTTATTTAATACATATGATATTATTAGAGTTTATTAAAATAATATATGTTGAAATAGTCTTAATCTAATATATAATAGAAAAAATATATTAAAATTATATATATTTCTAATTCTTAATTATAAGATATTCCAATTGAAATTAATTTAATTAAAATATAATTTTAGTTTTTTCTCTTTTATTATACTATTGTATTATAACGTTATGACATATGATTTACATATTTGTTTTGAAAAATATATATACACTAAAGTTTTTTTTGTTATGTTTGAGAAAAGTATATATATCGTAAACAAAAATTACATAATAAAATCAATAGCATGCATCCAAAGCATGCTAAATCCAATATTATATTTAAACCCCCACCAACATCTGTATGATTACTTACCATAAAAGGTATTCCAAAAAAAAGAAAAAAGTTGAAAATTTTATAGCAATAATGAGGGTGTGCAAAGAAGGCCCTTTAGGAAGCCCATGATGAAAGCCCATATATTTGAATGAATTAATTTTCTGGTACTTAACGTGTGTTGTTTCTGTTTATTGACGTTGACTTGCACGTTCATGCCAGAAAAAAATGACGGTGGACGCAACGGAATATAGAATCATTTATTTGATATCCATTGCAATTTCAGTTATAATTACAATAAATAAATAAATACTCACGCTCTGTTGATTCTTTGCTCTCTTTATAACCTGCTACCTCATCATTCACCATCATCATATCTTTTAATCAAACAAATATATCATATCTTATGGGCAAGATTAATTCCTTCAAACATGAATTCTCACTCGGTTCGTTTTCATTTACCATCTCAACATTATTAATTTATTATACATATATTGCATTGTTCTTTATGTATTATTATTCAAAGCAGATGAACGACGCAAAGATTCACAAAGCATCATAACTAAATACCCCGATCGAATTCCTGTATGTCTTTTTTACGTATTTATTATTCACAAAATTTCCTTTTTCTTTCCCTATATTTATTTTCTTGTTATTCTTCAACTGCGTATTATTGCAGGTTATTATTGAGAAATATTCTAAAACAGATTTGGCTGAATTGGACAAGAAGAAGTAGGTTTTGCCTTTTATGTTTTTTTTACTTTTAACTTTGCTAAATTAGGTTGTATAATATTAGTGTATACTTGTTCTGCCAAAAGCTCTAACTTGCATTAGCAATTCCCTTATTTTGGGGCTTTTCCAATTATGCTAATGCATTTCAGAATAGTCAACATCATCATTATAATTTACATGTTTTTTAGTTAGGCAAATCAAATCAAATTGTTAATTTTTGTGTGTCATAAATCATAATTTATATTCTTTTAATTAGGATTGCTTCCTTTATATATATTCTGATTTTTTTCACTTTATTGTAATAATAAGATTGAAAAATAATGCATTTTTTAATCCCAATTTTGACTGAAGAGCTTAATAATATCTTCTTTGTGTTTTCTGTGTTTTAGGTTTTTGGTTCCTCGAGATATGTCGGTTGGACAGTTTATTCACATTTTAAGTAGTAGGCTGCATTTGGCTCCGGGGAAAGCAATGTTTATTTTTGTGAAAAACACATTGCCTCAAACCGGTAAATGCACCTTATATTATCATTATAAACTTGTTAGAGTAGTAATTAGTTAAGTTTCTGCTTTTGTGGATTTAACTCCTCTAAAGTGACTAACTCAATGCATATAGCAAAGTAAAGTGTCAACGGCTGATGAATAAATCAATGGTTTATAAGGATTTAATTTATATACGCTATCTGTGTAGTTTTACGCTGACAGTGAATCACAGTAATTCGATGTTCAAAAATGCTTGACTTATATGATAACCACCTTTAAAGTAATAGACATGGGTAGTAATATTTGACACTTTCAGTGCATACAAATTAAACTCTTATATTATATGTAAATGCACAACAAATCATGGGTGATTGAAGTATTAACCGTTGATTTTCTCATTTTACTAACTATTCCAAGAGTATTTTTATGTGAGCCAAATCACGTCTTCTTATCTGAAAGAGAGGTATACCTTCGTGGGCGCGACTCCTCTAAAGTGAACAATTGAATAATGTAAATCATGGATAAATAAATCAATGGTTTATATTTTATGCAAATGTATCACAAATTCCGAAATATCAATTCTAATTTTCTCATTTTACTAACTATTCATATTAGATGAGCTATATCTTTTCTTCTTTTATGGAAGCTAATATATGTCTTGTTTGTGTCCTTGTGATTCCATCCACAGCTAGTCTTATGAACTCGGTCTACCAAACTTACAAGGACGAGGATGGGTTTCTGTACATGTGTTACAGCAGTGAGAAAACATTTGGTTAACTTGGTTGCATTTGATGATTAATTCCTTCAAGTATTTGCCAATTGTATATTGTTGTTTATAAATAAATTCAGTACATATTGTACTGTGTGTATGACATGACAACACCTGAATCTATAGTGTAAAAACAATGATAAGTTGTACTTCAAATAAAATGGATCTTTAAAGATTTAGCTAGCCATATTTCTTTTCATGTTAAGAAGAATTGGGATGTCAATTTCTAATTATAGAATATATAAATATATATATATATATATATATGTATGTAAATAAATTGAAGCCTATTACACTCATAGAAAGCAGGATGGACAAGGTGTAATGGATTTGCAGAAATCACAGAAGCACTACTGCTCATTTTCTTTGATTATTAGATACATCTGAGGCTTCACCAAATGTTTCACTGCAACTACATTCTTCAATAAAACATATGCCTTAAAACAATCTCAGGTCAAGGCATCAACCACTCCAAGAACTGTTACCTCAGCATCTACAAAGCAAGTGTCCTTTATCAGATACCCCAAGTATTGACTGGTGAAATTATTGATCAAAAGAAATCTGGTTGCGCCATGTTCATGGTTTGAGGCACTAAACCAGTAATTAGCTGCAAGTAGACGACAAAGAAAATTAAACTGTTGATTTTCAAATCAAACATATGCTTTTGTTTGCTTAGACATGCGAAAAGTGTTGTCCATAATATTAATAATTAATTATCAATTCAACTATTATTTTCTGTAGCTAGCATTTTTTTCTTGAGCAATTGCACCTCAAAGTATAACAAACTTTACCCTTCCCAGATTGATGCTTGGCTTGTTTCTGGTCAAGTATGCGTAATGTCGTCTGTGCATATATTTTGCAACCCGGTGGAAGGGCTGTTGGGTTATCTAAAGCTAGGTATAGAGCAAGATATCTGGCAAATTCAGTGCCTTTTCCTTTGGGATATAGTTTTATCTTCCTGCAAAAATCAGCATAAAGACTAATTAGGAAATTGTAGAGTTATCAAACATCAGGTTAGATTCTAACAAATGCTCTTTGGAAGGAATTAATCTTTCTGTGGAGTATGAATTCATCTCAACCTAAATCACCTAAATCAAATGACAGATTCAAAAAAACAAGGCGAGAAACTGAGAATCACACTGGAGTTCATTGATTCAATTTAGTAAGAAAAAGGAGCTTAAGTACTTGTACCACTTGTAATTTCCAGAATTGAATAGTTTAGAGTCATAACATTCTGAATCCAATTTTGAGAAGTCCTTAATTTCCCAAACGTGCTTATAGGGGAGGACATCCTTCATCATTATCAAAGATTCTCCTTTCCCTGTGTGGCTTTCCCT
>NC_021166.2:3998971-4087493 GCF_000331145.2 Cicer arietinum
ACAAAGACTTCTACTCCAAACACACATATATCATCCACTAGATAACCTTTAGAGCCCTGATGATTGAAGTCCTTGAGAGGAATAAATTGATCGAATCCCCATTCGACCTTCATTCTGTGAAATCTTCTTTCCTTTTTCACAGCATCTATGAAATGCAGTAGTCGAAAAATGGTAAGAGACCCTTGTTTTGCATGTCAAACACTAAACTGTATAAGCAGCACAAAATCTATTTTCTTTTTCATGGGAAAGTAATTGTGAAGTTGAATATACCAGAAAAAGGTAAAATACCTTGGACAACTAGGTAATTGTCATTGTTCTGATCAAACAAAAACAATTTAAAATTAACATAGATTTCCCAACCAGGGTGAAGTGAGCTTGATTCTTCCAATGCCAAATATAGTGAAATATGGTCCTTTACATTCTTGTTCTTGTTTCCACTTGGGTACAGAACTAACTTCCTGTGAGACCAAAATTATCATTCACGAGGTCATGAATTAGTATATCTTAGCTAAAGTTATAGTTAGCTAAATCATTTATATTATTTTCAACAGGAACATATTATAAATGTATACCATTTGTGGCCTCCAGCTTCAAATTTCCCTGATTCATATCTCTCAATAGAGTTATTAGTGAGGAGTGAAAATGATTGTATTTTCATTATGTAATGGGCTGGTGAAGCTTCTACTGTAGATCTAGAGATGCCTGCAATATTTTACTTTTATAAGAAAATCACATAGAATAAGCTTCTAATGTAGAGATATATGGTTGCCATATGTTAAATTCTCTTAAGAAATTTTTAAATTAATATTTTCCTTTTCTATTTATCAACATCCCCCTTCCCCCCCTTTTTCTTTAATAAAATAATCCCCCCTTCCCATAAAAACCACATTTAAATTATATCGGTTTTGTTATTCAAGAAAATGTGGGAATAATGATTCACTTTAGTAAATACAACTCATATGGTAGTAGCTGCAGAAAAATTTAATATGTCAAAAAAATACATTTTATGTCGCATGCATGCAAGCCAAGAAAACATAATGAAACATATGAAAATAGACTTTTCTAAAGATGCTAGTCAATAAGGAGAGAGGGTAACAAACCATCTTGGGTATCCATGGCTAGAAGTAAATGTATGGTATATAGGTTCACAAGTATTGTCGAGTATATGTTTAATTTTTTGTTGTTGTTATTTATAAAGGTAGAGGTGGTTTTATATTTTCCTATATCTTTTCCATGAAGAAAATTGTAATTCGTTCGAGGAAGTGGTATATATTCCCTGCTTTTTGCATGACTAAAGCAAAAGGTTTTATTATATATATATATGAACCTTTTTTTGACGTGCAATACACAAACCTTGTAAAAATAGTTATCTGCTATATTTGTTAAAAGTGGATTGGTTTCTCGCTTATGGATATTCGATGCTTCAAACTGTGTTGTATTATAGGATCAAAACTAATACCAACCTGCAAAAGTATCACATGCCTTCTTCTGTGACACAAACTTGTGGTTCATCGTGGCTTTATGCTTACAAATTATTTTAAATTATAATGACGATGGATAATATTATTCAAAAATATAATTTAATAGTTCTGAACATCTATATTTTGGAATATATGGATGTCAAAATTAGAAAATATTATTTGAAGAAATTATATAGCAGATGATCCAAACACAAGCTCAGTGTTGGAAAGAAGAAAAAATAACAAAGTAGTGTAAATGACAACAATCGATCATTTGACCTTGAGTGTGCCACATTTTATGGCTAAAAGTGTGACAATTAATTGATGCATGAAAGATGCAGTTTATGATTTTCTGAACTCTGGATTTTATTTTTAGTGCTACACACTTTATAACAAACTTTTTATCGATTGGAATTTAAAAGAAGTGTGTTGATTAAAGAATTTATTTAATTATCATAAAACACATTAAAATATTTATAAAATAATCAAACAAATGGATTGATTTGTGAGGGATTGTACGAATTAGTCCATGTTCAGGTTACTTACATTATCACTTAAATATTTTTGTCCATACTTGTTGATAAAAATAAATTATATGTTAATAATATTTATCAATAATAATATTTTTCATGGTTAAATTTAATTTTATTATTAAACAATTATTTTTTCTCCAAATTTCAATTTTACTAAAAGTAATAAAAAATAATTCGTGATGAGTTAAAATGTTTATACTAAATTTCAAATACTTGCTCAAATATAAATCGGATATAAATAAAATTACTGTGAACTCAACTGTAAATAATCACAAAATTAATTTGACTTAATCTAGTTTATAGAATAGTTAAAAGTTTGTCAATAGTTTATCTACATTTCTTTTTATTTTGTGTACAAAAGTTTATCTACATTTCTCTTTTGATGTGAAAGTTATTATATATAAATTTTTATATGATAAGTGCATATTAAATAAACCTTATTTAATATATTTTTCAAATGGTACAACTGTTTATTTATATTGGTCAAATGGTACAACTGAATCAGACTGAATAGTGTTTGCCCTTTTCCTTGGCAGAAAGCTTCATAGCCAAGCTCCTATTGTACAATAACTGATCCGAAGAGAGATGATAGATTGGACAACTATACCCAAAAACACCACACTAAATGTTACATGAGACTTTATTTGGGTACATTTTTTGAACTTGCAAAGGTCTTACAATGAGGTATCAATTGTACAGTGAGAGGGTATCTGTACATTTTACATGAAAACATGTTGGACCAGGCACCAAAAAACGTGGTTGTTTAGCCGTGCAAATTATTACCAGAAGATTTGCGGCGCTGTGTAAGGTCTTCATTAACACGAGAAGAAGAAAGTCGTTCGTATTGTGACAACCTCTTGGTAAATCTGACGTTCCCCACATTTTGAGGACCCTTATCCTGTAATCCAAAAAATAAAATACCCATCACTAAGAATGAAAGTTGCAATGTAAAATGATAAAGTGATCCCCCAAAAATAGAAAAGGTAAGTAGACCTTAGTCTTTGACGACTGTGGGACGTGTTGATAATTTCGTGTCCCAAGTACTGTTTTCACCATGTCATCCAATTCTGCAACCTTCCTCATGAGATTGGTCTTCTCCATCTACAACAATTGACAGAAAAAACCATAAACTGTTTTTTTTGAATTTTTATGTGGTAAATCGGATCAGAATGATGTGTTCTGCAATGTGCCCTACCTTCAACATTTCATTTTGTGCTGAAAGCATCTGATCTCGCTCTTGGAGTTGTTGTACTGCTATCTGAGTTGCAAGCATATCTGCCTCTTTAATTTTCAGTTCCGATATGCAGCTGAGGCACAAATTAAATACAGTGAGAATAATAGAAATGAAAATTGAGTGCAATTTCAGGCTATTATGTCGTTATAATTTCAGAGCTCCAAGCTACGCTTATGGTAAAAAAAAGGACTATATATCTTTTAAGATCACTCAACCAGTTTAAAATGAACTTGAATCAAGTATGAAATATCATGTGTTCAACATCATTCCCAGACACATGGGGTAATGGGAAAAGTTAAAATATGTTGAAGAAACTTTTAAATCATGAGCTATTCCAAATTAAGAAAATTGATTAGGAAGTATAATGAAGCATGGATATCACATCAGTTAGACATGGTTTCGAAGCATACTAATTACTAACCTCTCTCTTTCTTCAATGAGATCATTAATATGTAGTCTAAGGTCGAGATTCTCTTTTTCCTAATGAAAAAGAAATAGAAATTAAAGATAAACACGCAATAAAATTTACAGCACACAATAATTTTAGGGTAGAGAACCTTTAAAAATATCTCTTCTCTCTGATGATGAGCTTCCTCTACTAGTTTCACGATTTGGTTTTGGTCTATCAAATTCTGAAATATACCAGAAGCAAAAATGCAAGGCAATGAGAAATTGCAACCATGAAAATTTCAAAACTCCAAAAAATAAATCTGAAACTTACTGCATAGTTGGTAATGTCCAATTTGACACCAAGAAGGTCTCGAATGACATCATGAGTCATGCTTTCAGTAGCAGCCAGCCTTGTTCGTAGCATGCATACCTGATCCAATATAAATTTAGTCCATTATGTGTTTACGTAATTATTGTGATGATGATTATTCTCAGCACTATTATAGATAGAATCTATATGAAAAGTAGTTCTGTTATTCTGACATTAAATTCTAACCCCAGCCTACACCTAAATTAGCTAAATCCTCTCTTTGAGCATGAGCTGCCACCATAATTTCACAAAGTTTCTTAGGAAAATCATGTTACTTTCTAACCAAATAAAAAAAGGGTAAATACTGTAAGCCAGATGTAAAAAAAGACCTCCTTTTGTCGACTAGCTGAGAGAGCTTCTAGTTCTTCCACACGGCACCTTGCCACTGCCAGTTCTTGATCTTTCTCCTGATTCATCTGCTGAACAAGATTTGAAATGCATCTGAATGGTGAGCTAGAACCTCTAGCCCTTGTTGAGGTTTTCTCCATTTTCTCTGATGTTGGTACCATGGATGTTGAATATGACACATCTGTTTTCACTTCACGGAACATTGACTCCAGGCACTTGTACTAACAAGAAAAATAGGGAAGCAATAGGAATGGGAACGTAAGAATAACATGATACAGATTTTATGGTTTTTCAAATAAAACCTGAACTTATGTACCTTCTGTTGGTACTGCGATGCTTGGGCTTCAGCATGCAATACAATTTCAGAGATGTACTCTTTGCACTTTTTAATCTTCCAAAATATATACAAAATATTAGACATCCAGAAAAAAATATTAAGTATCAAACTAGTTGATTAATTTTTAAAGGAATTTCAAGGAAGTCGAGAAGAAAACCTCCTGATCTTTCTCTGCATTTTCCTTTTCAAGAAGCTTCAGTGCCTCGTGAAGTTCCAGTACTTTACTGGGTAGTTGCCTGCATCGGGGTTTTTATATGATGGACAATGGAGAAATCAAATCACAAATAAATTACAATAACAAAAGTAGAAAGCCCTTTCCCAAATAAATAGGGTCTGTTACGTGGATTAAATTAGAAAATAGAAATCAATAATAAATATAAAATAGTTTTGACAAACTAATTTTATTTGCATTAAATCTAATTTTGAATCTCTACATCATTTTACTTATCAAGTTTTCATCCGATTTAAATTATTTTGATGTAAACAATTGCAATTGGTCAAGGTTAAACTATAACACAAATCAAGGTAAGGATACCGGCTCCAACCTATATATCTTGTCTCCAGTTTGAACACTCATGCTTTCTGAATTTGAGTTTTGGGGTAAACTCTCAACTAACAATAACCTCTCTGTCAAAGCTTGGAGTTCCACTTTCAGTGAATCACTAATTGAACGATGTCTTCCCACTTCCTCATCCATGTCATACACCTAAGAGCATTGCAATATAGTCAGTATTCAGTAAAAATGCAAATACGTCAAAGATGGGTTAACTTAACCTTCTGAGCCATTTCAAACAAAAAGCATGCATGGTACTGACACTGAACATTACCAATAATAGTTCCCAACTTCAACTAACCTTTTTCTCTAAAACATTTATGGTAGATTCGAGCTCCTCAACAGAATGTTCCAAAATCTTGACTTCCTCTTCCTTTTGTTCCGCATAGAACTTGCTAGACTCTGACTCCTACAAATTAAGTTTCAGTTCCATAAAAGAAGGTTCCAACAACAATAACAATTAGAAACTAAAGAATCATAATAATCAGCATATAGATACCTGACGAGCTTCCACGGCAATAGCTTCCTTTTCATCAACCAAGGAATAAGCCATATCAAGCTTGTCATTCAAGACATGAACTTTTTCGTGGAGTTCATCTCTCTCCATCATCACCTGATTTAGTTCATTCTCGATGCTTTCAAACAAGGAAAGTGATTGGTTTTCCACTGAAGCTGTCAAATTGTCAATTTCTTTTTCCAAACCTTTAATCACCTCTTTATGCTCATCCAATTGCTCTTCAGCTTCAACTTTGTTGCCATATAATTCTTTTAAAAGTTCCCTTAACTCCTCATTTTGATCAGAAAATTTCTCAATTGATTCTTTAGCAAGTCCAAGCTCATAATTTGATATAGTTAAGGCCTTTTCAGTGTCAGCAAGAGAAGCTTCAAGTTTTCTGTTTTGAACTAGCATATCATCAAGCTGATTTGTTTTAATCTCTAGCTCATGTCGAGCTTGGCTTAGAGAAAATATTAACTTCTCGGTCTGATCCTTAATTTCCTTACTGTTAGAAGCTGATTCCTGCAACAGCCTAAAGTCAAAAAATAAACCCTCTAATAACTCTTGTTTCCTCTCTAACTCCTTTTTAAGATCCATATTTTCGTATAATACTCTAACATTGGGCAAATCTGGTTCCTCTTGCACATTTTGGATTAACAGATGGTGATCTATTTTCCCAACACCTTCATAAACTGTACTCGGGACAGGTTCTGGAATACTTGAGCAACTTTTTGGCAAATTACAAAATTCCCCTTGCTTTGCTGATTGCAACTCATGGTTTACACTAAAGCCAGTAAATTTGCTGACAAGCTCTGTTAAACAGCAACTGTACAGAGTAAAAGATACAAAACCTCCATCCACAATCTGAGAGAAAATATCTTCTACTGATGACTTTAGACTGTTCATAAAGTATTGTATCTCCTGCCCCATTTGAAGAACATCAGAATATATTGTCATGAATTTCTTCTCCACGTCAATTTGCATTTGCAAAAAACACTCTTCTAGCATGGAAAATGAACTTGTCATCTCTATCAAGCTGAAATTGATGTGGTCCTTCAGTAATCGATTCTCTTCCTCTTTATGGTGTGTTGAAGATTTGAGCTTTTGAATCTCGTCAGCTAGGTTTTCTCTCTCAATCATCAAGTTTTCACCAGCCTGCTTCCACATAGCAGTCAACTGTTTTGAATCTTCAAATGCCTTTGTCAAAGCATGTAGTGTAAAATCTGCTTCCTTTACTGTTGCATGAGCTTCCATAAATTTGGTTAAAAAGCGGTCACCGGGCTTAATATCCATATAATTGCACACCTGAATCATAGGTATAGAACTAAAGCACATAAGAAACAATCGTGATTGTATTCATGTCCAGTAAAAACTTTGATGATTGTACATACCTCTGTGTCGCTCTCATAGTCTGCTTCATCTTTCTGCATCCTCAACCTTGAAGATGGAGCCACCTTTTCCAGTTCTGCCATTCATCATTACATGATTTAGACTTTTCTATTACATTTCACATGACTAAATACAAACAAATGTGGCATTTCAAAAAATATTGTTTAATGGATGGAAACATGGAAGTAGTAGTAATAAAATGATACCAAGTAGTAGTAATATAATTATACCTTTCTGGTAAGAACAGGATCCATCATCCAATTCTTTGAGCAGTGGGGACAAACAAATATAGAGTTTTTGGAAGCCATCATAAGTGGCATTTAATTCTCTCCTCAGACAGGAAATTCCAGCTTCATTATAGATTGGTTTTTTCATGAACTTTCCTGTATTTGACGAATTGCAAGCATCATCTGATTGAGTTATAGTGTTGCTTTCGGGATTTAGGTGCACCTTCTCTTCAGTTATTTCTCGAGTTAACTCAAAGTCGTAATTATTTGTGAATTCACCTGACTTGCTTCCAGAAGCAACACTCTCAGTTTCAGTTGATATATCAGAGACTGAAGAACTGTCAGTGCTCAATTCATCAGCATCTATGAAATCCTCATCCACCAATTGAAATCTTGACACGTCTACTTCTTGGCTAACACAATTCTCTATGATATTCAAACTTTTATTCATCACAATAAGTTGCTCTTTTAACTGAAACAGGCTGTGATGCTGGTCAGCAAACACCTGACAATTGTTTGTATTTAATGTCCGTGAGTCAACTGTATAACCCTTAGGATTTATATGATGCATCTTTAAATCCCTTATTTCTTTCCTCATATCCTTTGTTTCTTTGACTATGTCTTGAAACAAATCCTTGTAAACGGAAAAAAGATCAAAGACACCAGTTTGGAAACCTGCTGTCTGCATTTCTGTATCTACGAAAATGGCTTTCAAAACATTCTCCATCTCCAACACTGCTAGGTTTGTCAACTCAACTTGATCCATAAGATCATTTAGTAACAAATTACATCCAACATCTAGATTCTCAGAAGTATTACAACTTCCCAATCTCCCTTGCCTTTCTAGATCAGGGATGGAAATGTCTTCAGCATCATTATTTATTTGAGCTGCATTAGAAGTATCGGAAAGCCATTTTGCTACAAGGAATGCAACATTGACTTGTTTATCTGCTTTACAAAGTTGATCGTTTTTATATTTTATTTCTTTTTCCAAAGTTCTTATCATATTGGTCTTCTCATTTAACAAAACTCTTAACTGAATTGCCTCTTCAATGCCATTTTCATTGTCTAGATGTTCTAATGCACTTAAGGTTACAGTTGCTTCCCTTAAGGAACATATTTTCAACTCCATGTCCAATATCAACTTCCGTGCATCTTCCAAACTACTATGTAGTTGATGAATTGTTTCCTCCTTCTCAATATACTTTTTGACAGCCATGCCAACATGTTCGCTAATCCAAGCATTGACCTTTGGAAATGAAGAAGAGATGTTTTGTACTTGGCCACAAGCATCTTTGAGAGATCTAGAACCTTCAAGAAGGAACGTTGTCAGTTCCAAGATTGCATTTTCCCAATTCAAACAAAGTGACCTCATTTCCTCTTCTTTTGCTGCAACCACATTTCTTAAGTCTGTATTTTCTTGAGCAATGGAGCATAACTTCCCTTCTAATTCTGATTGAAGGCCGGCAACCTCTTCCTGCAAATGAAGAATTGTGTTGGTTGTCTCCAGCTCTACATCTTGACAGACTCTTTCCGTTTGCTGTTTTTGAGATAACTGTAAGGCACATTTCTCTTGATATTTGTCGTTAAGTAACCTTACTTCTTCAAGATCCTTGCTCATTTTTTCCAATTTGGCCTCTAACACTTTGTTCTTCATATATTCGTTATCTTTAGGACACATTGCTAAGTCACTCAAAGTATTACCTTCAATTATATTTGCTAAAGCATTAGCTTCCCATGTAGAGGATGGCATCTCATCTCCCGAATCACTTCCCACAGATATTGTCTCAACCTGTAAAATTTAACTGACTATTGTAAACCTTACTATAAAACAAGGAAGCACACAAATGTAATTTCTTTTCCTTAAAATGATTAGCATGAGTACATATTAATCCATTAATTTTTTTTTTTTTTAATACAGATCCATAAATTGTTCAGGAGGTGAATATATCTAATTGTATTTGTATACATCTTCAACAAACTTTGTTTTCTTTGCTTCCCAACTTTAATTTCTTGAGAAGAAAACGTGAAATAGAGATAGCTTTTGGCCATACTGATAATCCAGTACAAAACAGATCAAAACAAACATAATATGCAAACAAATCCATTTTCCTAAAATGCACTACCATATATGCAAAACAGGTCAAGTAAGTGATGAGCTAGAAATTAGTTGGTATCTTTACTTACCAAGGAACATTTATCTGTTGTCAGAAATTCATCAGGATGCTCAACTGAAGAATGTAGAACCTATGCGGAAAAAAAGTGATTAAACATGACAGAACAAAGCTTCAACAATGTGTTCACGAGATTGCAGTATTTCATAAGAAATCCTTACCGAATTAGACTTAACTTGATTGTAGTTCAAATACTTTCCAAGTTCTGTTTGTAATTTAGCTACATCTCTGCAACAAACTCCCAAGAAAAAGAAATTAGGAAATCTGTCAGTGGGCTACTGCAATATAGTTCTTGGTAGTGCAATACAATAGTATCGTTATATCACTGCAACCCATAATCCCATAATCTTGATATGGAAAAAGAATATAAAGAAACAAAATTGGATTTTAAATTTCCAAACAGTCACATGTCAAGTTGTTCGATTCACAATAAAATAAATGCATTGTTCTACTGCACAGACTTATCTAACAATAATAACCCTTAAATTAAATACAGTGTCGGTAAATCAGCATCAAAGGTGTAGCGCAGGATTAGAAGTTTTGTTCTACAATATTAAATAATTAATTATTGAATTGTTAAGAATTTATCATAGATAGAGGCCCAATAAAAAATGGAATATCAGGTTTCACATTAACTATAATATTATTAATAATAATGATTCTTAATGATAAAGATATAAGCCAACTGTCTACCTAAGCAATTTAGAATTCATATTTTGGCAATCTTCTAACACTTGGGTGGCATCAATGTCCTGAAATATCAGAGAGCATAACAAGTGAAAATAGGAAACCTCGGTTAGCATAGCTAATTCTATACAAGTAGTGAAAGAAAATTACCTGATTTTCATTTTTCATGGAGACTGTAATTTTTTCTTGGAGATGGCCGAGGAGCTTCACATGAAAAACAAATGAGAAAACATCCATAATCACACTCAACTACATGAAATTTTAGTTTCATCTATCGGAATAGTAGAAAACCTGATCACGCAGTTCAGAAATTTCGGTCAGCAATTTTTCCCGCTCTCCATGCTCATAGAAGTTTTGGAATCTGGTGGTAGTAAGCACTGAAGCAAAATGAGTCATTGGCGTCCAATAATTTATTAGAATTTAAGAATATTAACCGACAATACAACTTACATTTGTAGTTGTTGCAAAAGTCTATCATTCTCTAAAGCAAGTCTGGATGATTCTGAATGTTTATCAATCTTCATTTTAAGCAACTGAAGCTCCTCATGTAAGGCCCTATTTTCCTCCATGAGGTACTTCTCAGTTGACAGTTGACCATCTACCAATAATTCAAGTTGTTTAATTTTCTCGTCACAAAGCCTCAGCATAATTGAAGTATGTTGAGCATCTTCTTCCTTTTGTTGAGCCTACAGAGAATACAATATAAGTATTTTTAGCACAAGACATTGAAAACATTGTAGCTTATTCACATGACCAACCTGAAAAATGGTTATGTGTAAGCGTCTAGTACAAAAATTACTACAAGGCTTAAAATTGTGAAGCTCGGAAAACTGATATTTTTATGTCGAAACAACACATACCAAGCATTTTGTGCGTTCAATTTCAACATTTAAATCCTGGATTGTAGTCTCGGCCATTTTTTCTCTCCTCAAGGCTCCAACCAACGCAGCTTTCAAGCATTTGATCTGCCAGATATAACAGCTCTAACTATCTATGAGACTTAGACTTATTGTGGTGATCATTATTATTGGATAAAATCCCTAGACAATCTTATACAATCTAATATTAGATAACGTTCCATGATAATCTTGCACAATCCATAATACAACACCCTCACCATTATTGACATATAGCGTACCTCTTTGTTTGGAGTAAGTAGCTTGTGACCTGTTGTCACTTTTTCTCCCACAGAGGCGTGATCTTCTGACACTTCTCTCAACCTACAGCTATCAGAATTTGGCTCCAAATTTGACACCGGAGTTGGAAAAAAATTATTCTTCATCATAAAGGATAGTTGACCCTGCTCCAGTTCAGTATATGCCCCAATTAAGTTAGCACTATGATATAGTATAATATTGTGGAAAACAACCAAAATTTTGAAACTCTTGATCCAATACCTTCAACTGTTGGATTTGCCACTGCAGTGCACTTATGTCACCAGATGCATCTTCATTCACTTTTGCCTTTTAAGAGTAAGGGAAAATCAATTAAATCATACCTTATGTCAATTTTAAAAAAAAAATAGCATTATGTAGCATGCATTGTAGTATGTAATTAATTCACAATCCATCCCCCACCAAAAAAAGGTATGCGTGCATTTATATAGGCTAGTACATTGTTTTGAATGAGCTTGGCTCGCTGGGCAAACTTGAGAGTGCTTAGTGTTTCGTTAGCAGAGCTGCTTGAGAAGAAAAATCAATATTAATGATAGAAGAAAGAAAAAATGGCTAAGACCAATTTATATTTCAAGCAACAAATTATACAAACCAAATAGATGGGCTGACATTTGCAATTATCATTGTTTTTGAGTTTCCACCTAAAGAATCCTGCATATAAAGTTTTGAGAAATACAGTCATCTTACTACAACAAATAATGGACTAGCAAAAGTGAGTAACATTCATCCCATTTTATAGAACTTCGTGTATCTAACCTGAAGAAGAAATGTGAGCCTTGAATCTCTATAGGGAACATGCCTAGGCTTCCCGTGCGCTAAGTCGACCAAAGTCATGATGACCAAGCTAATCAAATGGAAAAACAAAATAATAGAAAGTCACCCATTTGATCATCACCACTGTTCAATTCATGTATATTAACATTCAATCGTAATATATAGAGCGAAAGTAAATCAAGAAACGAGTTCTTGATAGTTAGCTACCCAAGAGTTGATAAGGATTTATTTATATTTGCAGCTTCTTTCAAACGTTCACTGTCGGCTCCTGAGCTTTTCTGCCTAGATGAATGTGCAAGTTAATTGAGGATTCGAAAAAGAAATAGAAAACAATATATAGAGATTCTGATCATAAAATTTTGTAGTTACCTTTCAGAACCAGCCAGATCTACCAAATTTAACCTTGCAAACCTAAAGTGAGTCATAGAATCTTTCTCCCATTGACTTTCAATAATGCAAGTGAAAACGCTGTGAGACCGACTGCTCTCGCAGTTCATATGAGTTGCAGCCACCTTTCTATTTGCAGTGCCCTGTGATATTTTGTAGGAGAATAACATCATCAAACTTCAAGCACCGGTGTATAAAATATAAAGGTAAGTTCAAATTGCAAATATATTTGACCACAGAACCCCACCTGTACCAAAAGCCTCAGAACATCATTGACGGTGACCACACAATGTTCAGTAAGGTTATCGACATATACCCCCTTCTTCATATCTTCTCTGAGCTACAGGGAGAATATTGATTTTTAAAATTTGTTACGCAGAGCATTAACAACAATTTCAATCAATCAAATTGATACATGGAACTGTAGATTACTTGCAGATTTGTTGCTGAAGGTTCTAGAAGATCAGTTATCTGCTCATTGTATATCTCCAAAAAGGAACATTTGCAAGTGTATTTCAGTTTACAATCCTTCCGGCTCTCTTCTTCCTACATAGTAAACAAAGATAACAATAATGTGACTTGAAAACCGCATTAAATAAAACTTAATGAAAACAGTCTATTAACATGGAAACATTATCATAAGTAGCACACCACTTTAATTCTCGTAAATAAATAGTCAAAAACTCTCGGTGTTATCCCGCTATCTTCATCAAGGCATCCTTGTGTTTCTTCAATCTCACCCATCATGGTATATGTTTTTCCACTGCCCGTCTGCAGAAAATCAGCCACAAATTCAGCAACAAGCAGAAGAATAAGCAACAACTCATAGCAAAAGAACAAGACAGTGATATACCTGACCATAAGCAAACATACAGCTGTTGTAACCAGACAAACAATTCTCCACCATGGGCACTCCTGCAACTCTGAACAAATTTTCCTACACCAGTTCACGACTAAATTAAGCATTTGAACTTTAACATCTTTTCAACATGCCAATTTCACTCGTTGAAATTTCAAAATTAAAAACAATTGAATTGAAGTCATTATTTCCATTAGGCTAAAAATAGCAACTCTGAAAACCAAAACATCATATCACAAATTTGCACATGGTTCTAAGCCATAATCACGGCCACACAAATTTTAGAGGTCTCTCAGCAGTGGCATCGCAACCGCAATTGTCACCGTATCGACAGCATTTTGATGCAAAATTAAGCTTTGCAGTTAACCGCAACTGCAATTTAGAACCATTGATTTGCGAGCTACATTAACAGTGTATCAAATTCGAAATGCACCTGTGATAAAGTCTCACAGCCAATATGATCAAATGTGAATCTGGTTTCAGGATGACCAAGCCAAACCAAAGTCTGTGCAGTTTCCTGTTTCAAACACCTTCCACTTCCTTGTGAAAGCTTCTCCATACTACTCAATGGTCGAATCCTTATCAACACCTGAACTCAACAACACAAAACCCTAACATCACACAAACACAAACTGTGATAGACGTAGAACAAAAACAGCAAATACCGATCCTAAAACATACCTGCACATTATGATCCGTCCAAAACGAAGGATCGTGATTTAGTTCAAAATGCTGAACTTCCGTCGATATTTCGGTTCCTTTCAGAAATCCTTTTCCTAAGCTCACTCTGCTGTTTCCTCCGCCAAGCGAAACCCTGGAAGAAGAAACTCTAGCCGGTGTATTAGGCTCGGAGTGTAGCTTAGCAACCCGAACCGAGGCAGCATTCCCGAACCTATCGGAGGAAGAGCGACGGTGTCGTATAGGTTCGGGTTCATGATACTGAGATGGATCGGGTATGGAATTCAAAGGTGTTCGTGGAGGTGGAAAGTTGATTGGAGTTTGAGATTCAAATTCGTTCTCATTTGCTTCGATTTGAGAGTTCCTTCGATTCATATTTTGAGTAGTAGTAGTTGAAGTGGATGATGGTGTTGTTGTTTCCTTCAATATTTTGTTGTTAATGCGAATAGAGCTATGATTCTGATTCATTATTACTTTATTATTGATAATAATAATAAGAGCTTCTTGGTGTTGTTAGATTTGAATGGATTTGAATGAAGAGCGAAATCTACTAACAATGGTGGTGATGGAAGAGGACCCCGCCTCATTTCAAATTCTACTTTCGTAAATTGTAGTTGGGTCCCTCAACCATTTGTTAATATCAATAATGTCACTCCCGAACTCATTTAAATTTCAAATCTTTCTTCTTCTTTCAATCTTACAGTGTGTGTTTGGTATTGCATAACTTGCAGAAAGAGAGTCAGGAAAGAGAGAAAGAGATCCTTTCTCTTGTTTGGCTTGAGAAGAAATAGGGAGGAGAAATAAAAGTTAAGTGGGACCCAATTTCTCGTCAGAAAGGGAAAGGAAGAAGTACCGATTTATCGTCATTACAATTATGCCCTTGTATTAGGAGACCTGTGTGGATGTCTCATGACAGTCGTGAAAGAGGAGTTCGAAAGATTCTTGAACACAATCATTTTATTTTGGCTAGTTTTAGTCTTTTATTTTATTAATTCACTAATCTTTTATTTTAAAAATTAATAATTTTAAAAATTAATAATCTAAAAAAAAATTAATTGAAAATTACGATATCACAAATTTTAAATAATATAACAAATATTTTTTAGATATATAATTATATAATATATTTTAATTATTTATTTGTTATTAATTAAATTATTAAATTACAAAATATTTATAATATAATGAAATCTATATGATAAAATTAAAATATTTTGAATGTGCATCCATATTTTTTAGATTGTAGTTTTGATTACGTCAAAATCATTTATTAAATATATAGTATATTAATTTTAAATTATTAAAATAGAAAATATGTTAAATATGTAGTATATATTTGTTAAATATGTAGTATAGAAAATTTATTAAATATGTAGTATATTTGTTAAATTTTCAAATAGACTGCATATTTATTAAATGTGTTAAATTTAAATTATATAAACATGCAATAAAATAGAAAATTAAAATAATTATAAACAAAAATATCGCATCAATAGATGAAATAAAAAAACACAAAAAAAATGAAATACATATAAAAATTCTTTATTCAAATAAAACGAAAAGGATTTTAGTGGGTTATTTTAAACCAAAGAAGGATGCTTGCTAATTTTCGGATGGCTAAGAGTTTCCATCATAGACTTTCGTGAAATAAATTATTGACGGTACAATTTTGGGGTGGAACCAACGAGTAGCATTGAAAAATGAAAAAGAAAGAAAAAAAATACTTGGTTTGATATATGAAACCAGATTAATTATATTTTTTAATGCTAACCAACCAGATTATTAGTGATTTAGTTAAAGTAAACTAATTTTTTAAACTAAATTAGATTTGGAATTAATAAATTATGTATTTTTTTATTAATATGATTATTTTTTAAACTAAATTAAACTTGAATCAATTTCATTAATTTTTTTTCTTATAAAAAATAATAAATTACACTATAATTAACTCACATAACTGTGAGGTACCGGATTCGAACCCGAAATAAGACTTTCAACCATTTTGTTGGTACTTAAGGACAATTTTATTAATTTAAATAATATTATTATTTTGGAAAGTTAATTTAATATAAACTAATAAATTAAGTAATTTACTGTTTGTTCTCGTATAAAAAAAAAATAAAGTAATTTTTTGGCATATCGTAAATTAAGTAGTTTAATTATTTAGCCATATTAAAAATTAGGGAGATCAAATTACAATCAAATAGTTATATTTATACAATAATATCGTATCGGATAAATATTTTTTTAAATTAATCGTTTCATTAAAAGTTAATATAATACAAATCACAAATTTAACGTTATATACAATTACATTATTAAAGTTGTTCTTAACAAATCTTTATGACATAAAAAAAATTGTATAATAATATTAAAATACATTATTAAAGTTGTTCTTAACAAATCTTTATGATATAAAAAAAATTGTATAATAATATTCAAAATTATAGATATATGATAATAGTTTTTAATTTAATAATTTATTTTTAAAAAAAGTTATCCGACATAATGCTATTTAATGAGGGTAACTCCTACTACACTTATTTTGATATAATTTGATTCCACCTCATTCAAAAAATACCTCGTAGAAAATTAAAATAATAGAGTAATTATACAATAGTTATTGAGTTAGATATGTTTTTAATTTCTATAAAATAATGATCTTTTAAGTTGGTTCATTATTTTTTTAATTAATTTTTAATCCATATTTTGAATTTTTGTTGCAAATAACTAATATTTTTAATCTCTCAAAAAAGTATCCATAAAAATTATAATATCTCATCTCTATTTTATTTTGCAATTACTAAAATAAAATATCCTATATCTTACAAAAACTAATTGTATATTTAAATCTTAAACAATCAATTATTCAACCGTTAAATATTGAATGTGTGAGGCATTGTTAGAGACTAAAACGAAAATAGTTGATTTGCACGAACTTAAATAATTTTATTTATTTATTTTGTAAAGACTCGCTGCACATTTAAACTTTATATTTTTCCTCACTTGTCTCTAAAAATAAATAAAAACCAAAGAGGACGAATATCAAATGCACAATAAATAAGAGATTAAGATCCATTGCAGTCGACTTCAACTACACTGTAGTTAGACATCGGAAACATCCAATCATTAAATTAAATGAGAGATTGAGTAAATCAAACATGACTTTAAACAAATACAAATAAATAGGCATTAACATTTATAAAACATCATTCTGATTGATATGTCATCTATATATATAAAAATATAGAGAATCCATTTTTTTAATAAGATATTTTAGGCATATTAATCTATTAGTTTGTTTGGTAGGACTACTTATGTGGTTGATACCATTATCTTATTGTATGTATACGGTAGTATATATAAGCACTGTATATGATCACATTACTATAAATCAATTTCTTTTAGATAGTTTATGTGGCTTTCTTCTCCCCCTCCACATTCTTAGAACCTTAATCTGTTAACATCCGTAGGCTTCCTAGAAAAGAGCCTAATACAAACAATAGAGGACAAAAAGAAATCTCAAATGACAATTTAGAATAGTCTTTTGTTCTGTCTCGTATTTTCTTGTCACAACTAAATAATATTTTTGGTTGATAACAAAATAGGCGATGAAATAAATAAATAATATATCATTATTAATGGAATTCAGCGAAAAATGTATTACATTTAATAATAAATTAATTATTACATTGATGGTGGTTTAATAATAAATTAATTACATTGATGGTGGTTGTTTCAGTGAAAAATGTATTACGTTTAATAATAATATATCACATGTTTTTATCGGATTTCAAGTTTTTAATCTAAACCCTTAAATAACTTTTTCTCGACTTTTTAAAAGTTTCAAAATTCTCCACTTAAGATGATCCCGATAATAGCTTATTCTCAAGTGTAATGTAAGAATGTGCACTATCTGAACAACAATTGGGTCTTGATGTTGAATTTTGCTTTAGAGACAATCCAAACGGTTTATTATTATCAAAACCTCATCTGTTTTCTTCCATGAGTACGAAGCAACGCCTCTCCCCGTTTCTTTTGAGTTAGTCACGAAAATAAGTTATCAACATACTATTTTCTAAGAGTTGTAAATATTATTTTTAGTGACATTGTCGTCCCTTAACTTAATTTCAAGTAATGTTTTAGTTCTTTATATTTTTTTTTCCGACTTAGTCTTTTATTTTAATTTTAAATGACAATTTGATATTTTATGTTTTAAAATTTTAAATTTTTTTTTAAACAAAAATTCAAAAAAAAATTCAATCAAGACTCATAAAATTAATTATATTCTTTAATATTGTAACGCAAATCTTCAAATAAACTTATATTTTCATACTTTATTTGATATTATTAGGAATAAAGGACTAAATCGAAAAGAAAAAAAAGATAAGGAACTAAAACGTTACCTGAAATTAAGTTAAGGGACCAAAAATATAATTTAGTCTATTTTATTTTATTATTTTTATTTAGAACTGTAACACATATTACAAACTCGCCATTTCAATGGGTAACTATCTTTAATTTAAGAAAATATATATATTAAGGCAAGGTTGTTATTTGAAAAACTGAAATCCTTTACAAGGTCTGATTTTCAAAAACGGGTTCTCACTAGTGTGTCAGAGATGCAGTAAGTTGATTTTTTATAGAAAAGTAAATTGATATTTAGTTTTCTTTGGTCGCAATTGATATTTAAATTTGAAAGTGAGTTATATTGAAGTTTTTATATTAAATAAAATAAAAATCCTATATCCCCGTTCTTTTTGGTTTACTCGTGTGAAACCGAATGAAAAAATGTCACAGGGTGTGGAACTGAGCCTGTCAAGCGGAACGAGGTTCTGCAGTGCATATATTTCGAGCGGCAACGCATTCCAATAAAACTTCGATAACCGATCACAGCCATTCACTTTTCTTCAAATTTTCAACATGTGGATCCCACCCATCAAGCACACCAGCCTGTGCCATTCCAAAGTTCAAAAAGCTATTCAAACCTATGCTCGAGTAATTTACGCCCATTTTTATAGACTTCACTTTTTCTGTAAAATCAGCATCCCAAAGTCACTCACCTTTTAACCTTGCCCCATTCTTAATAGCGCATCCGGCTCCCTACCGTTGGACTGAGTATATGCTATTGCATACATCTCTATCTAAATTTAAATTTGGTGTTTTTAATTTATAAAAATAAAAATAGAATATTTATTTTTAAAATTTTTAGATTTAAATTAAACAACCACCAATATTTTGATTTTTTAATGTGTAAATGTTCTCAACTAATGAACAATATTTTGAGTTGGACTATCTTAATATTTTTAAGCCCTGACAACTGATGTTGGATGTATGAAATATAGTCCAAAAAATGTGTTTGTAAATAAAAAGTATACTAATTTTACAAGAATTAGTTAAATTAATATAAAAAATAGATGCTGTGACAATTTATCTGAGATCCATTCAACTCCGTGCTGTTAGGCCAGACATTCCACATTTGATATGTTCAAGGACAAATCCATTCTACACTAGTTTAGTTTGTTTGTGTTTCTCTGCCAAAAATTTCAAGTTTTGAAGCATGCAGCTTCTACCACCATTCACCATCATTAAACTTCTCATACTAACATTCTATTTACAACTTCAACCCATTCCCATTCACACACTCTCTCTCTGCAAAACCTCATGCGGCATCATTCCCATAAACTACCCTTTCGCCTTAGAAGACGGTTGTGGGGCCCCACAATTCCGAAACATGTTCAACTGCACAACAACAAATGATCTATTCTTTCAAACACCTTCTGGTTCTTACAAAGTCCAATCCATCGACTACAACAAAAAAAACATGGTTCTCTACGACCCATCAATGTCAACATGTTCCATTCTTCAACCTCATCACGATTTCCTCATGACAGATATTCAAACCGCTATTATCCCTCCGTCGCAGGACACTGTTTTCGTTCTTTTAAATTGTTCTGTTGATTCCCCTGTTCTCAACCATTACAAATACCTCTGTTTTAACTTCGAAGGTCACACGTGTGAAGAGCTTTATGGTGGTTGTAATGCTTTTAGGGTGTTCAATTTGTGGACAAATAGTAGTAGTAGTAGTAATAGTAGTAGTTTTTCTTCTTCTTCTTCTTCTCCACCGTGTTGTTTCACGAATTATAATACTTTGAAGTTTATGAGTATGAATATTTTGGACTGTACACATTATACTAGTGTGTTTAACAGTGATAAGTTGAAGGGTGTTGGTCCTTTGGATTGGATTTATGGGATTAAACTTTCTTTTAGTGTGCCAGATGTTGGATGTGAAAGTTGTAGAGAATCTGGCGGGAGTTGTGGGTTTGATACTGATACTGAAGGCCTTCTTTGTCTTTGCTCAAGTTTCAATAATTCAACAAGGGAATGTGGTAAGCAACTTTGTTTCTATTTTGAACTTTTGATCAGACGGTGTTATTTCACATGAAATTGGTTATAAAAATATATATTTTAAATTAAATTATCTATACCTATTTTGATTATTTTTTGTTTCGTTATAAAAAAAAATGATTTTGCTAGTTTTTTTTCTTTTTCTTTTTTTAAATAATTTGAATCAAAATATTTTAGTTAATGTTTTCTGTTTTGTATCTCAGGCTCAGGTGGTGGAGGCATGATATCAGAAGGAAAGAGCAATGCTCCTTGGACAAGACACCTATTGATTTTGCTACTTGTAGTTTTCCTTCACACGGTGATGGGGCTAATTTGACATCAGTTTTAAGTTTAGTTGTGTTCTACTCCTTTGTGTTGTTGCGTGTTATGTGATAACGTGCTTCTTTCAGAATTGGACACTCTGTAGTCTTTATCTTTTTGGTTTTATTACATGTTCACAATGAGCATGACAAATGGACTAATAATAATCTAAAACATAATTAGAGTATATGTCAACTAGTAGATTGCATTTAAATTGATGTTTATGTTTATACTATGTTTCCTGCTGCGTCATCCTCAACTCAATCGTAGGAGGCCACTACATCCACTGCGGGAACGGCGAGTACTTTTCTATTTTGCAACATTATTTGTTAGACACATTGTGTTGATCGGAATTGCAATGCTTGATTCGAACTTCTTGCAAGTTGCAACATCGGAGAAGAATCGTGAGAAAATATTTAACTGAATTTGATCTATAAGTTATAACTACACAATAGATTGTGAACCACAATAATGAGTTACATCTAAAATTAAAATTTGGAGTTTAACGTTAATGTGGGTACAATTTAATCAACGATTATTTTGGCCATAGATTAAAGTAGGATGTTAATCGAATGATTTGACCTCTGCTAAACTGCATTCATAACTTACACTCCACCACTGGTCTAAAAACCCAAACCTTTGTTCTTGAGTTTCAACCAGATCTGTATTGTTTAAGTGGATTGGAAGCTCACGTGCATCTCATATTCTATTTTTTTATTTTACTTTGCCCTCCAAGAGGATTGAAGACTTGAGGAGCATATGAAATGTGATCACGAAGCCAAGACCCGTGTCACAACATTTTTTGTCGTTGTTAGTACTATCCTTGCTATTTCATATCACTATTACATACTACAGTTGGACAAAGTTCATATCAGAGGACTCTACAAAAAAAGAAAACGTGCTTGTTTTACCTTTCAGAGAACATTTAAATAAGTTTGTCCAAAGAACCCTTCATATCAAAATGGGGATGTAGCTCAAATGGTAGAGCGCTCGCTTTGCATGCGAGAGGCACGGGGTTCGATCCCCCGCATCTCCAACTCTTTTCAAACATTTAAAATGCTTTTTTGTTATCCCAAAAAATAGTCCAGTCTGTCATATGATATACCTTTTTTAGTTTTTATAAAGCCTGAAATATATACTTCCCACCAAAAAAATCATGATATATATGCTGGGTTACATTCCCTTCCCGCCAAGACGTTTGACTGAAACTAGGGTTTCTGGATTGTGAGGAATAGCTCTCATTGACATGGCGGATCTTACTCAAATCGCTCACCTTCTCAACCAAACAATCAGCCCTGACGCCACCGCCGTTCATACCTCCACTTATGAGCTCGATCGCCTTTCCCTCACTCATCGATTCCCCTTCCATCTCCTCTCCATTTCCACCGGTAATTTCCATTTCTTCATCCTCCACTATCTTCAACTCCTTTTTCCCCCCCTAACATTCATCTTTCGATGCTATTCTCAACAGGAGGAGAAAATCAAGGTCAGAAAATTGCTGCTGCTACGTATCTCAAAAACCTCACGCGCCGCAACGTTGATACCAGTGGTGCCACACCTTCGAATGTGAGCAAGGAGTTCAAGGACCAGTTGGTGCAAACTTTGCTTCAAGTTGAATTTCCCGTTCTCAAGATTTTAGTCGAAGTGGTTCGTTTATTTTTATTATTGCTTTTTTTATTTTTTTATCGTTTCCAATTTTTTGTGTTTCATCTCTGATCCGTGGTTTGTAATAATTTGCTTATGCATCTGAGATGTTCCTATTTGGCAGTTCCGAATTGTTGTTTCTGCGGATTTTGTGAAACAGAGTTTGTGGCCAGAACTTGTGCCTAATTTAAAATCTGCTATTCAAAATAGCCATCTTATCAATGGATCAAACTCCACATGGAATACCATCAATGCTCTTACTGTTCTTCATGCGCTTCTCAGACCCTTTCAGGTATTCAAATTCGAAGTTCATGCCTTTGACGACGTTGTCAATCACAGATTGCATCTCTCAAAATCCTCCATGCAGTAGTGTATAGCACCACTGTAGTTGATATTTGAAAATATATTTTGTATTAAATATTGTATCACGGAAGAATAATGATTTGTTCAAATTCTGGTGTAGTAGCAGCTATAGCTGCTATTTAACATCACTTGCTTTAGATAGTTTGAAAATTTCTGTTATTGAATGCAATTTATCATGATGCGCTTTTAGTGTGAAATGAATGTTTTTCGTTTACAATTAAACAATTTGTGTAAAACCTTTGTATAATGATTGAGCTGTATAAAACTTCCTTTGTGATGAATAAAAAAGATTGGTAAAATTCATATTGTTTGTATTATTAGTGGAGATGATAATGGGGTACTTATACTTACTAGCTTTGCCTTATATCTGAAATGCACTCCTTTCTACAGTATTTTTTGAATCCCAAAGTTGCAAAGGAGCCAGTACCACCACAGTTGGAGCTCATAGCAAATGAAATTCTTGTACCTTTGCTTATTGTATTTCATCAATTTGTTGGAAAGGTATTGTGTTTTATTTTTTGCTTTACTCACCATTTATTGAGAATTTCATTTCTGATTGATTTTATGATGCATGGATCAGGCCTTAGCAAATAACGAAAGAGCAGAAATAGAAATTGAGAAAGCCATCCTCACTATATGCAAATGCCTACATTTTGCAGTAAGTAATGGTTTGACATGCCGATAATTGATGTGCATAAATCTATGTTTTGTAAGTAATGGTTTGACATATCAGCATTGATATGAAAATGTTCAATCATGGTGAAGCTTTAAACGTAGAATTTAAATGATGTCATCAAAACAACATTTTTCTGTTATCTTCCGGTTGCATTGTTTGTGATGTTTATCCTCTTGTGGTATAGTTTTTGTTATTAATGTGTAATAACCCAGCATTGTTAGGTTTTTTGCTCATAACCTTCTATTGGCATTTTCTGGAGTCTCAATGCAAATTCTTCCCAAAGTTTTTGCACACAAGCCATTGTCAATATTGCATGTTGGCTTTCAAAGAAAATAATTTTTTGAACTATAAATGCATTATTACTACTGTGGGAATGTCTCTCTCATTCAAAACTAAAGTGTATAGAAGTGATAGCCCAGCTCAATAACACACAATAAACTATTTAATATTCTCTAACAAATTCCCACTATCTGCATGCATAGCTCTGCAGAGTTCATTATGACCGAAGAAGACATATGCTTTCCTTTTATTATATATGTGAGTGAAATTGTGATGGAAATCTCACCATTTGTTTGATGAGTAATGTAAGCTGCTTTTACTGTCCTTGAAAGTAGTATTTCTCAATTTGGTTCCTATGTTTAAAATATATTCAGTTGAATTCTTAAATGTTTTAGACATTTAGTTTTCTCTTATTTGATCTTCCAACAGCTGTGTTTTTCTAAGACTTGGGATAGCTATAAAAATAAGGGAAATGCTAACAAGTTCCCTAAAAAATAAGGGAACTGTTAAGAGTCTAAATGAAAAAAAAATGTATTGGAATTTGTGTAATTCATACTTTGGAATGGTAAAAGGTGTGATTTTCCACTCAAGTTATTTTTTATTTCCTTTTTGGTCTCCTTAACTATTGTCCTTGGGACACTTGTTAGCATGGCATATTAATGGGTGTCAGTTGCTGCTGCATTTTTTTTTTCTGTTTTAGATGTCATCCTGTTTAAGTCACTGCTAAAATTGTATTTAAGAAGTTGATTATTCTCGTGAAAATGAAAACTGTCAACTACTGTAACATTTGATTTTCTTATTTTGATGCATATGCTAAATTCTTTTGCATATCACTATTAATTTGATTTTTTATATTGTACTTTCAGGTAAAGTCCTACATGCCATCAACTTTAGCTCCTCTACTTCCTTCGTTGAGTCAGGATCTAATGAGCATTTTGAGTTCTTTGAGCTTTGATTGTTCAGTCACTCAAGAAGATGTATATTTGACAAGGTTGAAGTCTGGGAAAAGAAGTCTGCTCATTTTCTCTTCTCTTGTCACCCGTCACAGGAAACATTCTGACAAGTAATATAGTTTCTAAATATTTAAAATTTTTGGATGTAAAAATGATTGATAGTATATAATAAAATATATCTCCATTTTCAGGTTGATGCCAGATATTATAAATTGTGCTCTAAACATAGTCAAATTTAGCAAAAATACCAGTGTAAGATAATGTCCTTAATTTTTGTTCTTAATAACTGATTAATTGTTGGCTTGAACAATGGTTATGCTTTTTATTTCCAGCACTTGACTACCAAATTTTTTGTGAATACACTTCCTTTATTTTTGTCTCAGCTTACCATTTTTATTTACTTCCTGTATTCATTTTCCACATGGCTTCCAAATCTTCTATTATCTATTCTGTACCCTGATTTAATGCATATACTTCTTATATCTTATTTTTTGATGTTTAAAAATCTAAGCAGTCATATTCCTTTTGCAGAGACTTCCTTTCCTGTTAGAGAGGATTCTGTCACTAGGTTTTGATGTTATTTCAAATGTCCTCGAAACTGGCCCTGTAGGTTTTTTCAGTTTTATTCACTTGTAATTTATTTTTAATTTCAGTTTTGATTGTTAGGATGCTTTGAGTTTTGTAATTAACACATTCTTCAGAATATGCGTTTAAAGGTGTAATATTTCAATTAACACAGGGGTGGCGGTTAGTTTCTCCACATTTTACAACTTTATTGGAATCTGCTATCTTCCCAGCATTGGTAATGAATGAGAAGGTCAGAATTTATTTCAAAGAAGTAACAGGGATGAACTTTTTTCCTCAAGAGACCTTTTCTCATTAATGTTTTGTGGAAATGTAATGCATAGGATGTATCAGAGTGGGAAGAAGATGCCGATGAGTACATACGAAAGAATCTTCCTTCCGATATAGTATGAGTTTTATTTTTTGGTTATTGTTTTACCTAATTTGTAGTAATTTCTGACCAATTTTTTTTATTCAGGACGAAATTTGTGGATGGAGGGAGTATTTATTCACTGCCAGAAAAAGTGCAGTAAACTTACTTGGTGTTATTTCAATGTCAAAGGTTACTTATTATCTTGATATAAATTCATTGAGCTACGCCCCTTGGTTATTACCATAGTTCATGTTATCATTAACTTTTGCAGGGGCCACCTATGGAGACTTCAATTGACAGTTTATCTGCTTCAGCCAAACGTAAAAAGGGTCAAAAGAACAAAAGAAGCAATCAGCGCCGTTCTATGGGGGAGTTGTTGGTGCTTCCTTTTTTGTCCAAGTTTCCTATGCCTTCTGATTCCAACATGTCTAAAAAAAAAATCCTGAATGAGTGAGTTTTTATGCATGCTAAATTAGTTGCAAATTTTATTTTAAAGATTTATTGCACATCATATGTTGACAATTACTTTGTTTGTTGATGTGTTCCTTGCAGCCTATTTGCCAAACACCAATGTAAATGTGAAAAACTGAATTGTTTGCCCTATATTTTTTATCAGCTATAAAGGGATTTGTTAGCTGAATTTAATCGGTTGATGCCTTGTGCTTTTCTTGTGCGATCATATCTTTAGTTTGTGTTCTTAGAAAAGTATTCCTGATTGAAGGGGACAAGGTTTTTGTGGTGTATGTTTCATTTGCACTATATAGAGCTTATTTAATTTTCATTTTTTTGGTTTTCTTTAATCTTTCCTCTTGTACTTATTGTCAGTATCATGTTACATGTTAGAAGCAGTGCGTTATTCCTGTATATAGTGATTTAGTTGGTATTCTTATTAATAAATTTTGTTGCATGAATTTTTATCAAATTATTCTTGTTACATCAACTATGGCAGTTACTTTGGTGTGCTGATGGCATATGGCGGTCTGCAAGATGTGAGGACATTTCACCTTTTGTTGTAAAATCCCTAAGTTTTTCAATGTTAAATTTTCAAATAGAAATTTTAAAAGCTCATTTCTTATACAGTTTTTGAGAGAGCAAGAATCTGGATATGTGACAATTCTGATTCGTACACGGATTTTGCCACTATATACAGTAGCTGTTTCTGTACCACACCTCATTGCAAGTGCAAACTGGGTACTTGGAGAACTAGGCTCCTGTCTACCAGAGGTAAGACAAACGCAATCTAGGCATCTAGCTATCATAACTCATGCAATATGGGATTCCAATGTGGTTTCATGTAACAGTTGTGATTTAATCTTGAACACATTCTGAGGTGATCCCAACTTGATTTCTTACCTTGTTCGTCATTGCAGGAAATGAGTGCTGATGTATATTCTCAATTACTTATGGCATTGGTTATGCCGGATAAGCAGGATACTTCTTGCTATCCTGTGCGGGTTTCTGCTGCTGGGGCAATAACTACACTGCTTGATGTGAGCTTTTAGTTCTCTGATCTTTTTCCATTAGGACATTGTTATTTCTTTTCCTTTTTCACTGACCTGGTCTTCTTTTCTTTTCAGAATGACTACATGCCCCCCGATTTTCTACCCCTTCTCCAAGTAATAGTTACCAACATTGGAAATGATGAGAATGATAGCTCCATTTTATTTCAGCTTCTCAGTTCTATCATGGAAGTTGGAGATGAGAAAGTTGCAGTCCATATCCCACACATCATCCCTTCTCTAGTGGGTTCAGTCTCAAAATGGTTAACTTCCGATCTGGAGCCTTGGCCTCAGGTATGTATTGATCTTTCTTTTTTTTAATTGATCTGTAATAATTTATATCAGATGTTTAATAAAAAAATTCTCATCTCATCATAACAAATTAAATCTGATTATGTTGAATATATAAAACTTTGTATTGAGGTTTTGTTGCAATGTGTTGATAAACATTCAAACACTTGGGGACCCCTCCTTTCAAAGCTACTCCCTCTGTCTCATTATAAGTATCTTGTTTGAATTGTGCAATGTGCACAATTCTTAAGAAAATGATTAGTTGTGTAACTTGTGATGATTTTAATGATAAAACAAGTTCATATACTAAAATACCTTTATTAATAGTAGTTAGTGGAGTAGTTAGGTAGGTTGAAATACAATAAATATGAGTATATTAGTGGAAAAAGGTAATTAATGCTTATGGATAATATAAAATGACATTATTTGAGACAAAAATTGTAAATTAGACAATTATATTGAGTCGGAGCAGTAGCTCTCATGGGGAAAGAACTACGCCACTTAAATGCTCCACCAAACATCTCTTACTACACAATGTGGGGTTTGAGCACCCCATAATACTCGGGTCTCTGACATAGAAATGTCCCTAAGAGCTGATGTCGAAAACTGCAGTCTATAACGCTTAACTAGACCTTTTTTTGGTCTCTTCCGTTGGTATCCCTTGCCTAGACACTGACAACCAGCTCTAGTTAAATTTGATAAGAACTTGGGGAACCCTCCTTTCTAAGGTAGCTATCATGAACAGATAATCAAGCCATTTAAATACTTTACTGAGCACCTCCTGCTACTTGATGTGGGACTTGAGCACCCCATACTACCCAAGTCCGTGGCATATCGTTATCTAAATACATGTGCTTTGCATTTTTGGAAGCTATAACAATTTGAATAACATTATATTTTCCTACTTTTCTTTACACCTTCACGTGCCTCAGTGGCTCAATCTGTATCCAATTCCAATATAATGTAAAATGTTGCCTCAATAGTGACTTTGAGCACATCAATTTTGTCGACTTCAGGGATGTGTGTACCTTGCTATTTTGTTCAGTTGCTTTCTTTAATGACCTCGTGTTTATTTAATTTTTACAATGCTGAAATTGTCACTGGTTCATTATGTTGAGGTAACACAAGTACTACTTATGATCTGAGTATGTATCTTCAATAGGTGGTTGAGCGTGGAATTGCTGCTCTGGCAGTTATGGGTCAGACATGGGAAGACTCGAGGCCTGAAGTATCCGAGTTAAATGGCGTTCAAGAAAAATGGGTTGCAGATCAGGCGGCAATTGGCAAAGCTTTTGCTGCACTGTTGCAGCAGGTTTGGCTTACACCTATATGCACACAGGTTAGTTTGAGTGCCGTTCTAAATTGAAAATTGATTTTCGTATGAGTTTTACTCTGAAGAGGAAGGCGGGAAGAGAGTTTGAATGGGTTTCTTGAAACAATACTTGTGATGATATCACTAGTCAGGGGGAATTCATTCTCTTCCTCAAATATTTTACAGCGGCTGTGGCAATAATGTGTCTTGACTACATGCACATCTAATTGAGATCCTATATGCTGTACATTCAAATGTTTGTGCTAATTAATCCTTTTGCTTTCAGATATTAGTTGATTGCCTTTAATGTAATCTTACATCCTATTGAATATATTCCATGCTAATTTTTCAGAAGTGTTTTCTTGAATTTAATTAGGATGAACAAGATCAGAAATTTCCGACTTCATCATGCATAGAAGATCTGTCAACTTTACTGCGGTCTGTCATGTTATCTGTTGATGGAGATCACATGATTCAGGAGCTTAAAGTGTCAGAGCTGCTCTCAGTTTGGGCAGAAATGATTGCAGAGTGGCATGCATGGGAGGAATCAGAAGATTTGTCCATTTTTGATGTGATTAAGGAAATTGTGAATTTAGATCGCTCATACAGGCTGAAAAACTTCCTTGTAAAAGAGACTCCACCCCCTCCAGCTCCACCTGTGCCTGAACGTTCAATTGTAGAAGGAATTGGCACTTTTGTAAGTGAGGCCATTAAGCAATATCCTTCTGCAACATATAGAGCTTGTTCATGTGTTCATACATTACTACATTGTCCAACCTACTCACTTGAAACCGAAGGTGTAAAGCAGTCATTGGCTATTGCTTTTAGTCGGGCAGCCTTCTCTCGCTTTGTTGAAGTTCGAAGCACGCCCGATTCACTCTGGAAGCCTCTATTGCTTGCTATGTCTTCATGCTATTTATGTTATCCTGAAATTATAGAAGGTATTATGGAAAAAAGTGAAGAGGCCGGCATCACAATTTGGGCATCTGCGTTGTGTCACGTATCCAATAGCTCCTTTGAGGCTGCCGGTCTGACAACAGAGTCTGAGATGAAGTTAATGGGTAAGTGTCTGCTTTCTGCCGTTACTAATTACAGAATATTTATTTATCTTTTTTCCAAATAATATATGCTTAATTTTTGCTTATTTTGATTGTATGCTTCCATTGGTCGTCCTTCTACCTGCCAGATTTATCCTCTAAATTCTATTGTTAAGCAATTTAAGTCTCTGTATTCTTGCTGTAGTTGTGCTGAAACTAAATGTTGAAGTGCAAACTTATCTAGTCACACACGCCTTGATTGGGGACACTAGTTTCCATTGAATTCATGTTCTTTGCACATAATTGAATTTTTAACTGTAAGTTGTTTGAAGGGTGGTTCATCCAAAGTTCTAAAAGTTTGGTGGTATTGTGTTATCTTTTTTTTCAACACAGTCAAACAGTTGAAACTGCTTTTTTAACGTGTTGAAGTTGTGGGATTTTAGAGAAAAGGAGGAGAGAAAATAATAAGGGTTTGAATATTATTGATAATAGCTTTATAATGATTTGATTACAAAAGACTCAATACTAATCTCTATTTATAGAGAAACATAGACTCAATCCTAAATCAGGAACAAATCATAATAATAATGAGATATTCTAAGATATCTCTATGATTATAAATTGATCCTAAGAAATAACTCAAGATACTCTAATATAATATAAAAGATCTTATAAGATATTTCCTAATATTCTGACATAACTAACCATTTTTATCTATTGGGTGAATTTTAGTGATCACACTGGCCCAATTGATTGAGCAGCTTCTGAAACAAGGGAAGTCATACGGTGATTCAATTCATAACTGCTTTACTTCACTGATGGAGGTATCCACTCAGTTGAAAGAATTACAGGACGAGAAAGGAGATGAAGAAGAAGCCGAAGAGTCTGAAAATGACGATGACGATGAGGACGAAGACAGTGGCGATGATGACTCCGAAGATTACGATGATGAGGTTAATCTTTGCAGTTTTTTCTTGTATATAATTTTTTATTGTTTTCATAAACTTGTATCGCTTTTTGCCTACAAGGTGTTGCGGTTAACCTGTTCTCTTGCTTATTCAATTTATTTCTTTTTAACAGTTCTCATCTTAATCTTGTTGGTTTGTTTAAATTAGGACTCTGAGGTTGAGGAGTATGAAGAAACGGAAGAAGAATTTCTCGATAGGTATGCTAAAGCTGCCGGGGCATTGGAAAATGGTTCAGTTATTATGGAAGAGGGGGATGTTGAAGATCAAGAACTGGATATGGAATTAGGTAAGCCTTTCATGTGTATTCACCTATCTCCTATTTTGCTATTTGGTACTTGCATCATCTCCATTAAGTATTAGTTGTATCTTGCATTGTTGTAATTAATATCGAAGTTGTTGAATCTCAGTCAGACTGGTTTATTTTTTAATATTATTTTCTGAAATTAATGATGTTGACAAAATGATTTGGTATGTTGGGATTTTCAGTTCCAACTTTATTTGCTATCAGTCTCTCTCAGGTTTAGCTTAGGGTTGCTTATTGACAACTTGATCCAAGATGGACAACTGTGCCATTTAATCCATATATTGTTGTCATGATATGCACACAGGTCAATTACTTGCCGTTGATGAGCAAAAGGTTGTGTTGTCCTTGATAGACAAATACCGCCATGTGCTTATACAAGAACAAGATTTTCCCTCGCAGCTCATCACAAATTTTCTGAATGCCTTCCCCGAGTATGGTTTGTATTTCCATCAATACTGAAGTACGTTTTATGTTCTACATTGTTGGTGTTGGGTGTAAATTAAGATTATTCGCTAGAAAAGTCAGGATTTTGAATTATTTGTACAAGGGAACAGGTATTGTTATTTTTTTTTTGGGATGTGTCGGGGAGTTTGTATTGGTTAGTTTTATTTCTCATTTATTTATTTGTATATTTATTTATTCTTTTAATTGAGTAGAGAAGGGTTACTTACCATGTTGAGATTTTAGATTTGAGAGTTGAGCCGACATGTAAGGGAGTTAAATTGTATTGTAGAACGATATTTCTGATTTGAGTTATAGATTTTGCGCCATGACTGTCATACTTTTGGCTACCTCCATGGCATCTACCATTAAAATCTTTTTTATTGTTGGAGTCTATCCTTTTTGCTGGGTTTTGTTATTTGCAGTTTCTCCAGACTGCTTCTTTTTGTAAGTTTACTTTCGGAAGTTACTGATCCAGTCTTGGGGTAATTTTCTGGCTGAATATAAATTATCATATACTTTACAACCCCTGGAGGTTTGTGTTTGGATTGCTAAATTATGTTGTAATATAAACATCTGAGGTGTGAATTGAAGTTTATTATTTAGATATTGTTGTTAAAATAATGTTAAATTAACTTTTACACTCATTGTATATATTAAAAATTTGAACTTAATTTTATAGCTTGGTGTTATATCTATGGCTCTTTACATAACAGTGGGTATTGGTTATTTGCATTTCTCGTTGATTTGTGGATATATTTATCCTTTTAATTGGGGAGTTGAAAAGGGTGTTTGGTAGGGGTGTTTATTTGCAACTTCTTGCGGGAAAAATAGTTTTGGAGTGTTTGTTGTGATCGTTTAGCTGCCTCATACTTCAGCCTCAGTGTAAATTTATTTGCCTTCCCTTTCAAACTTCATAGCTGTAAGTATATTATGATATGATTGAACTAAACTCATTTTCAAATTCCAATAGATACTCGAGCATAACATAGATTTCTACATTACTGTAGTATGTAGCCATATGTATTAATTATGAGGCAAGTTCTACTCTGAATCAACTTGATATAGGTGTATTCTTGGGGATCAGTGTTTTAAAATGTCTAAATTTTAACGACAATCAATGAAGAGTTATAAGTATATGTTAATGATTCTCCTCCTCTTTATGGTTGAGATGGTAATTTGATTTTTGTTGGTTTGAATTGAGTTTTGAGATGAATTGTACATCAAATAAAATCAAACTATTTATCAATTTTTTTCAATTTGTATTGTGGTTGAAACATTACTAAATCTAATTAATAATTGATTATTTTTTCTCTTTCTTCAACTAATTAAACTAAGTTGACTCATTTTATTATTTTGACCAGAATTGTTGAATTATTTAAATATTAATTGATTAAAATTAGTAATTAATTTAATATAAGTTTTCTTTTAGTACCATAATATAATTTAAATCAAGATATTTGAATCTACTTTAATAATACGCAATAATATAGGTTATTATTGTAATAAGAATATACATTTAATAATAAATACAAGAAAAAGCACGAAGGAAAGAAGAGATGCACAAGATGGAGGTAATGTGGGTAGTGTGTGAATAATAATATATTAAATTAATTGATTAATGATAAATATTTGAAATATGAATGTATTCTATATGCAATGCTTTTAATAATATTCATTTTAAAAAAAGGTAATATAAAAAGTTGAGGTGGGTAAAAATTATCTTAATTTTATGTTGTTTATTTAAAAAAAATGTTAATTTTAACTTATATATTTTTTGTTTATGGTGTTTTTAATAAAAAAAAATATATAGTAAGAAAATGTAGGTTCAAATAGCATTTACAAATAGATTTATATATATATTTTTAGGTTTTTGTGTCTGATTTCATAATAATTCAAATTATAATATAATAACTATTTTATTTATTTGTAGCATATAAAAAATATGAATTTAAGTTAATTTATCAACTAAATATTTTCTCACTTATAAATTGTATTGTAGAAATGAGATGAAAAACTAAATAAGAAAATAAGAACAATAATGAAGGAGATTAAAAATAAAAGAAGAAGCGACTTTAAATTTTTCAGTATATATATATATATAATAGTTTTTTCATGGACAATAATACTTAAATAATTGATAATAAATTATCAATTATTTAGTTAATAATATATGTAATTTTTTTTACACATTAATTAAAATAAATTATATGTCGTCTTGTTTTTACATCTTAGTTTAATTGGTTGTTGTTAATATTTTTAAATTAAACGTCTTATTCTGTAAGTTATGAGCTTCCCTGATAATGTTTTTGATTTAATTCCCAAACACACAGTACATATGAAATATTTGATTGATCTAATATTTTGAATTGAGAAACATTTCAGGCAAACAAGAAGACACCATACACGTGGAACAATAGCTTGCAACTCAAGGAATCAACCAAAGTTGGAGGATGCACTTGAGAAAGACGCAAAAATGTATAGTGTTATTAAGTATCATAGTAATAAGTTTAGTAGACTAATCACTATGGTCTCACACTTAAGCCTTTGCCAATGAATATAAATCAATCAACCAATAAGTCAATTGATGAATCGATTGATAAATCGATTGTCTGACTCAGAACAGGTGTTTTCACTAAACAAATCGATTAGTTAAATGTTTTTGGTGAAACCTGAGTTCTGGGATGAATCAAATTGATTGGACAATCGATTGGGCAATCCATTGAGCAATCGATTTAGCAAGTCACAGGAACAACCAGTTATGGAATCAATCGATTGACAAATCGATTGTGACCAAGTTTTAAAATCAAGAATAAGTTCTGTGATGCAACAAATCGATTGGGACATCAATTGATTTAGTTTTCTTGAACTCCAAGTTTGAAGCAATCGATTAGGCAATCGATTGCAGAGTAATCATTCATCAGAACAACTTTGATTAAATCGATTGGCAAATAGATTTTGTCAAAATAGCTGATGTTCTGTAACAAGCACAATCGATTGACAAATCGATTGACGTTTATGTCTGAGCCATTTTGATCAGCACAATCGATTGGAAAATCGATTGATGAAAAAGTCTGATTCACTGTGATCAGCACAATCGATTGACGAATCGATTGAAGCTAATTTTTAAGTTACAGAAAGGTTTCAGCTCATTGCCAAATCGATTATGACTGTGATTGTGAAATCGACTGAGAAATCGATTGTTTTGATCTCGTTGTTGGAACAAAACATCTATAAATTGATTACTCAATCGATTTGGATAAAATCATAGTTTCAGTTCTGATTGATGTATTAAAAGAATCGATTGGCAAATCGATTCATGCTTATATGTTCAAGATTTAAGAAAAACAAGACATGCGAAAATCGATTAGGCAATCGATTAAAACATTATAAAATCGATTAGGCAATCGATTGTCCTGGTGTTTTCTTTGAATATATATAAGCTGATTCAATCACTTTTGAAAAGAACTTTCACAACTTTTGATAATCTTTGACACAACTTTTGGAAAACTTTTCACAACCTTTGAGCAACCTTGATAAACACTTTGAGAGAAAAAGTTTTACAACCACACAAACATTCATTGCCCAAATACCTTTTGTGTGAAAACCAATATAGTGATTGAGTCAAATTCATGATACTTCTTTAGTTCTTTGTAAAATACAATTCTTTGTAACTGAAGGTTTAGAAAATCCAGTTTGGAAACTGGTGGCTATCTTCGTTGTTGAGAGGACTCATCAAGAAGAAGCTTTACTGTGATCTTGGAAGAGTTTGTAGAGGAACTCTGGGATACAGTGGTCGCCGAATAGAAGAGAGAGCGAGTTTTAAGATTGATAGGCCGGGAGCGCTGGAACATCTGTAAAACACTCTAAGATTTTATTGAAAAAGGCCGAAATCGTTTAATTTCGGGACTGGACGTAGGTCGTCTGATAGACGACTGAACCCGTATAAAATCTTGGTGCAATCTCTCTATCCCTTATCTCTTTACTTTTCATGTTCATCTTGCATGCGATCTAATACTTCCGCTGTACTTTTTGTATGAATCTTGCATAGTTAATATAGGAATTAAAATTGAACATGTTGGATTTTATCTTAATTCTCTTATTCTTAATCAAAAGAAGTCATATTTTTCCAACAATTTCATATTTAAATTATAAATCTCGCAGTTTTATGAGTTAATTATGATGATATTTGCCATCTTATCTAAACATAAAAAAATTGCATGTCATTTTGTTATTTTAATTCAAATAATATTTTCACAACCAAAGAGTATTTTTTTAAATAGACAATTTTATTAGTTATTTGTTAATTTATTTAAAGAGAGAAGTTCAACTCATTACCTCTTTATTACTATTCTCGCAAATCACTTTATAACTCCAAAAACTCAATAGTGTTTGAGTGAAATAGTTTTAGTCTTTTTCAATTTAACCAAGTGTTTTAGGTTGGAGTCAACATTACGAATTACGAATGTAACATAGTTAAATTTTTAAAGCGATTGATTTATCGTCTATTTTGATCTTATATGACTCAATAGATTATTTTTTGCATTTATGCACAAAAGAATACTTAGTTTACACAAAACGAATCCACACATATTTACAAAGTGAAATAAATATATATAAAATTAAGATTTAATTTATATATATTATTAGTAATTTTTTTTATATTGATAGTAAATCACATCTATTTGATATTCAAAAATATTTGACTTGTATGTTAAACACAATATTTAAAGTAATGTGCATAAGTGATTATGATTTGCTGATATTGTATACAAATCAAATTCATAAAATTATTTTACATTTATAATGTATATTAATCAAAAAAATTAAATGCAAATAAAATAAAAATTTCATTCTTTTTCACTATCAAAACTTTTGATACAATTTAACCAATTGATTAATTATATTTTGACTATGAAATAAAATGCTCCAAAAAAATCAATTTATGTACACCGTTACTTTTAAGAGTTTTTTACATTGTTGATAATTTTTAATCATTAAATTAGTAAAGACACTTGACTTTTATCAAAACTATCTATAAAGTAATATCCGTAAATAGCTCTGATGTATTGACAAAACAAAAGTGTGTAACAATTAAACTTATGTTTGAATTACTTTCTTGATCAATAAAGTATTTCTTTTGTTGAATAAACAAATTTAAATGAAAGAATGATACAAGATTATAATTTTAGTCTACTATCAGTATAAAAAAATAATTTACTATCAAAATTACAAAATTATCCATTTAAAATTTAATCTTTCTATTCTATTTAAAGATTCAATCGAAATATATACTTTGTTGAAAAAATAAATAAATACATCACGTAAAATTGCTTAAAAAACTACAAAACTACAACAAGAAAAATTGCACATAAAATGGCAAAAATAATATACAAGTGAAACATATATCTCAATTACATAATTGATTTCTAATGAAAATTTACGTAAGTGTCACTAATATTAAAACTATAGCAAATTTGTTAAGATAGAAATTAAAGAATCATACGGGTCAAATATCTATTCATGATGAAAATTAAAAATGATATAATAAAATTTATTTTTTTTTCTTTTGATTTAAAACACTATTAAAAAATATGAGATAAATATTTGTCAATAATAAATATAAAATTATGTGATATATATTTATCACTAATAAAAAAAAATACATACTAATATTTGACAATAATACACATAAAAAATATTTATCATTGATAACTATTAAGAAAATACATAATAATTATTTTTAACTTATACACAAAAAAAGCACGTTATAAGTTATAAATATAAAAATTATGAAATTAATATTTGTTACTAATGTATAAAAAACAGATGAGAAATATTTATTAATGATGAATATAAAATAAAATAAAAAGAAATTTATGAATATAATATTGAATAAATATATATTATTGATAAATAAAATAAAAATTTTTATTTAAAATTTGATGTAAACACTTATAAAATATCACCTATGTGTTGCCCGTGCGATAACATAGTTTCTCGCTAGTGTATGAATAAAAAATTTGAATTAATATGATTGTCAATTACCCCCATGGTCGGAACTCATGTGGTTGGATTAGATTAAACACCAAGATCCAAGGGCATAACCGGTAAACCATACAATTCTCAAACTCATCCTTCACATGTCAGCGTTTGCGTAACATGCGTAGGGAGCAAGCAGCCTAAACGGCGACGTTCGCATCTTCCCAATGCACCATTTCACCCTTTCGCGCTTCTCATCATTAAATTCTCTTATTTTTCATTTTTGTTATAAAATTAAATTAGAAAATGAGAATAGCATTATCGTTCACGTTGTACAAAGCCAGAGTAAATTAATCAATTAAATCCCAAATTTAGAGCGGTAATATTTTCAAAGTAACAAAAAAAAAAATGAAATTACGAAAAGCTTTAGTATAAATAAGTGGGAATCTCTCCCTGCACGTCTCTCTCTCTCTATCTCTTGATTCAATTTTTCATTTTGGTTTATTTTCTTAACCAACACCAAAACCGCCTTTTTCAAAGGTTAAAAAAAACTTTCTATTTTCTCTTATTTCTTCCCTTTTTCATAGTTAGGGTTTGGTTAGAAACTCCATAGGAATGTTCCAGAACGCACTTCCTTCGTTCTCTAATTTCAGTACCAGCCTTATCTTCACAACACTGGCTTGATTTTTTCTTCCCTTTTTTATTTTTTTTCTTCAGGTAAATAAATCTATCCTCTATTAGGTTTTTTTTTTTTTTTGTAGCGTTATTTTCTTTTTCCCTTGCATGCTAGGTTATATATTTACGCGTTTGAGTATGGATTTTATTGTTTTCTACGGTAAGGAAGAAAGGGATTTTGTTTTTATGGATTAATTTGTTTTCTTAATTAGTAAGTTATTGAGCTGTTTTATCTATTTCAAAGTCAAACCGCGTTGAAATTTCGTAGTTTTTTAGTTTTCGATATAACTTACAAACATTTCAGTGAGTATATAAAGAAAGTTCAAATACTACTAGATACTGTAAAGCATTAGCGTGAGGTTTCTTTAAGAATCTCAACTTGCTGTCATTTTTTATATACAGGGTTACTTCATAGAAGGAAGCTTGTGTTGGTTCTGTTTATACAATGTATCGGGTTTAATTTGTGTTCTCTTGGTATGAGTTTGTGTTTAGTTAATTTGTTCTCTCTTTTGAATTTGATGGGGGGTTTTTATATTAGTCCTGCATTTGTAGTTGCTTTGTGATTGTTTGCCCTACTTTCTTCCTAATGCTATTTTCTTATTTTACTTTTATTTGAATTGCTTGTTTATTTTGTACTGTGCTGTATGCTGTGGTGGAAGTCTTGCTATGGACATGTATGATATTTCTGAAGCTAGAGATACAAATGCTTATTTGTAACTTGTATTTTTCTTTTTCTTTTTGATACATTGGGTCTCCTTTAATATGATAACATGGCATTAGTGTATTCTAGGTTTGTGTGACAACTGACAATCAATTTTCTTACCGGTACTTTAACTTTCAGATCGAAGGTGCTTTTTGATACTCACAATTGACAAGCCCTAATTTTGAATTTTAAACCATTCAAGATATGTTTAACGAAGGTGCCCCTGAGTTTGTTGTTGATCAGAATTTGTATTACCCTGCTGCCACCAATTATGGGTTTTATTGTACAGGTAAATCCTAAATCGTTCTACCTTTTTACTTTGAGGTTGATGATGTATTAATATAATTTTATGTAGTATATACTAGTATAATTTATATTCGTCGTATTGACCACTTGCTATTTACTGTGGCCAGGATTTGAATCACCCGTTGAATGGGAGGACCACCATAGGTTTTTTGGTGTAGATGGTCCTGATATTCAGTTCACGGTAAGATTGTTATCTTTTTGCTTGTATGTGTTTGTGTGTCGTATGCTGGGTTGACAGCTGATTTAAATGCTTCTTTCTTTGACAGGGTGCACAAGATGAAAGTTTGCCATATGTATATTACACACCTAACTATGGGTTTGCACAGTCTCCATACAATCCATACAATCCTTATATTCCAGGTGCTATGATAGGAGTTGACAGTTCATTTGGAGGAGCACAGCAATATTACTCCCTCCCCAATTATCAAAACCCTATATCTTCGCCAGCTTATATTCCTCTTGGTCTACCGGAAAATTTTCCTGATAGTTCTGTTGACTCATTATTTGATAACAGTGCTTCTGTCAGTAGACCTGATGGAAGAGGTTTGAAACATAAGTTCAATTCAGCTTCTGGTGCTTATACTAGGAACTCTTCAAAACCATTATCAAATCAGACAAGTCCCTTTGTCAGGGCATCTGAGGGATCTAGAGCTAATGCTGTGGCAAAAAAAGATTTGACAAATGGAAGTGTTTCCAATTGTGGTTTTCTTAATTTGTCTTCATCACCTTCCCATCAGGTAATGAGTTTCCCTTTTCGAGCTACATTGGAATTGGAATTTGATTATGCCAAGGCGGTGCTGCAGTGACAGATTTTTTGCCAATTGTCATTGGCAATTTGTGAAGGGAGGCCTGCCATGTTGGCACCATAGGCTGCATTGGTGTATTTATTCGGCATTGTTTTGGCCTTCTGCCATCGGATAACATTATGTCAAGCCCACCTTTGCTGTTGATATATTTAGGTGGCAATCCTTGCATGTCGACAATATTTTTGCAAGTTAAAAGATTCCCACCTTTTTCTGTGGCACTGCTTTTTTTTTTTTTTAAAGGATACACTTGTAGGGAAGGACTAGACATTTATTAGTTTGTGGACTTTGTAGAGGTCTTTTATGCTTCAAATAGTGGTTATTTGCTGACTTGTTTAATAGCTATATTTCTGTTTTGTGGTTTTGTAGGCTAGAAGTGCTGATGTATCATTCCCGCCTGTAGATACTATTACCAATGGAAATGTTTTGTCCCATCGTAATCAATTGAAAGTAGCTGCTCCTTTCAGTAATGGATTTTCTGACTATGGATCAAATGCTAATGGACAGTCTGCATTTGCTAAACTTAGGCCCAAGGTTCATGTTGCCAAAGTGCCAAGTGATGTAAATAGAAGTGGTGATGTATTGGGTGAGCAAAATCGGGGCCCTAGAATTAGTAGGCCAAAACATCATCTGGCTTATACAACCAAGTCGGGAGATGCCAACACACAAGAAAACATCATTTATACTGATCAATATAACAGGGATGACTTCCCTATTGACAATGAAATTGCAAAGTTTTTTGTGATAAAATCATACAGCGAGGATGATGTGCACAAAAGCGTTAAATATAATGTATGGTCATCGACGCCTCATGGAAACAAGAAGCTGCAGAGTGCTTATGACGACGCTAGGAGAAAAGCCACTGGAAAATCTGGAGGCTGTCCTATCTTTCTTTTCTTTTCAGTGGGTTTCCTATACATCTTAAACTTATGTTGAAGTTTAAGCTTATTCCTTTCTATTGGTCGTACTGACCTCTTTTTCAATGTAGGTTAATGCTAGTGGTCAGTTTTGTGGAGTCGCTGAGATGATTGGTCCTGTTGACTTAAATAAGGATATGGACTTTTGGCAGCAAGATAAATGGAGTGGAAGTTTTCCTGTAAAGTGGCACATCATAAAAGATGTGCCAAATGCCAATTTTAGGCACATTATACTAGAGAACAATGAGTACAAGCCTGTAACTAATAGCAGAGACACACAAGAGGTATATAAATTTTCTGTTCAGAAGTTTCTTTATCAATTAAAATTGACAAGTGTGGTGTAAGCATTTATAATTGATATGTAAGTTTAGTTGAGTAAGTGCATTAACCTGTTTTCTCTGTTGAAAATGATTGTTCCAATTTTTGAATAGTGTACCTTACTAAAAACACTAGGTTAGTAGATCCCCACATACCTAATCACATTCCAACGAATTGGTTGTGTAGACGCTTTTGAATGTCATACTTCTTGCCTTGATTGTTTTGATGACGTAAATGTGGGTATATTTTCTTTCATTTTGTATATCTTTTAATTGGCATAAGCTGATAAAAAAATGTGGGTTTGTCTTTGCTTTGTCGACTTGGGAGGTCTTCAGCTCGGTGTGAGTTTTTTCCCTGCTGTTAATATAATTTTGACCATGAATTACCCATTCCTCATTTCCAGATAATGTATAGAAAGGGTTTGGAAATGCTGAAGATATTCAAGAATTATACATTGAAGACATCTTTGCTTGATGACTTTATGTACTATGAAAATCGACAGAAGGTCATGCAGGAGGAGAAAGCTAAGTTGCTAATCAAGGGTTATGGTTATGGAAGTCCATTATCCGTACCAGCGTTTGAGCCACCTCGAAAGCTGAATTACGTTTTAGAAATTCCTCCTGTAAGTGATGAGAATAATTCAAAGACAGATGATGAACTTGGTAGCTTAAAACAGTCTTCAATTTCAAGTGCTGAGCATATTGTTAATAGTTCCGATGTCACCGGCACTACATCTGTAGATGAAAAGGCCCTGAATGGTGCAGTTGACAGACAAGATATTTCTTCTGTCCTAAAGATTGGTTCAGTCACTATTACCCCAAAACAGGTAGAGAGTAAACCATCTGATACAGAACCATTTCATGTTGTCACAGTTGGTTCTATGCAAGTCAAAGTTAATGGATTTTCTGAGTCTCCTAGTGTTTTAAAGGTTGGGAGTATCCAACTTGATCCAAGATCTCTACAAGCAAGCGAAGGAACCACTTGCATCAAAACTGGACCTCATCCTTAAATTTTCCCGGGTATATCAAGGGACTATTTTTGAATTAATTGAAAGATGGATTGATATATGTTGTATCGCAATTGGGAAGTTGGGTTTCTTTTCAAATTTGTACTTTGCTTTCACTTGATTGATACATGGCCATGCCGTTGGATGGATCTTTCTAGCGGTGTTGATACATAAAGCTTTAAATGATTTAGTGTAAGGTTCGTTATATTTCATCTGTCATTCTCAAGGTTGTTTTCTACTTTGCAGCTTTCATCCATTATGTGGTCAAACTTGCTAAAACTTTCACTCCTTTTGTTGTGTATTTCTTCCTGCTTTGCCTTTTGTGATTTCCATTCTGTTATATTGTGATGTATTTTTAGTTTTATGTGATTTTACAGTGAAAGCTTAGCATTAAGATTATGACAATGAATATGTGTTTCTTGTGTTTTAAGTGATTTCCAAAAGATCGAAAGTGTCCAACACAGCATCCAATATTTCTAAAATAATAATTGGCATTTGAATGCCTTATAATTGGATTCCAAAAAGGGTGCAAGTTCTGGGTAATGACGTGGATGAATCGTGGCTTAGTATCACTGAGGGTGCATATTTGTGTGCTCTGGTGTTAGGGTGGAATTGCCCATTGGTTCTACGTCGGTTCAGATTTTGATTTATCGTAATTTGTCTTTCTGGAACTTGTAGATACGGATGATACAAAACTAGATATTTAATCCCGTGGTCAACCTAGATATTTGGATAGGATTGTCTCTATTTTTTGGACTATTTTTTGGACAAATTATATGAATAATATTATATATATAATATTATATAAACATGTAAAATTAAATAATTAAATAATGTCTTAAACTCTTAATAATTCATAAATAGTAATACTTAATTAAAATATACATTTAAATATTAAATATCATTATTTTCTTCAACATAAAATAAAAAAATATTAAACATAAAATTTATGTTACAGGAATAAAATATTATCATCATTTTCAACACAGTGTTCTTCATCTTCCTCTCCATCATCTTAAATTTAAATAGGTTTAATTGTGATTCTTCATCTTCCTCTCCATCATCTTTAATTTAAATAGGTTTAATTGTGATGTTAGATCAACATTATCATTGGGTTAAACATTATACAAGCATAAAAAAACTAAAGAAAATAAAAAGATGGAAGATGGAGGCGGCTCGCTGGGTGAGAAAGAACTCAAACTGAAACCTGACGACGTCGATGACGAACAATAGCATGAACGAGGAAGAATTCGAAGAAGAGAAAGTGAAGTCTGAAGGAAGGGTTACAAAAAATATCTCTAAAACGTTATAAAATTGAAAACTATTGTTTTTAAAAAGGTTTCACGTTTTCTGGGTTATAACAAAATGGGACCCGTAAACACGTCTAGATCACATGTGACCTTCATTCTCATAGTGCTGTCCTACGTTTAGTCTAACACATATACATCCTTTATACATTGATTATAGGTTTCTTTCCTCTTCCTCCCCCTGCCTCCATTGTTCTGACTAACTATAATTATTTTTTGTTTTCTCCATTGAACTTTTTTGTACGTCAACACCCACTATTAGTTATGAACATGTCGTGAAGATAATTCACGATTTACGTAATTTGATAAACCGCATAAAACAATCTTCACGAACATCAATTAAACATCAAATTATTTTAAATTTACAAATTCATTATATATATATAGATCTGATAAAGTTATTAAATATTATACCTTTCATTTTGATTTATCTTTAATTTAAAGTTAGAATATACACATAAATCATAAATAAATAGATTTTATTAAATATAATGGGTTCATAAGATTTATATTTAAAGTTAAAATATACACATAAATCATAAATGAACATATTTTATTAAATATTATGGGTTTATATCGAAATTTTTTTATGTTGTATTTTCTATATAAGAATATGAGTGATACTAACTTACTCTGGATTAATAGTTATTATTTTTAATGACTCGTTTTATTTATTAAATAGTAAATATTTGTTTTGGTTTTTGATAAATTATTCAAGATCTATTTGAGTCTTTAAGAAAAATTAAAATAATTTTTAGTTTTTTTAAAAAAATAAATTGAATCACATATTCAGAATCACATATTATTTTGGAATCAAAATGATTTTTATTTCATTTTAGACTCGTGGTTTCTCTAAATGAAATAATATTAAAGTTTATTTTTTCTTAATTTTAGCGAATAACTAAACTGTTTCAGTCTATTTTTTTTAAGACTAAAATGTGTTTTTAATTTTTTTTAAAGACTTAATTGAGTCTTTCAAAATTTCTCATAAAATAATTTGACCCGACTTATTTTTTTAAGGATTAAAAAGTATTTTTATTTTTCTCAAATACTAAATTCAAAGATCTCAAAAATTTCTTTAGATCAAAATGAACCTTTACTCTTTATTAAATTAAAAAAATCTAATCGTTCAATATTTTAATATTAACTTAACAATCATATACTTAAAAAGTTATAGAAATTGGATAATAACATCTATATGACTTTATAGTCCATAATTTATTTATATTTCGACGTAAAAAAATAATTTACTTGAATTTTAGAAAATATATGCTTTGAATTGAACTTGCTTGAAAATTTCAAGTTTTAAAATTTCATCAAAACGTAGATATTTAATATACTTGATGTCTTAAACGAATTTTTAAAGCTATGGACTTTTTTTATCTCTTGACCATTGTGAAATTGTTTATGGTTGGATCATAGCACTTAAATATTGATTGAGTTTATTCTATTTGTATTGCTGTTTTGTTTTTTATTAATAAAAATATTACATTTTTTTGAAAAAGTGTTTTATTAGAGTTAATTAGAAATGCCAACTTATACTTATTAAATTAAATTTTGTATATATATTCAAGTATTTTCCGTGTTAGATTTATTTGTTATTTCGCATGTAATGTGTATAAATTTATTTTATATGTTTTTTTATTGTTGTTATAAGATTAATAATAATATCACAAATTTTATTTATTTTATAGTTAGTTTTAATTTTTTACTACCAATTTCATTAAAAATAAAAAAATATAATTATTCTTATGTTAATGGTCTTTGCAAAGAATGTGAGGATGGAGACAGGGACAGAAACTCCTTGAAGGAGAGAAGGGATGAAGATGAATGACGTTATGAGCGATGAAAATGGAAAACGGAAGTCTCAGCCACCCCATAGACATCTTATTAAACAAATTAACTTTAATGAGAGTCACTGTTAGAGTTAGATACCCACCTTAAAAATGTGTATGAAGTTTTATAAACCGTCTATTTTTTCTTACTATTTTTATACTTAATCAAATAACTTTTTTTGTTCAAAAAATGTAAGCAAAAGAAAGTCATCTCATTTTCATTATTTTAAAATATTCTATTATTCTAAAACAGCATTCACTTCATTCACTTTTATAATATAATACGACAAAATAAATAATTTATTTAAATTCATATACATATCTATTAAATATTATATTAACAAATACTCAAAATTTAGGACACTTGTCTTAGCATATTCACTAAATTTAATCAAAAACATCACTTTTCAAAATTTGAATGAATACATTTCAAAATTGTATTATTTGATGACACCGGTTAACATTTCCTTAAAAATAAAGTCTGGTTTGTTTTCACATCCAAACAAAACATTATAGACATCAAAGTTGGCATGGCGTGGGACCGACAAAACTAAACTTGACTAATTGACTTGTACCCACGCACGTATCAGTTTCACTTGAACTCTTTTTTACTGCACCGTAAAATGGTAATAGTACTCTCTTCTATTCTGTCTTGTTTCTCCTCCAAGTTCTCTTCGTACTTGGAACCTAGTTTCATTTATTTTATGTTCTTGTTCGTGGAGCGAGTGTAGACCACGCGCCTTCACCCTCTCCTCTCTTACGCTCCGATCAGGTATTCCCCAATCGCCGCTTGCATTTTCTTTTCTCACTCTCACATTTTCCTTAAATTTCGGTTCCTGCATGAATCTAAACCCGTTAGGTTAAGAAACCACACTCGACCTTAGCGTTAGTGCACTAACATTCTGAATTCAATTATTTTATTATCAGAGATTGCTTTTTTCGTTTTTTCAAATAAAAAGTAAGAGAAGAAAGGAAAGGGCTAGGAATGTTGTGGAGGATTTAGATTTACCATGTGTTGATAATTTTCTCGATAAGGTTACAGTTTTGTATAAAAATGTATATGTATGGATGCATTGACTAATTGTTGCTTTATTATATATTTACAGGTGATATGGCAGGTACTTCAAATGGAAGAGAAGGCAAAAATGTTATTTTTCCAAAAACTGAGGAGGAGGACTTGGATTATGAGATCTCACCTTATACTATTTTTTCAAGGGATGTTAGGGTATGACTTTTCCAATCAAATGCATCGATCACAACCAGAAAAAGAAAAACTAGAGGATTTTTTATTGGTTTGGATCAGTTTTGCAACCCGATTCATGCCTCTATATAATTACATGTTTTGTAATATTCCTCTACGGTCTTATTCTCTATAATGTATTTGTAAGTTTATTAATTTTGAACAAGCTTTAGATTTGTCCTTATGTTTCAAGCGTTAAGAAACACACTGCTTCTGCCTAAGGATTAATAGAATAGAGTATATGAAATATAATTTTGGCAAGAGATGTATAAATAATTGCTTAGAGGTGAAAAATGAATAAAGTACAATACTACAAGTCATCATTTTTAAGGGAAGTGATGTTGCATAACTATAAGACCTAAAATGTTGGAAGATAAAAAGCCAACAAGGTTAATGTTGTAGGGGTGAGAATGTTACATTGGATGGGTGGGACATAAGACAAGATGGGATTAAGAAGGATTCATTAAAGAGAAAGTTGAGGTAGTTTTGATTGTCAAAAGAAATGTCTCATTTTAGGAGGCTTGGGCGTGTATGGAGAAGACATATAGCAGCATTAGTAAGGAGGACTGAGAGATGGAGGATAGTCAAATAGTTAGAGAAAAGGGAGACCAAAGAAAACTATAGGACTATCTATGAAGAGAGGTTTCAAATTATATAGTTTATTTATAGGTATAATATGTGATAGAACATTATGGCATTGTTTGATCTATATCGGCAACCCCACCTTGGGGGAAAAGGCTTTGATTTTTGTTTGTGTGTGTGTGTGTGTGTAGGGGTTTTTTAACTTATATTTTATACCCACCCATTTGTTAAATACACCTTAAGGTGTAGCTTGCTAATTCACACGACCTAAAATTTTAGTGGGTGCAAGTTAGCAAAACCTATAGGGACTTGCTAACTTACACTCACTCATTTTTAGCTGGTGTAAATTAGTAAGTTATAAGTACACATTTGTTAAATACACCTTAAGGTGAGTTTGCTAATTTATACCTGCTAAAAAATGAGCAAGTGTAAACTAGCAAACTCCACACACACACACACACACACATCTATATATGTCCTATACGAGAGAGGGATGTTAATCTATATTTAAATTATACACACGAAAAAACTTTAATGATACGATAGTGTTTATTCATTGTGCTCATACAGTTTAACCCAGCAGTTTCGTAATTTCTCTGTTTGTACATGCATTGTCTCAATGTTTACTATATAGTATGTATCATAGCATATAACATTTAAAAGAATAATTCTCTTCATTGACCTTTCATTTACTTATGTTCAACTTCTTTCTTCACAATCACCAGGACACAGCTGCAAGTTCATCTGGAAGCAAAGTACGGGCATTCTTTGTTGGAATGGGATTCTTGCCATGTCTTGTTGATAAAGTGATAGAAGAGAATGGTACATTATGTGTGAGCAAGATGCTTTAGTCTTGTGCAAAATAGATGACAGATTTGATAGGCTTCTGATATATTTCACTTTGCCAATTGAAGTAACGTGGTTCTGATTGATTTTCTTTTATATTTATAGGTGAAGAAAATTCTGATGCATTGTTAGAGATTCTCTTGAGAAGTTCGGTAAGTAGACCTAAGTGTATGTTATAATTTAGACTTCATTATCAGTATTCTTTTCAATATGGGATTGAAAGGATAATATACTGCTTCGTGTTGTGATCTCTTGAAAGATTTGAAACTTGTAATAATAATTGGTAGTTGTTTACTTTTTACTCTGTTGTCTGTTGATTTGTTAATACTGCATACAATATGCTTTCCAACCGTTTGTCTGAATACTCTGATTGCTGCTGACTACTGATTTCTAAATGATTAGGCTGATAAATCCAATTGTGACTCGTCGGATTCTTTGGAAGGCTGTCTTAATACAAGAGAACATAGAATTATCCCAAATTTCTGTCCCACTGCTCACTCAAAAGAGGTAGCTTAGTTCTCTTTACCCACACCCAATTTTTTTAGCCATTTTGGGCAGAAAGTCTTGATTCCGAATCAACTAGACCGTACAGATTAAAGACTTAATGAGCATCTGACTTTTCTCGCGTTGAAGTAAAAGTAGTTTATTAACTTATATAAGTGTTGAGTGTTGACCATCCTTCCTTGTCCCAGTGCTATAAATTAATGAAATCTTTTATTTTATTTTGCTGTATGATTTCTGTTACACAGTTCTTATGGTATTTTTTGCTCCAAATTCCAAAGCAATTTACTTCTTTAGATAGTGCTGCTGCCAAGTCACATGACTTGTGCAAACACACATTTGTGGGAATTCAAAGGCATACAAAAGCATCTGTTTAAAATTATTGTTACCGGTGCACAGTAGTTTTTAATTGAATTTCGTTGTTGAGATATTTGTTATTCATGCCTCACTAGTCTTAGTAGTCCATGCTTCAGATGTTTATTGAAGATTAAGAGTGTCTTGGACGTGAAGGGGTGTGTTAAGATCCCTATTATTCCTCCCGGACTAGTCCACACTTCAGATGTCTAGTAGTAAGTAGTAACTATAAGAGTTTATGTTGAGAGTCCCATATTAAATAGAGATACGACCTAGATAGTGGTTGTAAGGCTTGGGTAGTTCTTACCTTATAAGCCAATTTTGTGGGGTTGAGTTAGAAACTAAATCAAAATTCTAAAAATTGCAGCTAAGATAGTTGTAAATGCCAAGGTGCTTCATTGAGTTATGAAGCCCCAAGAATACCATGAATGTCTTGCTATTTCTGTCATGAATTTTGGCTTCTTGCCTTTCTGCTTGTTATACCTCTCTATAAATAATGGTTACAACCAATACAAGTAATTACCTCTAATAATTACAATATAATTCTTGATTTGTCTAATCTATTCTAGGAAAGCAGATAAATACAATTAATGAGTGATATTATTTCCTGAATCACATTTCTATGTCCATGTTTTTTGTTGTTTTTTCATCCAAAAAGTCAACTTTCAAATTCTGTCACTTCAAGGATTAATCCAATTAAAATTGTTTATTTGAAAGTTTTAACTGCCTTTTCAACTTGCTTTGCAATTATGTAGGTTCTTCAAAGATCAAATTCAGAGTCTTCTGATTCACTTGATAGCTTATTTGATGATAAGGATCCTCCAGAAGTTTCCATGGTCAATCAACCAAAAAAGGTACTTGTTTCTTACTCCTTAAGGGACATATGGCAGTTTATTACAAAATTTATTTAGGGCACCATCATGGGAAAAATGAGTTGATTATGCAAATTTGAATTTGAATTAATGAGTTTTGCTCTATTTACTACCCCCTGATTCTTTGGATATATTATTGTCACATATTTGTGCTTGCATATATCTGCCACTATATGTTTGTTTAATCTTTTTAATGTTCAGGTGTACTCTTATGCCAAACAGAACTCCAAATAGATATTTTCTTTCAGACCGGAATACTATATTTGGCACACTCTTTATGATTGATTACCTGTCTCGTAAATCAACCAAAATTTAAAAAATGTTTTCATAAAAAAATACCATAAAGAGTGTGTCCAAACCTAAATCCTAAAATTTGGGGACTGATTTTATCTCCTAACTATAAGTCTATGACAGACTTCTAATCCTAATTTCCTAGGATATTAGATCATTAATATTAACAATATACACTTGCAATATATTGAAAGGACCCAAAACAAATAGAGAATATATCTGAATATTCAACTGTAGGGAGGGTTTTGGGAGGTACAAAACAGCACTAATGCTATGTGGGACTAGATGGCTGATGGTATTTATAAGGTTCTAAGAGAGGCATTTTGTGAATCAAAAAGGATTTGAACCTAGGGATAAGAATCTTAGTGGTGGCATGACTTTTCACGACCTTTCTTCTCCGAACATTACAAGTGTTCCTTTCTTTCCCGCGACTGATTCTTCTCAATAAAGTTTCCCTTTTCTCTGCGCCAATGTTCCCCTCTTCTTTGCAACCATTCTTCTCCTCCCTGTTCCTTTCATCTCGTCGACCATTATTCTGCTCTGTTTTTCAATTTCTGTCTGTTTCTCTGCTAACAGTCCCGTATTATGGCATCATCTTAGTTCTATTCATCTCCCTTGTTTTTCTGTTTCTGCTTTGGCGATTAGTTATAAATATGTTTTTAGTTTTGTGTATTAAACTAATTTTTTAGCCGTCGTATGTGTATGGTTGAAAGTGCTTGTAATGTTTTTCTAGACTTCGACGTAGCGGCCATACCACTACACCGCTTTAGCGTTTTGGGAGTCAGCCACTACGCTATCTGCTACTGACTACATAGATACCGGTTGAGGTTTGGAAAATGTCTAGGAGATAGAGGTATAAGTTGGTTCACCAGGTTTTGAAAAAAGATTTTGATGTTGAAGAAAATGTCAGACGAATGGAGGTGAAAAACTTTAATTCCGATATATGCAAAAATGGATGGAGATATATAAAATTGCACAAACTCTAGAGGGTTTAAACGTATGATATGCAATTGCATTTGGTTTTTTGTCTAGGGTGATAATTGGCATATTTCATCTTGTTCCTGAAGTCATTGGCATTGAGACTCTTTATTGTCTTTGGTTGTCAACTTGTCTTCTAGTTTCATCCGGCTCCTTAATATTGCATATTTTGTGTATTTATTTTGGATGACTGTTTACTAAATCTCTCTCAGGAGCCTGATGAAACTACTGAAGGTATTGAAGATAAAAGAGGTGTGTTACTGATGATGAAATTCTCTGTGGAGGAAGTTGAGTTTGCAATCCGTAAACTTGGTATGTAAATATACATATTACCTGCCTTTCTGCATTTTGGGTGTGTTTGGTTGTGAGAAGAAATCGTGAATAGAGAAATAGGTGAGAAATATGATTAGATTTGAGGTATTGATTGGTTTAGGAGAAAAAGATGAGAAATAGAAGAGAGAAAAATGTTGTTTATTTTCAAAAGTACTAAAGTACCCTCAATTTTAAAAAACCTTCCATCAAATTCAAAATTTTATTTTAATAAGATCTAATTCAAATAATTAGATTATTTAAACTATTTTAATTAATGTAAGCTAATTAATTAAACTTTTATTTTAATATATTTTAATTAATCTGAGATATTGTAAAAAGTTTGTTCTATGGTATAATTCAAAGAATGTTATAATCAAATTATTTGGTTAATTAAAATATTAAAATATTTTTAATTTATAAAATAATAAATAAATATAAAGTAAACAGTTATCAAATGAAATAAATCATGTGCAATTCCTAAAAATACGGGATGAAATAAACCGATGAACGCTCAAATGATGAAAGAAAAACACAAAATGATATAAAAGTTTGAAACTTTTGCAAAAAGTTGGGGGGTATTAGAGGAACGTATAAATGAAACTCTTTCTCTCCTCATTACTTCGCAAGATTGACGAGAAATAATTTTAAGTTGGGGTACATTCCTTTTTTAATCTTTCCTCACCAAGCAGGATGAGTTTAGTATTTCTCCTCATCTTCTCTCGTCGCCCACTCTCTCGTCTCCATTTCGAATGTTCCAATCAGACCCTTTATGATCAACATATACTTTCTGACTCTAGATGTGGCATATTCATTTTCTTATAAGTTTTGTCTTGTCGTAATTGGCCTGAAAACGTATGTTGTATTTGTCTTTTTGTTCAGCCAGGGAAGTGGGTCTGGAATTTGATATACTTATGTTTGCATGAATCATTATTCCAGCCTGCATACCTTGATTTGCCAGTAATAGTAGGAAAAAGTGCACATACAAAAAGTTTATTATGTTTTACATTGAATTGTAGTGTCTTGGGACGTTGGGTTACTGTTTATACTTTGCGCTATGATAGTTTTCTTTAGACTGGTGTGATCAACATTGGTCTATTGTCAAAAATTGGAACAATGCTTCTAATTCTAATTATGAATAATTTAGTCAAGATTTTCAATATAATGTTGTAGACAATTTTTTTTATAAATATATTTGTTTGTTTTCATAATTTATGATAAAATATTATGGAGGATCATTTACATTTTGGGATTACCAGCTTCATTAAGGATTTATTGATTCATTGTTTCATTTCAGGTGATAAAGCGTCAGTTCCTGAGCTTGTGGACTTCATCTTTGCTGCTCAGATTGCTAAAAAGATGAAAAGGGAAATACAAACAGATGATGATTTCACCTGTTATGAGCGAGGAACTGAGGTTTATATACTTGACTCAATAAATGAGATTTTTCCGGAGATAGTTACTCTGCTTCTATAAGTAAAAAAAATTAAGCCCACCCTCAGCTTTACCCGTTAGATAAAATAATACTTAGTAGTAAACCATGCTTCTATTTGTTAACTTTAACAGGGATGTGCTGGCATGGCCTCTACTTGCTTTTCCTAAGATTTAGAAATTGGATATTCTAGTGCAATATAGTTTACTTTTAGTGGAAAATGTATTTTGTGAAATCTATCTGATTTTGTTTGTTAGATTATGGAAATATCTGATAATACCTTAATATAATCTTGGAGTATCTTAGATTATCTCACATGATTAGTTTAGTTTAGATAAAAAATATGATTAGTTTAGTATGTTAGATCAAAATAAACTATATGTTAAGATTATCTTCCATATTTCTTTGTTATTGTCACAATTTGTTCCCTTATTTCATTAGGATTTGAAGACTTGTAGTAAGAATTAGTGTCTAGTCTTTATGTACAAACAAATCAGATCATCAATCATATCAAACTTCAGCACTAGTTTCCTACTTATCTAAACCAACTCTAAAAATTCAGCATGGATGTTAATTTCTTTTGCTCATGTCTTTTCCATCTGGAGTAGATTTTTGGGGATTGCCAGAAAATGTTGGGTGCTTTCAGAGTTTGGAACAATTTTCTTGGATTAGTAATTAGTTTTAGAGGGTTTTGACAGGAGTTAGGATTGCATAGTTTTGTCCCATTGTGGTTTTGTATATTTTCTAGGAGAAGTTGTGTTGCTTGTGAAATAAAGGAGCTGTAGTTTGCACAAATGTTTTTTTGGGGTAGACTGCCTTATGGGTTGTGGCTTCTCTCTTGTTCAGCTTGTGACTTTCATCTAGGCGTATCTTTGGCAGATACTATGAAAGGTTGAAAGAGGGTTATGGTATATTTGTGTTGATGAGGTTTTTTTTAATTAATGATGAGGTCTTTCGTCTCTTTATTCCTTTTTGAATGATACTTAATTGCCTTTCATGAAATTTGTCTTCTTATTTTATATATATATGTATTTTGCGACGTCTTTGTTATGCATCTAATTATTCTACCGTCGGATCACAGATTACCAATGAAAAACTGTTTGGAATTATGGCAAAAACGCTTCAGTTATTTGAAATGGGCTTTTCTGAGAATGAAATATCCTCAGCAGTTGATAAATTAGGTAATTGTGAAAGCTGATCCTTTGTCAACTGAAAAACTGTAACATTAGGTTTGCAGTCTTGCCTATGGAAAGTACACATCTTTAGAATTATGAGATGAGTTCACTGGAATTCAACTTGTATCACTGCCTTATATAAACTCGCAAAGTGCAATTTATCTATTTCCTTTATTTAGACTTATAGTTATTTATTATCTCCTCATCTTACTATTAATTGGCTGATTTTCAGGTCCAGAGGTTCCAATTTCAGAGCTTGCAAATTTTATTTTTGCGGAACAAAATGGGATCGAATATGTGATGGAATATAAGGTTAGATTATATGATAATTATCGTATAAAATGAACAAACCATGCTGGTGTGTATATAAATTTAAGAAGGTATCAAATTACTTCGGTGTAACACTTGGGTAGTGTTACACTCAATAATTTTTTAATGGATACATATTTTATAAAACCGACTGATAGATTGTAATTTTTAATCAGAGATTATCTCGGTAAGTTTTTTACGCAAATTTGAAATCATTTGATATATTATTGAGATGCGTCAAGATTAATGTCTTAAGCACTTTTATCAAACAACGTTAATCTTGATGTGTTTCATTGACAGATTCATGTTAAAATTTACAGAGATGATTTATATGATATAAACCTTTAATTCAACAATCACTTTTGTAAAATATATATCGAGTAAAAAGTTATCGAGGGGTGTAACATCTCCCAATTAGCCGAAGTTTAAGGACATCTTTGGTTTATTGTGAACTAAAATAGTACCATCTCCAGTCACTTTTTAGTAATAATTGACTATTCAGGTATTTACTGAATGATGAAATTTCTTGCTTGTCTAGTATCCCCCTGCTTATTCTTGGATCAAAGAAGAACAACAAAGCGATGTGTACGGTACATCAGAAGTGAAAGTTGAGAATTTTAGTGATGAACCTTCGCAGTCATGCCAGGTCAACTTAGAGGAAACTTACAATGGTGAAAGGGTGAAGGAAGAAGATTACATTGATGAATTTCCCGGATCTGCTTCCGACGTGAGATATTCCGACTTTACAGAAAATGACAGAAATAAGAGGCCAAAGTATGAATATGATGATTCAAACTCTAGTCTTGATCCTTATTGGGTGGAAGAAAAGGTTGATACAGTTGTTGCCACTATGTGTAGACTTAACAAATCAAATCCATCCAGGAGTCTAATCAGTGTGGCAACAAAACCTCCATATTTCTTATTTGGTAATGTTTCAAACATATCACATGACTCGTGGAAAAAAATGACTCATTTTCTATATGGTATTGAACCTGAGTTTGTGAGTACCGAGTTCTTTTCGGCCTTGAATAGAATAGAAGGTTATATACACAATCTTCCAACAGAAAATAGGTCCTACATTCATCCAAAGACACCTATGACTATCGAGGATGCAATACCGCGGGCGAAGAAATGGTGGCCACCTTGGGATACAAGGAAGCAGTTGAACTGTAACTATTGTGAAACTAATGGAATAACTCAACTTTGTGATAGACTAGGAAAGGTTCTTGCTGACTCTGGGGGAGTACTCACATCTCAACAGCAGAAAGACATTCTTCGTTATTGCCGTGGTTTGAATCTCGTGTGGACTGGTAAATACAAACTTGGTCCAATAGAACCTGAACACTTGGAGCTTATCTTAGGCTACCCAACGAATCACACTCTTACTGCCGAATGCGATTTGACGGAAAGACTTCAATTGCTAAAATACTGCTTCCAGACAGATACATTAGGATATCATCTTTCGGTCTTGAAGCCCCTTTTTCCTCGTGGACTGACACTGTTGTCGATTTTTAGTGGAATTGGCGGGGCAGAAGTTGCGCTTCACCGCCTTGATATTAAAATAAAAGCTCTTGTGTCGGTTGAGATTTCTGCAACTAAGAGGAAGATTCTTGAGAAGTGGTGGCGCAGTTCTGGACAAACTGGGACTTTGGTTCAGATTGAAGACATTCAAAAGCTGACTAGTAAAAAATTTGAAAATCTAATCGGTAAATTAGGGGTTTTTGATCTGGTCATTTATCAGAACCCGTGCTCTAACCCAGTTACCAGGCCTCATACCATTGGAAGTCTCTCAGCTTCAGAGTTTTCAGTGTTTTGTGAATCTGTTCGTGTTTTGCAACGTGTAAGAGGTCTGTGTGACAGGAGGTGAGTCAAATGACGTGTATCTTGTTGAAGTAAATTACGTCGGTGGTTGCTTTTGGTTGCATGGTGTCATGTTCTTCCTTTGATGTCTTGTTCTTGACAAAGGTAGTTGCTGTAAAATATGTGACTTTCATGTGAAATTTTCAGTGCAGGGAAGAGTTGTTTTCTTTTTTGTTGTAAAATAAGAATTGTTTCCATCTGTAGGTGTTATTAATCGCATTGGTAGAGGCATTAACTAGTGCTTCCCTATCCTGTTTCCAATCCAAATGTAGCAAAAAATTGTTTGTAGATCATGTTTGGGACTGCCTTAAATATCTCACTCCTTCACTTTTTTTAATGTTTTTTAAGAAAAAAAATTGTTTTTGTTTATCAGTCGTTTTCAAAGTTATAATATTAACTACTTTTTCGTCAATTATACCCTTACATTAACAAAAAGAGAGAGTGACATAAACTCCATAGAATCATATCAAATAAAGGTCTTCAAAATTATCACACCTGCTCATGGGGGTTAGAGATTATTGACCATGGAATATAGTCCTCCCATCATTCCACACTAAGCCAACACAGACTGTGAAAATATGTTGTATACTGTAGTTGGCATCTTAGATGGAGACAAACCCGCATGTCCTCCACGTAAAGTTATTGACTCTAGGGAGTACCTCAAGTCAATCATATCATTAGCACCTAGATACTCACCAGAAACCGTATATGTTAAAGTGACCTGAGATTAAATTGAATAGTTGGGAATTATTAAAATTTATCTTTAGTAACTCATGTGACTTTCTTTGTCTTCCTTAACCACACACACACACACGTTTTCTCTTCTTTAAGACTACCTTTTTCTCTGTGTTTGTTTCAAAGCATACTCATCTCTCAAACACAAACTCATCTTCCTACATCCTCTCAAAAATACCATCAACTTACTAGTCCTACTTTCCATGGACAAAGACGTGTTAACTTAACGGTTAAGATTATATTAGTTTTTAAAAAATGCACATGCATTGTATGTATCACAATTTTTTTTAATTATTTTATACGTAGCGGTTTTTATCTTCCTTCTTGCCATGACAACTTTTATTTTTAAAAACCAAATCTCCAGAAATACTTGTCCTATTTTCTTAATTTTTTTTGACATTTCTAGCAATGGAAAGCACCCCAAATCTTGAACATCCCTTTTACAGGCATCGCCTACTCCGTAACGATCTCTCGTAACTTTTTGTCGTCGTGCAATCATTCGTGGGGCCACACACTCTATTGCTCTCGTGTGGCCTCTGTGCAGGGAAGGAATTGGCATATACAAAATTGAAAAACTGGTCATCGTAATAGCTAATATAATCCTAACCGTTAAGGTTAATCTAATGCTCATTAATCAAACCTCTCCTCTTTTATTTCTCAGGATAAACTATTCATCTCACTTGACATGGCTCTACAAAAATAAATGCTAATATTGAAAAGCATTTGTCAAGGACTGGAGTAAATAATTATTCTTTTTATGTAAATTTTATAAGAGTACGAATTGGTCGAATGTATTTCATTCAACAATTTACACTCTTTTAGTTGGCATTATATATTTAAAAAACTTATATATTTCCTCGACTCTTTTCACGTGGCATGCTATCCGTACACACTGAATTAATTGCTGCATTAACATGTGAGAAATTATTGAAGATTTCATGTAGAAGGATTAGGCCATGTATCTTTCCCATAAATTTTGTGAATTGAGTGTTTGTGGGGAATATTCTTAGAGCTAATATGATGCAAGTGCATCATATTGAGGGCACCTGGGCCCACTTACCTTTGTTTTAGGAAAACAAATCGGTGATTGTTTTGTTAGATTCATCTGACTCATTGCAATTTCAAAATTTTGTATTGAATATTTTGCTTAGTAAATATTGAATAATTCAATTTTATTCCCATAAAAAATTAAGGGTTGCCCCCCAAGAAGGGAAAGATTTGAAAAAAAGGAAGGAAAAATAGAAAAATTAAGAGTTTTTTGAATACGAATATGAGAGGTTTGTTTTTATTTAAAATATAAAATTTATTATTTTAGAAAAATTTAAAAATTGTATTGATGAAAGATTTTAGAGAATTTATATAAATTGTTCGTATCATTTTCATCTTGTTATAATAATTTATAAATTAAAAATATATTAATCATAATTATTCTTTTATCATCATCTACAAAATCAATTTCTTAAAAAATATAAAAAAATTCTCTCCATTCTCTATTTTTTTTCTTCCCTTCAAATTCCTCATTTTTCCATCTCCTTCAAACACAGTTTTCATCCAAATTAGTTCAATTTTAGTCAAATGATTGAATTTAAGTAATTAATGAATTATAATTAATTGTAAATTGTTTCTTTTGTACATTCTCATAATCATCCATATATATATATATATATAAAATTATTAAATTCTATCCAAACAAATAACTAATATTTTTTAAGTAACCACATAAAATTTTGTAACTACATATAGTATTATTTATTATTACACTATTATTTTTTTGAGACGTGATACTAGAATATTTATCTATTTTTGTTTTTTTTGTTTTGAGAGGTGAAAAATATTTGCTTTTTGTCAAAGTATTTGTGTTTATACACTTTATCATTTGTAAACCGTAAAATAGGGTTTTTTAGATAGCAATCGTAAAATGATTTATAAAATATATTCAATATACTTTGTACCAAAAAATTGTCAAAAAAAAATATTTTGTACCAAAAGAACTTAATATATATTTTGTTTAAATTATTGATTAAACTTTTAACTTAAATAAAAGACTTTAAAATAGTAGTATTACTAATATTTGAATTTAAAATTGTCCGCACGTACTGTTTTGAACTTTTTACATAAATAAAAGACCAATTAACATAGTGTTCATATTCTGTCCAAAAATGGAGTTCAATCTACCTATTAATAATAAAAAATATGTAATTTAAAAGGTGATAATAAAAAAAGGAAAATAACAAAAACTAGTGAGTAACCCGTGCGTCGCACGGATACAAATTACTATATTGATAAATATATTGTTATAATAAAGTTATATAATATAAAAATTTGAATTAACATTGACATTCAAGACATAATTTTATTGACATTGACATTAAAGACATAATATGAATTTTATCATCAATTCAATTCCATACAAAAAATAACTTACAATAAACAAATATAACCGTAAAAAGAATGTCGTATACATGTTTACAAATTATTGAAAATTTCTTTGTACACAACATTTTTGGTGTCGGTACATAGTTTTCCTTCTTCATCTAAAATAACAATCTTCAATCCTTCCCTAGACTTTACTCGTGAAATAGCCACATAGAATTGACCATGAGTAAATACAGGTCGCTTTAAATACAAACCAACTTGAGAAAGAGATTGACCCTGACTCTTATTTATGGTCATTGCAAAACACAACGACAATGGAAATTGTCTTCTCTGGAATTTAAATGGGAAAGCTGGATCAGATGGAACCAAATTCATCCTTGGTATATACATCATTTGTTAAATTAATAAAATAACAAAAAGTTTGTGTATAATTTAAAACTTTGACTTTATAAAAGAAAGACACAATATGAAACACAAATTTGTTAAATTAATAAAATAACAAAAAGTTTGTGTATAATTTAAAACTTTGACTTTATAAAAGAAAGACACAATATGAAACACAAATTTGTTAAATTAATAAAATAACAAAAAGTTTGTGTATAATTTAAAACTTTGACTTTATAAAAGAAAGACACAATATGAAACACAAATTTGTTAAATTAATAAAATAACAAAAAGTTTGTGTATAATTTAAAACTTTGACTTTATAAAAGAAAGACACAATATGAAACACAAATTTGTTAAATTAATAAAATAACAAAAAGTTTGTGTATAATTTAAAACTTTGACTTTATAAAAGAAAGACACAATATGAAACACAAATTTGTTAAATTAATAAAATAACAAAAAGTTTGTGTATAATTTAAAACTTTGACTTTATAAAAGAAAGACACAATATGAAACACAAATTTGTTAAATTAATAAAATAACAAAAAGTTTGTGTATAATTTAAAACTTTGACTTTATAAAAGAAAGACACAATATGAAACACAAATTTGTTAAATTAATAAAATAACAAAAAGTTTGTGTATAATTTAAAACTTTGACTTTATAAAAGAAAGACACAATATGAAACACAAATTTGTTAAATTAATAAAATAACAAAAAGTTTGTGTATAATTTAAAACTTTGACTTTATAAAAGAAAGACACAATATGAAACACAAATTTGTTAAATTAATAAAATAACAAAAAGTTTGTGTATAATTTAAAACTTTGACTTTATAAAAGAAAGACACAATATGAAACACAAATTTGTTAAATTAATAAAATAACAAAAAGTTTGTGTATAATTTAAAACTTTGACTTTATAAAAGAAAGACACAATATGAAACACAAATTTGTTAAATTAATAAAATAACAAAAAGTTTGTGTATAATTTAAAACTTTGACTTTATAAAAGAAAGACACAATATGAAACACAAATTTGTTAAATTAATAAAATAACAAAAAGTTTGTGTATAATTTAAAACTTTGACTTTATAAAAGAAAGACACAATATGAAACACAAATTTGTTAAATTAATAAAATAACAAAAAGTTTGTGTATAATTTAAAACTTTGACTTTATAAAAGAAAGACACAATATGAAACACAAATTTGTTAAATTAATAAAATAACAAAAAGTTTGTGTATAATTTAAAACTTTGACTTTATAAAAGAAAGACACAATATGAAACACAAATTTGTTAAATTAATAAAATAACAAAAAGTTTGTGTATAATTTAAAACTTTGACTTTATAAAAGAAAGACACAATATGAAACACAAATTTGTTAAATTAATAAAATAACAAAAAGTTTGTGTATAATTTAAAACTTTGACTTTATAAAAGAAAGACACAATATGAAACACAAATTTGTTAAATTAATAAAATAACAAAAAGTTTGTGTATAATTTAAAACTTTGACTTTATAAAAGAAAGACACAATATGAAACACAAATTTGTTAAATTAATAAAATAACAAAAAGTTTGTGTATAATTTAAAACTTTGACTTTATAAAAGAAAGACACAATATGAAACACAAATTTGTTAAATTAATAAAATAACAAAAAGTTTGTGTATAATTTAAAACTTTGACTTTATAAAAGAAAGACACAATATGAAACACAAATTTGTTAAATTAATAAAATAACAAAAAGTTTGTGTATAATTTAAAACTTTGACTTTATAAAAGAAAGACACAATATGAAACACAAATTTGTTAAATTAATAAAATAACAAAAAGTTTGTGTATAATTTAAAACTTTGACTTTATAAAAGAAAGACACAATATGAAACACAAATTTGTTAAATTAATAAAATAACAAAAAGTTTGTGTATAATTTAAAACTTTGACTTTATAAAAGAAAGACACAATATGAAACACAAATTTGTTAAATTAATAAAATAACAAAAAGTTTGTGTATAATTTAAAACTTTGACTTTATAAAAGAAAGACACAATATGAAACACAAATTTGTTAAATTAATAAAATAACAAAAAGTTTGTGTATAATTTAAAACTTTGACTTTATAAAAGAAAGACACAATATGAAACACAAATTTGTTAAATTAATAAAATAACAAAAAGTTTGTGTATAATTTAAAACTTTGACTTTATAAAAGAAAGACACAATATGAAACACAAATTTGTTAAATTAATAAAATAACAAAAAGTTTGTGTATAATTTAAAACTTTGACTTTATAAAAGAAAGACACAATATGAAACACAAATTTGTTAAATTAATAAAATAACAAAAAGTTTGTGTATAATTTAAAACTTTGACTTTATAAAAGAAAGACACAATATGAAACACAAATTTGTTAAATTAATAAAATAACAAAAAGTTTGTGTATAATTTAAAACTTTGACTTTATAAAAGAAAGACACAATATGAAACACAAATTTGTTAAATTAATAAAATAACAAAAAGTTTGTGTATAATTTAAAACTTTGACTTTATAAAAGAAAGACACAATATGAAACACAAATTTGTTAAATTAATAAAATAACAAAAAGTTTGTGTATAATTTAAAACTTTGACTTTATAAAAGAAAGACACAATATGAAACACAAATTTGTTAAATTAATAAAATAACAAAAAGTTTGTGTATAATTTAAAACTTTGACTTTATAAAAGAAAGACACAATATGAAACACAAATTTGTTAAATTAATAAAATAACAAAAAGTTTGTGTATAATTTAAAACTTTGACTTTATAAAAGAAAGACACAATATGAAACACAAATTTGTTAAATTAATAAAATAACAAAAAGTTTGTGTATAATTTAAAACTTTGACTTTATAAAAGAAAGACACAATATGAAACACAAATTTGTTAAATTAATAAAATAACAAAAAGTTTGTGTATAATTTAAAACTTTGACTTTATAAAAGAAAGACACAATATGAAACACAAATTTGTTAAATTAATAAAATAACAAAAAGTTTGTGTATAATTTAAAACTTTGACTTTATAAAAGAAAGACACAATATGAAACACAAATTTGTTAAATTAATAAAATAACAAAAAGTTTGTGTATAATTTAAAACTTTGACTTTATAAAAGAAAGACACAATATGAAACACAAATTTGTTAAATTAATAAAATAACAAAAAGTTTGTGTATAATTTAAAACTTTGACTTTATAAAAGAAAGACACAATATGAAACACAAATTTGTTAAATTAATAAAATAACAAAAAGTTTGTGTATAATTTAAAACTTTGACTTTATAAAAGAAAGACACAATATGAAACACAAATTTGTTAAATTAATAAAATAACAAAAAGTTTGTGTATAATTTAAAACTTTGACTTTATAAAAGAAAGACACAATATGAAACACAAATTTGTTAAATTAATAAAATAACAAAAAGTTTGTGTATAATTTAAAACTTTGACTTTATAAAAGAAAGACACAATATGAAACACAAATTTGTTAAATTAATAAAATAACAAAAAGTTTGTGTATAATTTAAAACTTTGACTTTATAAAAGAAAGACACAATATGAAACACAAATTTGTTAAATTAATAAAATAACAAAAAGTTTGTGTATAATTTAAAACTTTGACTTTATAAAAGAAAGACACAATATGAAACACAAATTTGTTAAATTAATAAAATAACAAAAAGTTTGTGTATAATTTAAAACTTTGACTTTATAAAAGAAAGACACAATATGAAACACAAATTTGTTAAATTAATAAAATAACAAAAAGTTTGTGTATAATTTAAAACTTTGACTTTATAAAAGAAAGACACAATATGAAACACAAATTTGTTAAATTAATAAAATAACAAAAAGTTTGTGTATAATTTAAAACTTTGACTTTATAAAAGAAAGACACAATATGAAACACAAATTTGTTAAATTAATAAAATAACAAAAAGTTTGTGTATAATTTAAAACTTTGACTTTATAAAAGAAAGACACAATATGAAACACAAATTTGTTAAATTAATAAAATAACAAAAAGTTTGTGTATAATTTAAAACTTTGACTTTATAAAAGAAAGACACAATATGAAACACAAATTTGTTAAATTAATAAAATAACAAAAAGTTTGTGTATAATTTAAAACTTTGACTTTATAAAAGAAAGACACAATATGAAACACAAATTTGTTAAATTAATAAAATAACAAAAAGTTTGTGTATAATTTAAAACTTTGACTTTATAAAAGAAAGACACAATATGAAACACAAATTTGTTAAATTAATAAAATAACAAAAAGTTTGTGTATAATTTAAAACTTTGACTTTATAAAAGAAAGACACAATATGAAACACAAATTTGTTAAATTAATAAAATAACAAAAAGTTTGTGTATAATTTAAAACTTTGACTTTATAAAAGAAAGACACAATATGAAACACAAATTTGTTAAATTAATAAAATAACAAAAAGTTTGTGTATAATTTAAAACTTTGACTTTATAAAAGAAAGACACAATATGAAACACAAATTTGTTAAATTAATAAAATAACAAAAAGTTTGTGTATAATTTAAAACTTTGACTTTATAAAAGAAAGACACAATATGAAACACAAATTTGTTAAATTAATAAAATAACAAAAAGTTTGTGTATAATTTAAAACTTTGACTTTATAAAAGAAAGACACAATATGAAACACAAATTTGTTAAATTAATAAAATAACAAAAAGTTTGTGTATAATTTAAAACTTTGACTTTATAAAAGAAAGACACAATATGAAACACAAATTTGTTAAATTAATAAAATAACAAAAAGTTTGTGTATAATTTAAAACTTTGACTTTATAAAAGAAAGACACAATATGAAACACAAATTTGTTAAATTAATAAAATAACAAAAAGTTTGTGTATAATTTAAAACTTTGACTTTATAAAAGAAAGACACAATATGAAACACAAATTTGTTAAATTAATAAAATAACAAAAAGTTTGTGTATAATTTAAAACTTTGACTTTATAAAAGAAAGACACAATATGAAACACAAATTTGTTAAATTAATAAAATAACAAAAAGTTTGTGTATAATTTAAAACTTTGACTTTATAAAAGAAAGACACAATATGAAACACAAATTTGTTAAATTAATAAAATAACAAAAAGTTTGTGTATAATTTAAAACTTTGACTTTATAAAAGAAAGACACAATATGAAACACAAATTTGTTAAATTAATAAAATAACAAAAAGTTTGTGTATAATTTAAAACTTTGACTTTATAAAAGAAAGACACAATATGAAACACAAATTTGTTAAATTAATAAAATAACAAAAAGTTTGTGTATAATTTAAAACTTTGACTTTATAAAAGAAAGACACAATATGAAACACAAATTTGTTAAATTAATAAAATAACAAAAAGTTTGTGTATAATTTAAAACTTTGACTTTATAAAAGAAAGACACAATATGAAACACAAATTTGTTAAATTAATAAAATAACAAAAAGTTTGTGTATAATTTAAAACTTTGACTTTATAAAAGAAAGACACAATATGAAACACAAATTTGTTAAATTAATAAAATAACAAAAAGTTTGTGTATAATTTAAAACTTTGACTTTATAAAAGAAAGACACAATATGAAACACAAATTTGTTAAATTAATAAAATAACAAAAAGTTTGTGTATAATTTAAAACTTTGACTTTATAAAAGAAAGACACAATATGAAACACAAATTTGTTAAATTAATAAAATAACAAAAAGTTTGTGTATAATTTAAAACTTTGACTTTATAAAAGAAAGACACAATATGAAACACAAATTTGTTAAATTAATAAAATAACAAAAAGTTTGTGTATAATTTAAAACTTTGACTTTATAAAAGAAAGACACAATATGAAACACAAATTTGTTAAATTAATAAAATAACAAAAAGTTTGTGTATAATTTAAAACTTTGACTTTATAAAAGAAAGACACAATATGAAACACAAATTTGTTAAATTAATAAAATAACAAAAAGTTTGTGTATAATTTAAAACTTTGACTTTATAAAAGAAAGACACAATATGAAACACAAATTTGTTAAATTAATAAAATAACAAAAAGTTTGTGTATAATTTAAAACTTTGACTTTATAAAAGAAAGACACAATATGAAACACAAATTTGTTAAATTAATAAAATAACAAAAAGTTTGTGTATAATTTAAAACTTTGACTTTATAAAAGAAAGACACAATATGAAACACAAATTTGTTAAATTAATAAAATAACAAAAAGTTTGTGTATAATTTAAAACTTTGACTTTATAAAAGAAAGACACAATATGAAACACAAATTTGTTAAATTAATAAAATAACAAAAAGTTTGTGTATAATTTAAAACTTTGACTTTATAAAAGAAAGACACAATATGAAACACAAATTTGTTAAATTAATAAAATAACAAAAAGTTTGTGTATAATTTAAAACTTTGACTTTATAAAAGAAAGACACAATATGAAACACAAATTTGTTAAATTAATAAAATAACAAAAAGTTTGTGTATAATTTAAAACTTTGACTTTATAAAAGAAAGACACAATATGAAACACAAATTTGTTAAATTAATAAAATAACAAAAAGTTTGTGTATAATTTAAAACTTTGACTTTATAAAAGAAAGACACAATATGAAACACAAATTTGTTAAATTAATAAAATAACAAAAAGTTTGTGTATAATTTAAAACTTTGACTTTATAAAAGAAAGACACAATATGAAACACAAATTTGTTAAATTAATAAAATAACAAAAAGTTTGTGTATAATTTAAAACTTTGACTTTATAAAAGAAAGACACAATATGAAACACAAATTTGTTAAATTAATAAAATAACAAAAAGTTTGTGTATAATTTAAAACTTTGACTTTATAAAAGAAAGACACAATATGAAACACAAATTTGTTAAATTAATAAAATAACAAAAAGTTTGTGTATAATTTAAAACTTTGACTTTATAAAAGAAAGACACAATATGAAACACAAATTTGTTAAATTAATAAAATAACAAAAAGTTTGTGTATAATTTAAAACTTTGACTTTATAAAAGAAAGACACAATATGAAACACAAATTTGTTAAATTAATAAAATAACAAAAAGTTTGTGTATAATTTAAAACTTTGACTTTATAAAAGAAAGACACAATATGAAACACAAATTTGTTAAATTAATAAAATAACAAAAAGTTTGTGTATAATTTAAAACTTTGACTTTATAAAAGAAAGACACAATATGAAACACAAATTTGTTAAATTAATAAAATAACAAAAAGTTTGTGTATAATTTAAAACTTTGACTTTATAAAAGAAAGACACAATATGAAACACAAATTTGTTAAATTAATAAAATAACAAAAAGTTTGTGTATAATTTAAAACTTTGACTTTATAAAAGAAAGACACAATATGAAACACAAATTTGTTAAATTAATAAAATAACAAAAAGTTTGTGTATAATTTAAAACTTTGACTTTATAAAAGAAAGACACAATATGAAACACAAATTTGTTAAATTAATAAAATAACAAAAAGTTTGTGTATAATTTAAAACTTTGACTTTATAAAAGAAAGACACAATATGAAACACAAATTTGTTAAATTAATAAAATAACAAAAAGTTTGTGTATAATTTAAAACTTTGACTTTATAAAAGAAAGACACAATATGAAACACAAATTTGTTAAATTAATAAAATAACAAAAAGTTTGTGTATAATTTAAAACTTTGACTTTATAAAAGAAAGACACAATATGAAACACAAATTTGTTAAATTAATAAAATAACAAAAAGTTTGTGTATAATTTAAAACTTTGACTTTATAAAAGAAAGACACAATATGAAACACAAATTTGTTAAATTAATAAAATAACAAAAAGTTTGTGTATAATTTAAAACTTTGACTTTATAAAAGAAAGACACAATATGAAACACAAATTTGTTAAATTAATAAAATAACAAAAAGTTTGTGTATAATTTAAAACTTTGACTTTATAAAAGAAAGACACAATATGAAACACAAATTTGTTAAATTAATAAAATAACAAAAAGTTTGTGTATAATTTAAAACTTTGACTTTATAAAAGAAAGACACAATATGAAACACAAATTTGTTAAATTAATAAAATAACAAAAAGTTTGTGTATAATTTAAAACTTTGACTTTATAAAAGAAAGACACAATATGAAACACAAATTTGTTAAATTAATAAAATAACAAAAAGTTTGTGTATAATTTAAAACTTTGACTTTATAAAAGAAAGACACAATATGAAACACAAATTTGTTAAATTAATAAAATAACAAAAAGTTTGTGTATAATTTAAAACTTTGACTTTATAAAAGAAAGACACAATATGAAACACAAATTTGTTAAATTAATAAAATAACAAAAAGTTTGTGTATAATTTAAAACTTTGACTTTATAAAAGAAAGACACAATATGAAACACAAATTTGTTAAATTAATAAAATAACAAAAAGTTTGTGTATAATTTAAAACTTTGACTTTATAAAAGAAAGACACAATATGAAACACAAATTTGTTAAATTAATAAAATAACAAAAAGTTTGTGTATAATTTAAAACTTTGACTTTATAAAAGAAAGACACAATATGAAACACAAATTTGTTAAATTAATAAAATAACAAAAAGTTTGTGTATAATTTAAAACTTTGACTTTATAAAAGAAAGACACAATATGAAACACAAATTTGTTAAATTAATAAAATAACAAAAAGTTTGTGTATAATTTAAAACTTTGACTTTATAAAAGAAAGACACAATATGAAACACAAATTTGTTAAATTAATAAAATAACAAAAAGTTTGTGTATAATTTAAAACTTTGACTTTATAAAAGAAAGACACAATATGAAACACAAATTTGTTAAATTAATAAAATAACAAAAAGTTTGTGTATAATTTAAAACTTTGACTTTATAAAAGAAAGACACAATATGAAACACAAATTTGTTAAATTAATAAAATAACAAAAAGTTTGTGTATAATTTAAAACTTTGACTTTATAAAAGAAAGACACAATATGAAACACAAATTTGTTAAATTAATAAAATAACAAAAAGTTTGTGTATAATTTAAAACTTTGACTTTATAAAAGAAAGACACAATATGAAACACAAATTTGTTAAATTAATAAAATAACAAAAAGTTTGTGTATAATTTAAAACTTTGACTTTATAAAAGAAAGACACAATATGAAACACAAATTTGTTAAATTAATAACATAACAAATAAGTAAGTTTCTGTATAATTTAAAACTTTGAATTTATAAAAGAAAGAATTAAACCTTGTCATCCATCAATACCATTTCCATCGCATAAAATTTATGTTTGACATTGAGATCAGACAGAAACCATAATCGCACAACTCTAACAACCAAATTCCATGACTCCTTTTTTGGAGAAATTGAAGCAACAAAATCTGATTTTTTTTGAGACATCGAAGAACGATAAACACAAAAATAAATAACGAATCTTTGAAATAGAAAAAATTAAGAGGAAATTGTGTATAGATGAGATAATATGAATGATATTTATAAAGGAGACACAAAAATGAGAGATTATTGAGGATAGAACGGTACGAATTAAGAAAGAAAGTCTGAAGACGCTAAAGAATTCATAAAATAAAATAAAATTTTTAATTAAATTAATTTGAAGCGGTAGTTGATAAAGTAGTGTTTAAACAACACTTATATTCAGAAAACTGTTAAGTAATCGTGGTGTATTGTATTTTATTTTTAATTTTTTAATTGGCCATAAATTTTTTAATTAAATTAATTTGAAGGGGTAGTTGATAAAGTAGTGTTTAAAAAACACTTACCTTCAAAAAAACTATCAAGTAGTCGTGGTGTATAGTATTTTATTTTTAATTATTTAATTGGCCATAAATCTGCACGATGAAGTATTATTTCTATTAATAGAAACTTCATATATTCCTAAGACTCTATTTGGCTGACACGTGGCAAACTTGCCAAATTATCATCTTTGCTTTATTATAATGTATAGATGAGTGAAAGTTAAGGGACCACGACTAAGCCGGTGTCAGTACCAGGTTCTTACAGTACATGTTCCCACTCAATACTCAAACTTGGAAGTTAATAACCGGGACCTATATATATAATAAATAATAAATAATAAATAATAAATAATAGTAACAAATCTTTCTTCTTATTTCATTTCTGTTCTATCTCTCTTGTTACTCTGTTTCTGTTACGCCATTTCTAACCCTCCACATCTCAGAACCACCGTTTTCAACATCAAACCCTAATTATCGTTTTTATCTCTCTTCAATTTTCTTCCAATCGCCCATTTCATTATGGATCCTTTCTTATTTCCCCTCTGATCGCACTCTAACTGTTCCGATCATTCATCATGTTCGAAGCTCACGTAAGATTCCTCTTTCTTTCTTCGCGCATTAATATTTCCCCTCAATTTCAATTTCAATTTTCTGTTTCAGTTTTGTTTATACGATCTTGCCTTTGCTTCGGTTTGCATGATTTGCGAACACATCCTTTGGATTATTTTTTCCAATTATGTAAAGTGTAAAGATAGTTTGGAGAGTGTGCTTCTCTGTGTTGTGAAGCTTGTGATGTTTGCCTTGTTGACAGGTACTGCATTTGCTTCGAAGATATTTGGGCGAATATGTACACGGACTCTCTGCGGAGGCGTTAAGAATAAGTGTCTGGAAGGGTTTGTTTTCTGCTATTTTTTTCTCATTGTATTCTCGATTTTTTTTACTTCATGTATTGAAAATATTGCATTCTGAGGTAAATTAGCAGTTATGGACAACATTCGATTCTTCTTTGTAAGGAAATTTCCTTTTCTCTCCTTAATTGTACAATCCACTTTAGAGGTGTCTAAGTAGAAAGGAGAGTAAGTTATGCTCTTTTTCCTGGATTGCTGATGGTACATTTGGTTGGAGAGCATGACTCTAGAGTCTTTAGATAGATATTTTGTAGGATGGACTGGTTTTTCTAAGCATATTTTTAGCTTTATGGTCATTGGTTTCTTTATGTTCTTTTTTAATATTTTATTTTTGATGTGCAAATGAATTGTTTTGTTTTTTGAGGTGATTTATTTAACAACTATGGTGATTAAGCATATGCGGGAGCATGCTAGATGTAATTTCATATACATGCACCTTTACACTTTATATTATGTGCTTTTGTATGGAACCAGATTAAATGTCACACTAGCGATAACTTTTTTATTTAATGAATTAATCACAAAATACAATGTTGGCTGAAGCTTTTTGTCATGCTTATAATGCCTGTAAAATTTCACATCCGAAATGGTGTTGTACTCCATTGAAACACTTGTTCATTGTTATTCCATCTAAAGGCTCAACTCTGCAGGTGATGTCGTCCTCAAAGATTTGAAACTAAAGTCGGAGGCACTAAATGCACTAAAACTCCCTGTTACTGTCAAAGCTGGCTTTGTTGGCACCATTACGTTGAAGGTAGCATTTACTATTATGGTTGTCTGCTGATAATGCATCTATGTGCGCTTTATAATTATAATGGCGTGCAAATGTGCATTTATCCACTTTTTTTTATTGCAGTACCGTGTGTAAATATTTTATTATGTTTCTTTGTGTAATTTTAATTTAAGCTGTTTATGTATTTTATGCACTTCGATGTTTTGCAGAAAATCGAGATAAAAAGTTGTTTCAGTTACATATCCCATTTATTTAGGAATGGCTTAAAACCATAGGTGGTTATTAAACGGTAAAATTGTGAACCAAAAAAGCCAGACCAAAAGGTGTAATTGTCATTACATGTAGTAATAGACAAAAGGTGTTATTGCCATTATATATTGTTATAGGTCAATAAGAATGGATACATATGCACATGCTTACAAGCTTGTATGTTTGGTTTTGTAATTTCAATGTACTTTTTGGGGTTTTCAATGTTCATTTTTATTGCTCTTCTATTTACCTTGTTTGTTGCTCTTTGTTTTTATTCCTTCTCACCTCCTCTGGAATTTTTCCTCGTGCTTTCGATTGGATGTTCACTAGAATTTCTATCTCGCTCTTTAATGTAATAGGTTCCTTGGAAAAGTTTGGGAAAAGAACCTGTGATTGTTCTAATCGATCGTGTCTTTGTTCTTGCGAATCCCGCTCCTGATAGTCGGACTATAAAGGTACAAAAGTATTCTGTTTGAGGTTTAATTAATTAATGTTTGTATCTTTTACTTAATTGAGTGTATTTTATTACAGGAGGAGGATATAGAAAAAATTTTCCAAGACAAGCTTCAGCAGATTGAGGTAAGACTCTATGCAACTTTTCTGAAAATATCTTCTTTAATATTTATTTTAAGAAAGCTGTATTGATGTTTGTTGCTGAGTTGATTGTGTAATGTATGATTAATTTTTCTGCAAATGTTGGGCTGTAAAGAGCCTTCAATGTTTTATGCGCTGAATATTGGGCCGTAAAGAGCCAACAAGAGAGTAAACTTAGTGTGTAGAGATGAAAATGTTCAGAGTATAGAGAGAATTTGAGGGAGAATTTGCATACTTCCATTGTAGAAAAGATTGTAGAGTCTGGCTTTAGGATTTTGGATATGTGTGGAGATTGGAGAAGACCCATGGAAGCACTTGAAAGGAGGTTTGAGTAGATGTTAGGAAGTCCAATTGATAGAAAAGCAGAGGGGGAGAAAACACTATAGGCCAAACCATTATGAAAAATTTAGATGTAAATGGTCTATCTTTGGACACAACATATTTTAGGGTAAAATGTGTTGTTTGATCCATGTATCCATTCACCTAGTGGGAAAAAGCTTGTTTTCATTGTTATCACTTATCATTGTGCAATTTTTTTTACATGTCTATTTTCTTGTATATAATTAAATGATTTCCTTCAATTATATATTTTGAGTAATTATATTGACCTCTCTTAGGTTTATGAAGCCTATGGAAACAAAGCAATTTTTAGTCTATGAAATTACAATGTTAGTTTGGAAATTAACATGTTTGGAATGAGAATATTTTTAAGTACCGAGAACTAAATAATATAAATATTATTATTAGGTTTGATTGGAATTCTTGTGTGCAAATTTTAGTAAATTGTAAATAGGTTTTCTTTTTGCTCCGGTTGAGTCCTTCAATTTTCTTATTCAACAAATATGGTTCTTCTATTGGCTTTTGATCCAACTACTAACACAAGTTATTGTGGTAGCAACAATGTGTTAACCTAGATTTTTGAATTATAATATTATCATGGTACCATGGAAACAAAACACGTTTGTACTTTGTACTCTAAAAATATAATATTTGTCGGGAAATGTCAAAATTTGTTTATGTTTTATTATTAAAAAATATCCCCCAATTATAGAGATATGGTTGTATAGAAGTAGGGATTTGATTGTATAGGAGTACTAATTATATTCTCCTTATTTATCTTAGTAATCTTGTACATATATTTATGATGTATTGTCAACATTTTCAATTCAATAAACTATATTTCCCTAATTCTTGAGAGGAAATTTATAGATTCAAAATGAGAATAATTTTGAGTATTCAAATAGAAAATAAATAGGGTTAAATAATTTTTGAAAGCAGTTATGACACGATGTAAGTTATTGAAACTATAGGGACCAAAACCACACATTAGTTTTGTCAGGAAAAAAACTACACATTGGTGAAACTACAAGGACAAAAAGTCTAGTTAAGCCTATGTATTTATTAGGCTTATTTGCACTTGGGGCCTCTCTAGTTTGACCTTTGTAGTTCATATGGCTTCAATTTACTCCTTAATTTTTGTTTAAATAAATATGATCCTGTAGTTTGCTTTCCAAACACAACAATATGCTAACTAGAATTTTTGAATTAAAACATTATTATGGTATTATGGAATAGATGAGGGGAGAGGGAGCCTTCTTCAAGAAGAACACACATGCGTGTCACATCATTCTAATCGTCTTCTCTGTAACACTGGTGGCTGTTATGGTAGCTGCTGTTGCAGGGACCATTGCACAGGCTTCATCATTCCCAAACAACTCCACTCTGTCATCTTCATTCAGGGCTGAGTGTAATCTCACAAAGTACCTGTTAGGATATACAAATAGGGATAATTAGGAGTTTGTTAGTAGTCGTGTTCCTAGGCTGTTAGTAGTGGTATAGGTGTGCCTACTTTGGTGTTTTTGTTATTAGTTAGTTATCTAGGACCTAATCCCTATCCTAATGTACCGGAAGTCTTTAAATAGAGACTTCCACCCCTTTAGAAATGAGCTTTTATCAACTTTAGAAATTGAGTGGTGTAAACCATTGTAGGAGCGTATCTGCTCTTGTGTATCATTTTCTTGAGAGAGGCTCTCTTATTATTTCTTATTTTCTTTCTAAATATTAATGTTCTTCCCCTAAATCAAGAAATCCAATTCTTGGGTTCCTAACAATTGGTCCGACCTGCCGGATTCGAAGGAGTGCCAATGTGCATGGAATTGGAGGATTGGTGGGCTAAGAAGGCGGAGCTGCCCAACATTTCAGGGACTGATCCTAGTGGGTGGATCGCAAAGGCTGAAAGGTTCTTTCTGAAGCATGAAATTCACGGGTTCAATTAAGTGCAGTGGGCGTTCATGAGCTTGGATGCATGGATACTGATTTGGTTTCGTTCTTGGGATCAAGAAAACCCAGATCCAACCTGGTAATATTTTTGCATAGGTCTGATACGCAGATTTGGCAGTCAAGAACTAGAAAACAAAGCCAAGAAGGGAGTACAAGAGGCCCTTGAAGAAGCCACATCAGCAAATCAGCTGTGTACTGCAAGGGGGTTGCTGTCGGAAAACCAAGAACCATCAGAAAAATCAGAATCAATAAAGAGTGGGAAGTTAACCGAGCAAGAATCGATGAAGAAAGATTCAGAAAAGGAAGAAAATTCAGTCTCGCGTTTGTGGTTGAAGAAGGAAACATCACACGCCTTAAATGACCCGTTTGGTTGGATGAACAGTGCTAGGAAGTTCTTTTTGATTCAGAAAACTTATGAAGAAGATGAATTTTCTATCAAAGACTTAAATTCTGAAAATTTGGATATGGAGGAAATGATGTTTAGCGACAAACAAACAACAGTGGCAGAGGATGAAGGAAGCAGCCACTACATCCTGTGCAAAGGCACTGGTTCTGTGTCCATTAAGATTCCGGCAAGCCTTGTGCTGTCGCCAGATTGGAAAGTGCAATTAGAAACTACAGGGATCGCAGTTATAGGGAAACCAACCACGAAGGAGCTATACATCTGATGGCTTATTTGCTGATTGTAGCTCCCCCACCACCACCAAAACCACTAGACCTACCGCCACTAAAACCACCAGAGTACATCAGCAACGAGTTGCCGCATCTCAAGGTTCATCAATGGCAGTGTTGCTTTCTCTTTTCTTATCCTTGTGTATTGTCTATTTTTCTTTTTGCGGAGCTTTCCCCTGTTAAGCCATACTCGATGCAGCAAATGTTCTCTTCGATTCAAACTGTCTCCTTGTTCCTCACACTCGAAATTGCGGCTGAAAAGCTAGTCGAACATTTGCCTTCCGCCACCACCTTTGTTCTGTCCAATCCTGCGTTCGAGAAATCCGACACAACCAGATTGGTTCGACCGCCATTAAATAGAGGCCATACTTTGTTGGGAAATTCAGAACACAGCGGGTTTGCAGCTATGGCAGGAAAGTGCAGAAAAAGGGAATATGAAAGTGCCTAAAGCTGAAGTTGAGTCCTCAACAATGGGATCCTGGAGGAAATTTTGTTAAAATTTTTAACCATTGAACAAGAAGACTTTAGTATATGTCAACCTTGAGGACAAGGTTGTTTTGAAGAGGGGTGTAATGTTAGGATATACAAATAGGGATAATTAGGAGTTTGTTAGTAGTTGTGTTCCTAGGTTGTTAGTAGTGGTATAGGTGTACCTACTTTGGTGTTTTTGTTATTAGTTAGTTATTTAGGACCTAATCCCTATCCTAATGTACCGGAAGTCTTTAAATAGAGGATTCCACCCCTTTAGAAAGGAGCTTTTATCAACTTTAGAAATTGAGTGGTGTAAACCATTGTAGGAGCGTATCCGCTCTTGTGTATCATTTTCTTGGGAGAGGTTCTCTCTTATTATTTCTTATCTTTGCTTTCTAAATGTTAGTGTTCTTCCTCTAAATCAAGGAATCCAATTCTTGGGTTCCTAACAGTGCCCCAACTGCATGTCCACTTCTCCAGCTTTTCCTTACTCAGTTACACCCTGGTTAAAACCAAGGTTATCCAGATTGCGAGCTGGCGCATAGGATTGCACGATACTATGATCCACGACCATGATTCCGTGCGGCGAGCTCTGTCAGGATCGCTAGATGTGCACTTGGTTGAACTGGTGAGTTTTGTGTGGGATCGTAGGATCAAACATTTTGAGCCGCCCATTTCGCAAAGGGCCTTGCTTAAACGGGTCAGATTTTGCGGGAAAAAACCGTTCTTTAAAAGAAGAAAGAAGATCAATGAAGGAAGGGAGGATGAGGACGAAAAGATGCAAGGCGCACTAGAGGAAGAAGTGAGATCTGGGGACTTTTTAGAAGAAGTGAAGAACCTGAATTGAAGAAGAAATAAAGAAGAACCTGGGCGCAGCATAAGAAGTAAACACCGGTTTTGTGTTGATGCTGTAACAAAACAATATTAGGGTTCTGACCTAATGGGCCTGTTCTATTTTAATCATGGGCCTCTATATCTTAAATCAACAATACAAATAAAAAAAGAAAGAACTTGAGGCAGCCAAGTGAACCATGGGACTCTTAGGATTTAAGATAATTAAATAACACAATCAAATAATAGTAAAGTAGTATATTATTTTAGCAAATATTATACATTGTTTTAGTAAAAAATAATTACTTTCATATATATATATATATATATGTATGTATGTATGTAGAAGAGGAGGTATATACTGTTTTAATTACCAAAACAATAATTGCATATATCTTCCTTTCATATAAATATTAAATTGCATTCGTTTGAAAAGAAGAGGTTCAGAGAAGGAAGATAAAGCGATTATCAAAGAAAATTTAGACGTATAGATCTTTGTTCTTCTGTGGTCCTTGTCTGCAAACTAGCATTTGGTATTATTGGTTGTCTGGTTTTATGTAGAATCAGGTAGCTTTTATTTTTTGTTACATTTTCCCCTTTTTTTTGGGTCTCTGTTAATCGTCGTTGTCTTTTATTCTTAAATCATCTTTTTGTAATATTCTTTTTCGATTCTATATTTTCTTTTTCATGGTCATGCAGGAAGCAGAGTCAGCAACACTTGAAGCAATATCCAAGTCCAAGTTGGGAAGTGTACGACTTTGATATAATCTAGCTAATGGTTTTTTCAAATTTACTTGGTTTTATGATTATTTACCCAGTTTATTTTTAAATTATTTAAATTTAAAATGTTGAATGCATGTATCATGTATAAGGTCAGATCTGTTCAGATATCTCATAGGAGGTCATTATCCAACATACTGAAATAAATCTAGATGAATATGTTTTAGTTAACAGTAATTTACTTTTATGTTGATTATGTTATCGTGCCTTTCTTTCATGTTAAAGCTATATATCAATCTGGTTTTCAATCTTGTAGTGAATGAAGTATGAGCATTGAAAGAAATGACTTATCTGAAGGTGCTTGTGTTTTGAATGCACTCTGCAAGATATATTTATATTCGTTAGAGTTGCAATGAGAATAGATGCAGAATGCAATTTACAAGATGAATAATGTGGCTAACACTATTCCCTAACATACATTGTATTCATTCTACTTCTATCAGCGAATCTTACTATCCATCTAACTATTTGTAAAATGGAACAATTAATTTATTCAATTCCCAACATCCCCCCTAAGCTAGTGAATAAGTATTTCCCTTCCTAGGTTAAATACAACTTTTTCAAAAGTGGGCACAAGCTGTCCATGTGAAGAAACATATGGAGTACAAATCAAACCATAATTAGGCTTAGTGATAACATGTTGGTCAACCTCAATATTAAACACAACTTTCGTTCATTGATGTCAAACAAGATTATGAGCTAAGATGGTTGCTAGCTAACTTATTATCACATTAAAGCTTCATAAGTTCATCCCATTTAATCTTAAAATCTTCTGGAATAATGTTTAGCCAAAATAGTTCACAAGATTATGAGCTAATATGGGTGTAATGACAGTCTTACAACTTGTCTTTCCTGTGAATTTTATTTATAAAAAAATGATTTGATTGAGTCAGTACTGTTATAGGGAAGATCTCTCTCTCTCTCTCTCTCTCTCTCTCTCTCTCTCTCCATCTCTATATGTGCGTGTGTAGTTAAAATAATCTGTGTGTGAGCACCTCTTGAAATAATTTGACTGACATTATTATCTTACAGCCGTCTTCTGGAAATTCTTGGCTGAGTTCTCTTATCTCTACAATTATTGGAAATCTCAAGATATCTATAAGCAATGTTCATATCAGATACGAAGATTCAGTCAGGTTGGTTAATAAGTACCATTTGAATTTAATTATTTTGCTGGTACAAGTTTGCACGCATTTTGGCATTTGATTCAATTTTTCTACTTTTTAGATTAATGAGAGTCTTCTATAGCTTTGTTTCCACTTGCTTATGCTATTAAGTGTTGTTTGCAGTAATCCCGGACATCCATTTTCTTCAGGTGTGACTTTGGCTAAGCTTGCTGCTGTTACAATGGATGAACAGGGGAATGAAACTTTTGATACTAGTGGTGCTTTGGATAGATTGAGGAAGGTTAGCCCTTCTTTGTTAAGATAATTTAATGAACCTTCTATTGAAGGTCAACCTGTTTAAGTTAACCAAATTGAGACGTGCCAAGATTGTTTGTGATCCACTAAAGCTTCATCTCTTAATACATGTATTTTTTTTTGTAGTTTTTATACTTGTGATTGTTACTTCTGTATTGGTTAGTTGTACAGAGTTAGGATTTGTTTTGCAATATTTTAGAATTTAGTGACCATCTGCACCTTGCAATGATACTAATAGAGATGTATCAGAATCCTAACTAGGAAAAATAGAGATTTTATTCAAGTCAACCTCAAAATGTTGCTCTGTGTCTAGTTGATACAATAACTGAGATGGTAAATACAGAAAGCAGAAAACAAGACCCTCCCAGGTATTCTAGAGACCTGGGCTCTCCGACTACTGAAATTCCCAACCAAGTCAGAATTGCCCTCATTTCCTCTCCCTCTTCCCTTTTATTCCTGCTCCCTCTGTTACAATCACCTGTCTAGTGGACAGTTACTATTATTAATAACTCTCGCGTTTCTTATATTCAGTTTGTCGATGGCGGAAAGCCAAAAGTCCGCCATAAACATATGGTTATACAATTTGGGTCTGAGATGGTAGCTTCCTGGCACTTGCTGGTTTTATCAGATGATTTTAGTAGCCATATTTTCAGTCACTTGTACTGCTCCCCATATGTGACATGGTGCACCACGTTATGGTTGTAGAGATATTAAAAAGCCCTTTGCTTGGCAGTTGAAGTAGTTGGGATGACTTGGTTCCTAAAATCTTAATTAAATGACTAGCTCACGGTCAAAGTAGGCTTTTACATTGTTACATTAGTGCAACTCATTATTTTGGTTTGACGAATATTTTATTCTTATTACAGTCAGTGCACCTTGAGAGGCTAGCTCTTTATCATGATTCTGATCGGCTTCCTTGGGAGATTGACAAGACATGGGAGGATATCAGTCCACAAGAATGGATTGAGGTTTTCTCTAGTTTGATCACTTGCATATTCTCATTCAATGTGTTACATATATGTATCTGTTAACTAGATCTTTTTATCAGCATGTATGTGGTTTATGCTCCTCATTTCATGCATTTTCTCATATTTGTTCGGTACAGATATTTGAGGATGGCATAAATGAGCCTACTGATCACCAGAAGTCAGTGTCTAAGTGGGCTCTGAACCGTACGTACTTGGTTTTTCCTATTAATGCAGTCCTACAGTATCATCGACTTGGAAACCAAGAAAGAAGTGATCCTGAGATTCCGTATGAGAAAGTTTCACTTGTCCTAACGGATGTCTCTCTTACTCTAACCGAGGTATTTAAAACTTCAATTATTTTATTTCTGTCTAGAACTGCCCCTGGATGCTTTAGTGTGTCTGCTTTGCTTGTCTTTGGTTCTTACCTATTTTGATATCACACTGGGTGTCCTATATATTTTTTGAATTATTGTACTAATTATATGCTTTAGTCCTAATTATATATTTTTTGAATTCTTATTTTTTCTCACTTAACTGTCACGTGTCTCCTTAAAATTCTGTTTGTTTTACTCGTTCCTATTTGACCGACAGGCTCAGTATCATGATTGGATAAAACTCTTGGAAGCTGTTTCAAGATACAAGACATATATGGAAGTTTCTCATTTACGACCTTCAATTCCCATCTCAATGGCTCCTTGTTTGTGGTGGAAGTATGCTAGACAGGCTTCACTCCAGCAGCTGAAGATGTGGTAATTAAATTATGGTTATGTTGGAATAAATGAATTACCTTTTAATGAGATGTGTATGAGAGTGCAGAAGTCTCACAACCATGTGGATTTTTTGCTGTTCTTGTTGATTCCTGGATTTGAAATTGATTTTACACTCGTGTTACATCAGTTACCGCTTATCATGGGACCAAATTAAACCTCTTTGTCAGCGTCGGCGGCGATATATTCAGTTGTATGCAGCTTCTCTTCAACAGTCATCTGACGTCAACCACTTAGAAATCAGAGAAATAGAGAAGGATCTTGATTCAAAAGTGATTCTTCTATGGAGGTCTGTATATTACTTTTGACAGTTAATGTGCTGTTGATTATTGGAGATGGATATTGTGTTTATGCTACGACGTACGACTAATTTTTTTTCAATTTTAAGGCTAGCATTAAAAAATTGTTTATTTTTGTCTACCAATTTTTTAAGAGTATTTGTCAAGAATTAGGGTAAAATATATTTATTGAATTGAAATGTGTAGGCAATACATCGTATATATATATATATATATATATATATATATATATATATCCTAGATTACTAAACGACAAAATCCCATTAGTACTCATATATAACTAAATCCCTACTAGTACTCCTATACAACTGAATCCCTATACTTGAGGGATATAAAACATAAACAGATTTTGACCGTCCCCATCAAGTTGGTGAATAGATGTTGTCCATTCCAAGCTTGGATACAATTCTTTCATAGTTGCTGCTGTTTAGCCCTTTAGTTAGAAGATCTGTAAGGTTGTCTTGGGAAGAGACATATGGAGTGCAAATTAGGCCACTGTCGAGTTTTTCTTTGATGAAATATCTACCGACTTCAATATGCTTGGATCTATCATGTTGCCCTGGATTATGTGCTATGCTAAGCAGATTTATTATCACAATAGAGTTTCATTGGTTCATTCCACTTTATCTTCAGGTCCTCTAAAATGATCTTCAACCACAATAATTCACATATTCCTTGTGCCATTGCGCTAAATTCTGCTTCAGCACTGGATCTAGATACCACACTTTGTTTCTTACTCTTCCAAGTGATAAGATTCCCACATAAAAAAGTGCAATATCCTGAGGTTGACCTTCTATCTATAAATGACCCTGCATAGTTAGCATCAGTATATGTTTCAAGACCCACATTTCCATTTCGTCTGAACAAAATTCCTCTTCTTGGAGTTCCTTTCAAATATTGCACAATTCTGAGTGTAGGTTGCAAGTGTACGTCCTTTGGTTGGTGCATGAATTGACTGACTAGGCTTACATCAAAGGCAATATCAAGTCTAGTATGTGACAAATATATGAGTCTTCCAACTACTCTTTGGTATATTTCCTTGTCAAGTGCAATGTCTTCTTCTACATTTTGCAATTTTAAATTTGAATCGATTGGTGTACTCGCTAGCTTGCATGCTGTCTTACCTGTTTTCTATAGAAGATCTGTAACGTGTTTTTGTTGGGATATGAAAATCCCCTTTCTTTGAGTGAGCCACTTCAATTCCCAAGAAGTACTTCAATTTTTCCAAGGTTTTAATCTCAAATTCTTTGGCTAGGTGTTGTCTTAACAATTGTGGCTCCTTTTCTTCATCACCCGTCACTATAATGTCGTCCACATATACTAGTAACACTATTACTCCCCCTGACTCAGAGTGTTTGGTAAAGAGGGTATGATCTCCTTAGCTTTGTTTGAAGCCTAGACCCACCATGGCTCTAGCAAACCTCCCAAACCACGCTTGTGGTGATTGCTTAAACCCATATAGAGCCTTCTTTAACTTACAAACGGTGTTGGTAGCAATATGCTCACTATATCCAGAGGGTAAGTCCATATAAATATCTTCTTCTAGATCTCCATGGAGGAAGACATTTTTTACATCAAATTGGTGCAAGTTCCAATTGTAATTAGCTGCTAGAGATAATATCACTCAAACGATATTCATTTTTGCAACCGGAGCAAATGTTTCCAAGTAATCCACTCCATACGTTTGGGTAAACCCTTTAGCTACCAACCTTGCCTTGTACCTCTCAATAGATCCATCATACTTGTACTTTATAGTGTATACCCATTTCCATCCTATAGGTTTCTTTCCATTTGGTAGAGGGACAAAATCCCAAGTACCGTTCTTGTCCAATGCTTCCATTCTCAAGTCCATGTCTTGTTTCCATTTCCTGTTTGGACAATGCTTCAGATAGAGAGGTATGTACAATGGTGGTATTTAGGCTTGTGAGTAGGGTGTTAAAAAAAACCAAAAACTGAACCAATCTGCAGAACTGAACTGATTTATAAAAATTGAGAACTAAACTGTTCTCGAACTGATTTTTTAAAACTAGAACCGAACCAAATCAGTTTGATTTTTTAAAACTAGAACCGAACCGAATCAGTTTTCAGTTCGAAATAACTGATCTAAACTGGTTTTTAGTTCGAATAAAATAGAATCAATTTTTTTTTTAGAAGTAATTAGGGGTAATTAAGTAAAATTTGGCTTATAGGAACAAAAAAACTAAGTTGAAACCGATTTGGTTCGGTTCAGAGTAATAAATCAGTTCACCAATTTATTAAATAGTTTAGTTTGGTTTTTAAACTAAAAACCGGTTCGGTTCAGTTTTTTTAAACTGAAAACCGGTTCTGTTCATTGTTCAAATAGTTTTAATTCAGAACTAACTTTGCCCACCCTACTGGTCAGGAAGGCTTTATGGGTAGGTGAGAACTGTTCAAAGCATATGTAGTGGGATAGAGGGTAGAGTGGCTTGTTGGTACATGTCCCAGTATTCTTCCTAAGGGCAACTAGGATATGGAGGTCATCATAAATTGGTTGTGTCAGATTCTGATTCTAGTGCATGGGAAGATTCATAAATTGGATCACTAGAATTGGAAGCCTCAAGAGAAGTTACCTCGTCTAACGTCGGATTGGACTCTTGGACGTGAATAGATTCAGGAATGACCTTTGTTCTTCTTGTATATACTAGATTCTTCCCATATCTTACATAAATGTCATAATGTCCATCTTACTTTGAATAAATTTCAGTCTCAATTTCTAGTTCAAGAGTTAACTCAGGAAGTAAAAGAGACTCATATTCCTTACTTGTATTCTCCCCCTAAAGATGAGCTTGATCAAACAAACTTTCTTGTTCATGGAAAGTAACATCTCGAGAGAGAAAGAATTTTTGGAAGGGTGGATGATAACATTTTTAGGTTTGGGTGGAAGAGTACTCGATAAAGACACATTTTAAGGCTCAAGATCAAGTTTCCCTCTACTATCACTATGGACATGGACAAACGACACACACCCAAATATTTTGGGAGTAAGATTACTACTGGTGGACACATTAGGGTAGAACGAGGACAGGGCCTCCGTGGGAGTTTTGAAGGCAAGGAAACTAGAAGGTAATCGATTTATAAGATATGATGCAATTAAAACTGCCTCTCCCATTTTTTCTCTCAGTAATTCTATTTTGTTGGGGTGTTTTTTAACACATGAGGACTCATGAATAATGCTTTCTTTTTGACAAAAAGAATTAACCCTGTGATTAAAGTAATCTTTGGCATTATCAGACCTAATCCTCTTAATACTCACTCCAAATTTATTTTTTATCATGCAAAAGAAGTGTACTAACACAAAACTGACGTCATATTTTTGTTTTAGCAAGTAAACCCAAGTAACCCGATTACAATCATCAGTAAAGTTTACAAACCAACGGGCTCCTGATAAATTTGTAACATTTGAGGATCCCATACATTAATATGAACTAAATAAAATGGAGAAGTACTCATTTGATTACTACTTGGAAAAAGTACACATTTGTGTTTAGCAAGCTCACACACCTCACAATGAAGACTTTCTAGCTCTAATTTTTTGAAGAGGGAAGAAAACAACTGTTTTATAACTCTAAATGAAGGATGACCCAGACGATAGTGGTACACAATGACCTTGTCCCTGTTGGTCTTTATTGATTTAGAAAAAAATAAGTTAGTATTGCTGAGTAGATTTGGAGGATGATTTTGATTATCCATGTAATATAGACCATTCTATTCTCTAGCATTACCAATTGTCCTCCCTGAATTCTTGTCTTGAAAGACACAAGATTTGGTATAAAAAACATTACATGATAGGTTTTGTGTTAGTTTCTGTATGGAAATTAAACTAGTGGGCAATTTAGGAATATGAAGGACATCCTTAGAGATATGGATGAGTTTATTTGGACATCTCCTTGACGTGGTGCTGTTAGAAGGGTACCTACCATCTGCTGTGGATATTTTCTTGTTGCTAGGGCAAGGTGAATAAGTGGAGAAGTGTGTAGGCAAGTGTGTCTTGTGGTCAGTGGCTCCAGAATCTAGTATCCAATATTGTTTATAGTTGGTTATAGGTTGTAACTGAAGTATTAAGTCCAAAAGAAAATTAAAACTTATCCAGAGGAAGTTTACTTTTATATACCAGAGAACTAGTACTTATTGGTTTCTCCAATTTACTAAGAAGTGAGCTAATCTTCTTTATTTCATCTTCAATGAGTCAGGCCAATCCATTTTTGCTTTCTTTAAATATCCATAAAATCAGCAGAGAAGCGATATTAGAGACGAAAGATTGATCTATCAAATCAAACAAACTTCAAACGTCCAAAAAAATATCCACAAATTGTAAATGTGTTATAATGCCGCAACAGAAAAGTTCGAGCATAAAATGTGTGAGCTTCAAAGGACCCACAAATAAAAGTGCTTTGATAAAAAGTGAACCCCAAAACGAAACGAGAAATGGCCAATCTACAATCTGGTTGAAAACGACATTGAAAGCAGGTCTAGAAGGCGGTCAAACGGATGTGAACAATAACGACGTGAGTATTGAACACACTATGGCAGGGAGTAGGCCAAAACGAAATCTCTAGTTGCTGCAATGAAAACAGCAAAAAGGGCCACAATAAAGGTGGCTAAGGTTTCAGGAAAAAAACAAACCGCAATGAAAGTAGCATGTTTATGCGGAAGCAAGTGCCACAATGAAGGTGAGTAAGGTTTCAAAAAAAGGAAATCGCAATGAAGGCGGTAAATTTATGCGGAAGCAAGGCTTCCAAAGATCGAGAGCTCTTAAACCATGTCAAGAATTCGGGTAAAATATATATTGAATTGAAATATGGTGGCAATACATAATATGTATATACTAGCTTACTAAACAACCAAATCCTATTAGTACTCATATATAACTAAATCTCTGTCAGTACTCATATATAACAAAATCCCTACTAGTATTCCGATACAATTGAATCCCTATACTTGAGGGATAGAAAACATAACCAGATTTTGACAGTATTCAAATTTTTGTGAATGCGAGATTTAAATTTTATGCAATGGAAAAGCTTGTAACGGATGGAGATTTTTTTTAAGAAACACTTAGAGTGTGTTAGTTTTAAGTCTTGTAGAATTTTTTCTGGCAATGTGAGTTTTAGATTGTAACATTTCCATGCTTGGTAGAAGTTATAAAATAATATTTTATTTTTATTTTGAACAAAAAATTTAGAAATATTCCTGAATTAGACAAATATTAATCAAACATCTTTGTTGGGGAAATATATTCCTAGTAATAGCATTTCAAAGGGAAAGCTAAACTAGATAAGCCATGACATTAACCAAAGAAAGCCACCACATCCTTTCAAAGTGTGATCTTTGCTGCAGTAATTGGCTCATATTTATTTCTTGAATGCTTTTCATAACAGTGCTTCCACGAAGTTAAAAGACTAATTCAAACTATTTGATTTGGTTGTTTCTAAATTATTTTTGGTTAAATGTCATTTTCTTCATCTACTACTTGTAGAATGTTTATTTTTTTAGGGTAACATTTTTTTCTTCTTTCATCAAGATATATGTTCATTTATAATGAATGGTAATTTGTATGTGTGTCAATTTTTGCTTGCCATCAATAGGCTGCTAGCTCATGCCAGGGTCGAATCTGTAAAATCTAAGGTAGCTGCTGAAGAAAGGAAGATCAAGAACAAGAGCTGGTTTTCATTTAGATGGTATGTGGCAACTTTATAGATTTGTATATTATTATCACTTTTGAATTGGTTTTTGTGTTTACTTGTTGTGGAATAAATTTCGGCAACCTTTTCTGGCCTTCCTGAAATGCATTTTCCGTGGTATTAGTGTGTACGGATGAAGATTTTCCATATTCCATTTTTCTGTAGGCGTGCTGACTCAGAAGAAACTTCTTTGAGTGATGCTTCTGAGGAGCAACAGCTTGCAGAAGAGAAATTGACTAAAGAGGAATGGCAGGCAATCAATAAGTTACTTAGTTGTCAGCCTGAGGAGGAGTTGATAATACGATCTGCAAAAGATGGGCAGAATATGGTCCAGTATCTGGTAACTGTATCTATTGGTCAGGCTGCTGCCAGGGTTATCAGTGTGAATCAGGTGGAAATTATCTGTGGTCGTTTTGAGCAACTTGATGTGTCCACCAAGTTCAGGCATCGCAGTGTTTACTGTGACGTGTTGCTAAAATTTTATGGCTTATCTGCTCCTGAAGGACCACTTACCCAGGTTTGCTTCTTTGCATTGTAAATAGCATGAAATTTTGCTAAAATAACTATAGTTTATTTTGCAGACTTGAATTGTTTCAGTTTTTTATTTTTCTGTATCTCCCTCTCTCTTATTCCTGATACATGCACCACATGTATGTGCATGTATCTGGGTGGTTGAACTTTTGTTTGGGGTCATTTTTTCCAGCTCTACTATTTTGCTCACATTATTTTTGTAGGCTGTCAAAATCCTATATTCTGTTGTTTGATAATTGAAGCCTAACAATTGTTTTGTTTAGATTTGTTGTTTGTTTGCTAGTTCTAACTTTTTGAGAACTTGATGTGTAGAGTGTCTATAGTGAGCAGAAGGTGAATGCATTAGTGGCTAGTTTTGTGCACTTGCCAATTGGGGAGAATATTGATTGGAGATTGTCAGCTACAATTGCTCCTTGCCATGTTACGGTAATCTCTAAATCTTTAAGAGAGTGAAAAAGGAGTTTTTAAAATTTCTCCATTTCCCCCATAAATGGATCCCTTATCTTCCTTTTTCCTTGTACCTTTTCTTCTATTTGTCATAAAATTTCTTCGTTATATTTTTCTTGGTCTAATAATGAAACACTCCCATCCCCCTAAAATAAAATTGAGCTAAGATCTGTCGTGAAATTTGTAAATCAATGTTAATCTACAAGAGTTTCAATATAAAGAATATCTCTGCGAAGCATTTGGTTTTGCATTCTTTCTGAAGTGGAGAATTTCTACCGCTTAATGGCTTGAAGTCACAATATCGAAGGTTCTTTCTTCTCATTATCTTCTTTAGAATCTTTCTTACTCTTCTTTTTAGGTTTTGATGGAAAGTATTGATCGCATCTTGGAGTTTTTAAAGCGAAGTAAGGCAGTCAGTCCTACTGTTGCATTGGAGACAGCTACTGCCTTGCAGGTGATTATATCCTTGTATTTGACTTTGGCTAATTTTTTTATTTAAAAAATAATTGTAAAGGAAGCCACTGTTTGTACTCTGCTGTTTGTTTTAATCTGTTCTCTTTGAGCTTTCCTTTCCACTTGATTTTTGTTGAAACTCTCACGTTGGATGAGATACAAATTGAAACTGTGTATAAGTAGGAGACACTAGGTAGTAGATCATGTATAGCAGGACAGTGTGTGGTGGGATGGCTGCTATTTGAACATTTTTTGGATATATTACTCGAATAATACTATAAGACGTATTTAATGTAAAATAAAACAAAAAACTCAAGTCTTGAAAGATTCATTATCAGCAATAAAAAGTTACAACAGAGGGAAGAAAGAAAAAACAGAGAAGGGTTGGAGGGGAAAATAAAACAGTGAGGTGAATAGGAAAACTGGAAAAAGTAGGAATATTAGAAGAAATAAACAGGAACAGAGGAAAACTGTTTGGTCTGGAAAATAAAAACAGAGCACACAATGGATGGAAGCAAGAAACAGATAATGAAAAGTGGAAAAAAGGAACCTGGTTGTTCAGCTTGGGACTGTATGACGGTGGCGCGCGGCTGAGCAACGGTGATTTCTGTTGCTGTCTTTCAGAAAACCAAAGGAATGAAGGAGGAAGATGGTTTGCAGTTTGAAAGAAGGAAGAAAGGAGGTCTGTATTCGCACAGAAGAAGACAAGGGTTTGCACACAAAATACGCTTAATACCCTCTAAAGTCTCAATTTTTAAGGACAAAATAGATTTTTCTTACGACCGTCTCTCTCTTAGGCAAGATGTGTCGTGATCTCTGCTTTGCAAAAGAACCTGTGGCAGCTGCACCTTTAATACGTCTCAAGAATTAGAGTAAAATTATATTTATTGAATTGAAATATGTTGGCAATACATCAGATATATATATATATATATATATATATATATATATA
>NC_021166.2:4087770-4089219 GCF_000331145.2 Cicer arietinum
TATATATATATATATACTAGATTACTAAACAATCAAGTCCTATCAGTACTCATATATAACTAAATCCCTATTAGTACTCATATAAAACTAAATCCTTACTAGTACTCCTATTTACTGAATCCCTATACTTGAGGAATATGAAACAAAAATATGTTTTGACACTCCCTCCTCAAGTTGGTGAATAGGTATTCTCCATTTTCAGTTTGAATACATTTCTTTCAAAGTTGAAAATATATGGAGTGCAAACTAGGCCATTGTCGAGTTTTCCTTTGAGGAAATGTCTATCGACTTGAATATGCTTGGTTCTATCATGCTGTACTGGATTATATGCTATGCTAATAGTAGATGTATTATAACAATATAGTTTCATTGGTTCATCCCACTTTATGTTCATTAAGTCGGACCAATCCACTTTTGCATTCTTTAACTGCCATATCTGTAAAATCAGTAGACAAACGATATTAGAGACGAAAGGTTGATCGTGTGAGCAAAAACCGTGTGAGCTTCAAATGACCCACAAAAGTGCTTTGGTCAGAAAGTGAACCAAAAAAAGAAATCTCAAGTTGCTGCAATGAAGGCAACAAAAAGGGCCACAATGAAGGTGGCTAAAGTTTCAGGAAAAAAGGAAACCGCAATGAAGGTGACAAATTTATGTGGAAGCAAGGGCCACAACAAAGGTGGCTAAGGTTTCAGAAAAATGAAACCGCAATGAAGGCGGCAGATTTATGCGGAAGCAAGGGCCACATTGAAGGTGGCTAGGTTTATCGCCATTAAGGCGGCTAGGGTTTATGCGGAAACAAGACTTTCAAAGATCGAGAGCTCTAATACCATCTCAAGAATTAGAGTAAAATTATATTTATTGAATTGAAATATGTTGACAATATATCATATATATATATATATATGTTAGAATATTAAAAAATATCTTATAATATCTTTTATATTATATTAGAGTATCTTGAGTTATTTTCTATGATCAACTTATAATCATAGAGAATCTTAGAATATCTCTCATTATTATTATGATTTATTCCTTATTTAGGATTGAGTCTATGTTTCTTTATAAATAGAGATTAGTATTGAGTCATTTGTAATCAAGTCAGCATTAAACTATTATCAATAATATTCAAACCCTTATTATTTTCTCTCCTCTTTTTCTCTAAAATCCCACAATTTCAACATGGTATCTAGAGCCTATTTTGATCCTCATTGAACGATTTCGCCTCTATTCCGCTGCTGAGTTCCCAACAATTAGGGAATATAATTATAGTTTCTCTTTTCTAACATTCCAATATTCGGTCGCTAAACCGTGTCCCAATTTCGGTTTACCCCTTCTTTGTAGCTTTTCGTTTATTTTCAGCAGATCAGTCGCAGCACTGTTCATGCCGCGGTACTGTTCACTGCGCAAAAAAAAAAAAAATATATATATATATATATATAAATATATTA
>NC_021166.2:4089270-4126604 GCF_000331145.2 Cicer arietinum
TATATATTATTAGGGTTCTATAAATCTTTCCACAATCTATTAGGATTTGGCGCTCCAACCAACTGAGCTAAAGAGCTAATAGCACATAATACCTCATGAAGGTAGCCCTTATAGGTAGGGGCAACAACGGGGTGGTAAAGTTTACTTTGAGAATCATTATTATTTGCATGGTTATTGGGGGATTTTGGTTGATCGTTATGAAGAGATGATTGAGAATTATGATCCTGGTTTTGGTGATCAATAGTGGCTACTTGTGACTCATTTTGTGGGGTGTAAACCATGTGGAAAATTTGGGGATTACCCTGTTGAAAGGTGTTTGAAACAAATGGATCGTGCTTATAATTTTCGGGATAATAAGATATTGCAGATGTATGATTTTACTCACAAGTCACTTGCTAGTAGAAGGGATTAGATTTTTGGTGGAGGAAATTCTCAAGCCTTTGCCGTGGCAGCTGTTGCAGCCCTTATGAGTGGGCTCTTAGTTGACAGGGTTGGAAGATTTGCAATTCAATTGATGTGATTCTTCTTGGTGCACGATTATTCTCTCTTCGATGGTTCCAGATCTGCCCTTACGCTCCAATTTTGATCAACGAAAATATATGTCATTGTTCAAACAACCGTTATCTCTCCAGTTTTGGATGCATTTTCTTATTTCGTTGATTGATCACGTCTTCGTTTCGTTAGAGTCGTGCTGCTTCTTCTTCGATGTTTGTCATGCAATTTAGTTCTTACTAATATATCATAACAGTGACTTCTATTCCCACCGATGATCATTCCGGTGGTGTCCCTTCCACATATGAATTATATTTGTGACGACTTCTTCCGTTGGTGGTTATTCTAACGGTGTCTTTTATTTTCATGACTTACTTTACCTTGGCAATTTGTCCTAGATGCACTGGCCTTGCCTTTCTCTCCTTGAAGCACGCCTCTCTCTCCTTGAAGCATATTCAAGTTTAAATGTTTTGAGCCTCCATAATTATTGGTTTGAAGCTTCCAAATGCAGTTTTTTAGAAGATCGGAGCTTGCTTTGTTCAATTGTCTGCCATGAATTTCTCTCAGGCTGATGATCAATTAGACTATCTGGCTAGGCTATATTTATAGCAATTCTCTCCGACTTCACATGCATCCCTGAGTTGCCTCTCCATCTTTTTAATTATTTTGTGGAGCAAAACATTGTTTTCTTGTAGCAAGCTAAAGCTTAGTAAGCTTTAACTTGAGGGGAGTGTTAGAATATTAAAAAATATCTTATAATATCTTTTATATTATATTAGAGTATCTTAGGTTATTTTCTATGATCAACTTATAATCATAGAGAATCTTAGAATATCTCTCATTATTATTATGATTTATTCCTTATTTAGGATTGAGTCTATGTTTCTTTATAAATAGAGATTAGTATTGAGTCATTTGTAATCAAGTCGGCATTAAACTATTATCAATAATATTCAAACCCTTATTATTTTCTCTCCTCTTTTTCTCTAAAATCTCACAATTTCAACAATATATATACTAGATTACTAAACAACCAAATCTTATTAGTACTCATATATAACTAAATCCCTACTAGTACTCTTATTCAATTGAATCTCCCTATACTTGAGGAATATTAAACAGAAACATATTTTGACAATACGCAATGCTCTCACCTTGTCATGGAAGCCAGCAGCCGCTCTACAACGTCGCAATCGTGCAACTATTGCTCGCAATTTACTACCTTGGGGAGATAACTCTTATCTTACAAGTCGATTTTGTAAATATGAGTTAGACTCAAGATAAAAACATGATATGGTATCAGAGCTTATCCTAGATTCGTTGGATTACCTACTACTGGGCCACTTGGGTCACACTCTTGATGTCCAGTCTTCGGCGTGAGGGGGGTGTATTGAGAGTCCTACATCGGATGAAATATGGACTGAAAATATGTTTATTAGTCTGTGTTGAGTACTAAAAACACACTCTTGTTAAATATTGGGAGTAAAAATCAACAAAATTTGAATGATGAAGAAAACCTAGACACTCCATTTCAGCGCGAGAGGTTTAACAAAGAAGATAAAACGGTAAACTGAATCTATAACTTCTATTAATTGTGATTATTACAATGTGAATTAGATATGAACAATAATCAGTTCAAAAACAATATCATAATTTCAGGGGTTAAAATGAAGGAAAATTTTAAAAATAAAACTATTGTTGGGAAAACATTAGGAATTGATGTTTAATAGAGAGAAATGTTGTATTGCTTTTACAGGGTAAGATTCTTCATTTACATGTGTTGCGTGACCTACATATTTAATTCTTCATTGCGAATGTATGCTAATAATTGTGTAGCTATGGATCCTAATCATTCCAAAAATAAGCATCTGAGGAAATGGAAACAAAAATAGTGTTTAAGAAGTTTGAGAATACATAGTTCCCTCTCAAAAAATACATTTTAAGATTTACATCCCCCTCTCTCTCTCCATAAATAATATCATTTTTTGGTGATTTTTTTTAGAAATATGCAGAGCGGTTAGAGAGACTTTTTTTTTTTTTTTGAAATTTATGTTTTTGCTTTCTTGTTCAGAAATTTAACTGTGTTCAACAAAGTCCATTTGTAAGTGAGCTAAGTGCTCTTGAGGCATTGAATTAGGATCCGTCTAAATTGGAGGGAAAGGAAACATGTAATAAAATGAAACAACCAAATAGGGTTGACACAAATGGTTGGACCTTCTGCTCACACTCGCTGTGACTTGGGTTCATGTCCGGAAGTTCTCAATTGGTAGGTTAACGTAATTTTCATTGAGGTTTGTGGTTCTTCTTAGTCTTGCATGACGGTGTGCCTCCCCTAATATAATTTTGTTTTTCATAAAATAAAATAAAGTGGCTTTATTATCACTAAATCTTCATTTATTGATTGGGAACGTGTTGAAGCTTTATATTCTATTTGGGCTAACTTGTTTAACCGGTAATTGCAAGGGCAGATGAAGTTTGAGAAAGTGACTCGCAGAGCGCAGGAGCAATTTCAAATGGTTTTAGAGGAACAAAGCAGGTATTCATTGTTATTCTCTTTTTTCTTTTTCTATTTTCTGGGATGTTTTTGCTTTCTTTGTCTTGCCTGTTGTTGTGTTGATACCTCTCTTTATCTATCTATGCTCATACCTACGAAAAACTTTGCATTGTTCATAACGCCAGTGATCCAATATGCTTGACTTGTTTGGTATTCTGAGTGAGATGTGGTCAGAAAAGCTTTTCATAAGGACTATGTGAGGGCTAAAATGGAAATTTATTGATTTTTAGTACATATTTTATTTTTCTCATTATTTTATTAATTTTTTCTCTAAACTGAGAAGGCATATAATGCTGAATTGTAGATTGTTGTTCGTGACTGATTTTTCAGATTTGCATTTGATATTGATTTGGATGCTCCTAAAGTAAGAGTTCCTCTCAGAACAAGTGGTTCAGACAGATGTGATAGTCATTTTCTTTTGGATTTTGGTCATTTCACCTTACACACTGCGGTATGCTTCTTGAGTTCCAGGATTTTAATTTGTGATTATGGACGTAGTATTTTCACATTTTATTCAGTATTACTGTGGTATGCTTCTTGAGTTGCAGGATTTTAATTTGTTATTATGACATTGTATTTTCTTTATTTATTTTGTATTCTCACAGGAAAGTCAGTCTGATGAGCAGAGACAGAATCTGTATTCCCGATTTTACATTACTGGACGAGATATTGCTGCTTTATTTACCGACTGTGGCTCTGATTTTGGGAGTTGCAGTTTGGTGATGCCAAATTATGATACCCAAACAGTGAACTCACCGATTACTGGAAAGGATGAAAATGTTTATTCTCTGATTGATAGATGTGGAATGGCTGTACTCGTTAATCAGGTTGGTTTGTTATACTCATCCAAACTGTTCTGTAGTAATTTTATGGATGACATGTTAGTGAGCATAATTTGTTCTCATCATTTTCTGTCTCTGGTTGCTGAAGATTAAAGTGCCACATCCAAATTATCCCTCCACTCTTATTTCCATTCAAGTGCCGAACCTTGGCATTCACTTTTCATCAGAGAGATATTTCAGAATCATGGAACTGCTAAACATACTATACCAGACTATGGAAACTTGTAGTCAGCCTACTTCAGATAGTTCCCAATCTAAACTTACTCCTTGGAGTCCTGCAGATCATGCCACTGAGGGTAGAATCCTAGTATGGAAGGTATTTCCATAATTCTTGGTAAATTTACGCATTAGTCATTTATTTGTTTTTCCCAACAAATTGTAAATAATGTTTCATTTCACAGGGAATTGGCAATTCTGTTGCTACATGGCATCCTTGTTTCTTGGTGCTCTCAGGATCATATCTTTATGTATTTGAATCCGCAAAGTCCCAGAGTTACCAGCGATACCTAAGGTTTTTTTACATCCTTTTCTATTTTGTTTGTTGGAGCAAAGACAGAGGTAAATGTTTCTTTTAACCGACATATTTTATAGAAGATAAAAGCGGAAAATAATTTTTTTATGGAGGGTCTGCTATCCTCCCGAATAGCGAAAGATACAAATAGATTAATGAAAAAAGAATTTAGCTAGGCTGTTCTTTTTGTTTTCGTTTCAGAAATGGAAATTTCCCTTTAAGTAGTCATGATGAGAACATTGTTCTATATTGGAAGTTATGGGATTAAGTGGCCCCCTAGATGATATAGAACCATGGGTCTCCTTGCAATTGCACTAAAGAACTGCATATTGTCGTAAAAAAAAGCAATCTAATATAAATATATATATATATATATATATATATATATATATATATATATATATATATATTGCTGTAAATTAAATAATTAAAAAATCCTTTAAAGCATAGGGACACATCTAATTTCCACTACAGGTCACAAGAATGACTGCTTCATAAGAATGTAGCAGCTTTTCATGCAAAAGAAAGTAGTCCTTGAGTTAGCTTTTGGGATTGAGTTAGTATCAGAGCTTATCCTAGATTAGTTGTTAGGCCACCTGCATATGTCCATGTTCTAATGATCAATCATGTGTGAGAGAGGGTATGTTCCGATGCCATATTAACTAGGGATATCGCCAAAGTAGTTGTTATAAGGCTTGAGAAATACTTACCCCTTGAGCTTGCTTTTGGGGTTGAGTAAAGCCTTACCCAAATTCTAAGTAGTGCAATATTTTTGTATGGACCAACCCTATGCCTTCCGACTTCTTTATTTGACTTACAGCTTTTGAGAAATATTTCTATGAGTTTGTTTATTTTGAGAAATACTTCTCTATTTGAGAAATACTTACCCCTATGAGTTTGTTGTGACAACAGCTATTGAACATAATTTATTTTAATTTTTTTATTATATATATGTAATTTAGTGTTTGGGCTCTGCAGCATGGCTGGTAGACAAGTCCTTGATGTTCCCCCGATGAATGTTGGTGGTTCCCCATATTGTATTGCTGTAAGCACCAGGGGAATGGACATTCAGAAGGTAAGCTAAATAAGTTCCGGTAATCTTGAAAGAAGTATGGTGCTTAAATTCTGAAGTTATTCTTATTATATTCCAGTACTGGTCGTTGTGAACTCTTATTTTCAATTGGTTAGATGTCTTTGTCAATATTTCGTGTTCATCTTTCCTAAATTAGACAAATTACATAACACACATGTGCATGTTACTCTAATAGGAAGACAGATTTACAACAAAACATGCCACCTTATAGAATTTGTGAAGTGAGAACTATTAGAATTCAAAGTATGATTTATTATTCTTTGATTGTACAATTTCCTAGGTTTATTGGTAAAACTTTTAGTCAAATACAAGTTTCTAGTATTTGAATGTAATTATTGTAACCTCATTATAAATAGAAGATGTGTGATCTTGTTTGAGACACTTAAGAAACTAAGAAAGCATATTTTACATGGTATCAGTAGTAGTTAATCCTAGGGTTGCTCTGCCTTTTCCAGCTGTGCCATAACCCTTTCATTCTTTTCCCTCTTCAAAATTATGTGTTCCAGCTGTGCGTCTAATGTTCTAGTGCAACCCACCACCACAGACCGCCGCACAAAACTCCGACGCACGCGCCGCCTCCTTATCCGCACGTGATACCCACGCGCCTCCACCAACTCCGCACGTGACACATCTGGCCACCAATTTTTCAAAGCCAGTCGTTGCTCGGGGCCTTACGGCACATTCTGAGGTCCTTTTCAACTTCTGGTGATTTTTCAACATCTTTTCTTCTCTTTTACCTAACGTTGATCGTCATGTCCAACATCGGATCTGCTGCTGCTTCCTCTTTCGTTTTAAGTTTCACTACACTTTGATTCCATGTGAAAAATTGGCAGGTGATGCCAATTACGTAGGATGTGCAGCTGCCGTTGAACTTTGGTTTTAAGGACAAGGTCGTAAAGACCATTTGCTCAAACAGTCCAAGGATGTCGCTGCCAAGGATCCAGACAATTGGAAACAAATTGATGCCTCTCTATGCAACGTTCTTTGGTTTTCAATCAATGTTAAACTTCAATCTCAATTTCGCTCGTTTAAAACATGTTATGATGTTTGGGCAAAGGCGAAGAACGCATACTCCAATGCCGTTAATCGTTTATAAACTGTAGTCTCTAATCTTATTTATTTCCATGAATAAACAAGAAATGCATATGCAAGACTACATAGGTAAGCTTGATGTTTGATTGCTGACTTTGATGCACTTATGCCCTATATTGACAGTGCCGAAACACATGCTGAACAACGTGGAAAATTCTTTATGGTTCTGACCCTTGCGGGTCTTACACCAGATCTTGATTCAATTCGCAACCAAATTCTATCTAGTGCTACTGTTCCCTCATATAAAATTGTTTGTGAACAATTATTGCGTCTTTCGGCCTCTTCAGCTCCTGCTCCAGCCCTTGCTCCTCTCAATGTGTCAGTTGAATCTACTGCACTTGTCTCTAATTCTTATCAACGAGGTGGTAGAGGAGGAGGATGTGGACATAATCGTGGTCGAACTCGATGCAACAATTGCAACCGTTTTGGCCATGTCGAAGCACAATGTCTCACCAAAGATAATTAACTGCAACCCAGAGTCGCCAATGTTGCTCAAATTGAGCCCTTTGACACAAGTGATCAAGTCACGCTTTCTACCACATAATATAACGAATACATCAAGCTAAAGGCGCAAATGCAAACTACCACACAAGTTGCCTTTGTTACACAATCTTCTTCACTTGGACCTTGGATACTTGACTCAGGCGCCTCTGATCATATGTCTGGTAATAAATTGTTTTTCTCATGTTTGACTTATATGGACACACTACCTAGTATTATTTTGGCTAATGGGTCACAAACCAAATGTCATGGCATTGGCCGAGTAAATCCCTTATCCACACTCTCTTTGGACTCTGTGCTTTATGTCCCTGGTTGTCCATTTAAGTTAATAGCCATTAGTAAACTCACTCGTACTCTTTCTTACTCTGTTACATTTGCTAATGGTACTGTTCTTGTGCAGGATTGGAGTACTGGGACGTCGATTGGAGCAGGGTATGAGTCTCAAGGCCTATATTACCGCCTATTGCATGTTCCGTTGTTGAGTCTCCACATATTATCCATCAACGTTTGGGCCATCCTAGCCTTCAAAAGTTGCATCTTATGGTTCCGAGTCTGTCAAAAGTGTCTACCTTAGAGTGTGAGTCATGTCAGTTTGGGAAACATACTAGGAGTTTATTTCCTGACAGAGTCAACAAAAGAGTTGTGTCTCCTTTTGCTTTAGTTCATCTGATATTTGGGGTCCGAGTCGTGTTGTTTTATGTTTGGGTTTTCAATATTTTGTTACTTTTATTGATGATTTTTTCCGATGCACTTGGATATTTTTAATGAAAAACCACCAAGATAATTTCTCAATTTTTCAAACCTTTTGCTCAGAAATAAACACACAACTTGGTACTCCGATAAAAATATTGCAAAGTGATATTGCTCACGAATATTTGTCTACGTCTTTTCAATCTTTTTTGTCTTCACAGGGTATTCTCCATCAAACTTCGTGTGCTCATACCCCTCAACAAAACAGTGTCGCTGAGAGAAAGAACTGACACTTGGGGGAAACGGCTCGTACCATGCTCCTTCACAATAATGTACCTCCTCGTTTTTAGGGGATGCAATTCTCACAACTTGCTACTTAATCAACCGCATGTCTTCCTCTGTACTTGAAAACAAGGTACCACATTCTATTTTGTTCATGACCTTACTCCATGGAAAGATAAGTTGGCTGCAAAATTCCTTAAGTGTCTTTTTCTCGGCTACTCTCGTTTGCAGAAGGGTTATCAGTGTTATTCCCCAAATCTTTGACGATACTGTCTCTACCGATGTCAGTTTCTTTGAGACTCACCCCTTCTTTCTCTCTACTGCAGAAGAGTTCAATGATTTTGGTCAGTCACAATCTCTTTCGAGAGAGGTCCTTAATCTCCCCATTGCACCGACCCTTGTCTCTATTCCCACCCCTGTCTCTAGCACCACTCTACACACTTACCAATGGAGTCCCCTTCCATCACTCGCTCCTCAAGACTCATCGCTTGCTCTACCTGACTCTTATTCTCCGCATCCTACACAAGAGCTACCCATTGCTCTGCGTAAAGGTCACATGTCATCTCGAAATCCCAATCCTATATATGCTTGTCATTTGAATTATAATCAATTATCTACGTCCTATTTTATTTTTGTGGCTTCCTTGGATTTTGTGTCTATTCCGAAAACTACAGGTGAAGCTATGTCTGGTCCTGGCTGGCGACAAGCAATGATAGATGAAACGACTGCTTTGCACTCTGATGGGACATGGGATTTAGTACCTCTACCCGATGGCAAAACCACAGTGGGGTGTCACTGGGTCTATACAGTCAAAGTTGGGCCCGCTTGAAAGATTGATCGCTTAAAAGCACGTCTTGTAGCAAAAGAATACACACAGATCTTCGACCTTGTGCCTAAGTGGGGAACTCAACTTGAGCACTAGCACTAGCCATCTTATTCTTCTTTTTACTCCTCCAAGTTACTAAATCTCCTCCAACAAAGGTGCAATACCTGATAACGGACCTCCTCTTGTATTTACTAACCTTGAATAGTTAGCACTTAGCATTAGTATAAGCTGCAAATTATTGCATTCCCATTCATTTTATATATAATTCCTCTACCTAGAGTTCCCTTGAGCTATTGTAGAACTCTATGAGCTTTCAATAAATGAACTTCTTTTGGATTGACTAACCAAACTTCCAACAAAGCAATGTTCGGTCTTGTGTAAGACACATATTTAATTTCCCAACCAATCATCGCGACATCTCCTTATCCCCTGCTGCACCTTCCTCTGCATTACCAAATTTAAGGCTCAAATCTATGTGTACTTACAAGTTCACCAGTTGTCTTGCCTATCTTCTTGTCCGAATAGATATGCTACCATATTAGAAATGCAAAATAGCTAAAGAGAGAATTTGAGAGAAATGGAAAACTCTTCTCGATTATTCTTCTATTGACTGATTGTTACATTTACATTCAGGTGCAATCTATTTATGGATTCACCAAGCTACATAAGTTACTAACATAACTCAGTTTGTTAGCTACATGGGAGGATAGGTTATATACAGGGGATATTAGTGTGTGTGTGGTGTAGCTAGGTTCTAATGAGCTGGAGTAAACATACTCCGTGAAGATAGTGTAATCTTTTCAATAAAATTCAGTTTAACCGTTAAACTCTAGTAACTGATGAAACAAGAAGTGATGACCTGCTTTTATGCTTTGATTGCTTCTTTCTGTTTCTGAATGCCAAACCAAAAGTAGTGGCTCAAAAATGAATATTGGTTCAACTGCCAGAAACTCTATTGGAAATCATTGGTAATAGGTATGGTTGTTTATTAACTTGCTCTCCCTAACTCTGAAAATATGAATTTCCTTCCAGGCTCTGGAATCTTCTAGCACTTGGATCTTAGACTTTCGAGAAGAGGACGAGAAAGGTCGCTGGTTTAAAGGACTTATCCAAGCTACATATCAAACTTCTGTAAGGCAGTTTTAGCATGCATTTTTTTTCATGTATTTTGCTTTGGTAAACTATTATTTTCTTGATCTTCATTGTTCATTTCATAAATGTATATCTTTTGCATGTAGACTCCCCCATCAGTTGACGTGCTATGCAACTCAGAGGCTGCTGCTGCTTCCTACGACACCCTTAATACCACACATCCAAAAACAGCTGATATTGTTATAAATGGGGCATTGGTGGAATTCAAGCTGTTTATATATGGAAAGGTTTGATAAATTCCTGTTAAGATTTTTTCTGACACAGGCATGAGGAATGGTTAATGTGTAATATGCACACACGAGCCTGCACGTGCACAAACACATCTTACATGTTGCTTTTTATCACATCCCCCAACTAGGCCTGTCCAGAAATGAATCCAGAGAGAGGGCGAGATTTTTTTTCTAAAATTGAAACTGTTAAAAGAGATGTTACTATGCTATCTGCCGATTACAACTGTATTTATAGCCACTGATGCTTGTAAGACAAGCCACAGTATTACAGAACTGTAACTATCAACTTCCACTAACTAATTTTTCAGTGACTGAATTTTTTTTCTGTATTTCTTAATAAGTTAATATGAATTGTGGATCTTGAAGGTCAGGTTACAAGTGTATAGATCAAGTATAACCTACACCTACTGATAAGTAACTCCTGCTGATGTGGCAGCTCTTCTAACTAACTCTTGTGCCTTTTAAGGCACGCTACTCAAGCTGGAAAAGACTGCTAAGCAATACTCAAGCTAGTATACTCACACAATTATAGCTAATGTTTTAGTTTAGTCTGAAAAAGTATTAATGAATCTTGAGGATTCTGATTACAAGCTTGGCATTTATAGTGCTTGCCACATAACTAACATGCTTACAGAAAGGTAGTTATGAAAACTGTCAGCTAACTAATCAAAACAAACTAAAACAATATTATAGTACCCCTATTGTCAGAAATAAGTGGAACTATCACATACTCTATCTGTTGATGACTGAATTTATGTTATGCCAGCCAAGGGTTTCAGAAGAGAGAGAATTTGAGTGTGAAAAGGAAATTATATGTCATTTTATGTAAAACTAAATCTGTTACAATCTCTTAAGATATTTATAAAGTGCAGAAACCTGTAGGAAACAAGCTACTATAGTTGAGTTTAGCTGTAAGTAATGAGCTAACTCATAGGAATCTAGAATACTGTACTAAACAGAGACATGAAGGAGTATCTCATACTTGTAACCTAACTTGGTGTTCACAATCATACACTCTATCAATCAGTTTCATCTCATGTGGCTTAGAGTTGCTTGTTGAAGTCATTTGTGGTTTCTGGTAGTCATGAATATTTTCACCCATTCTTCCTCAGGCTTATTTGTGTATGGTTCACTGATTAAGATTCACAAGCCTTCATTCAAAATACACAGATATATATGTGTTATAATTTATGTGCAGGCTGAAAGAACCAATGATGGAAAGCTTGACGAGGCTCTCATTCTTGAAATTGTTGCGGACGGAGGAAAGGTTTGTTCCTATAAGCTTCTACATTTGGTATTTAGATAGATAAAATCTTGAATTGGAACTGCCTCAGATTGCTCAACTCTTGTAATTTTCTTCTTATGCACTTTTGTCCTCTTGGGTAAAAATGTGGAGAAGTGTACAGTGACATTATGTGTTTGATTATTAAATAATACTCCCTCTGTCCCTAATTAGAAAACCTTTAGACACTTTTCACGCATATTAAGAAAAGTTAGTAATGTGATTAATGTGTGTAATTTGTGTATGACTATTACTAAATTACCCTCTCTGTATAATGTGAACTTTTCATATTCCATGACAATTTGGTAGTATTAAAAATGGATATATTTGGAAAATTAATAATAAATGTATCTAGAAATTTGCATAGGGTCATATATTTAGGGAGAAACAAATTTGCCAAATGGGTCTTATAATTAGAGACAAAGGGTGTATTTGTATTGGATTTCAACACTTGTGTATTTAATTAATCAGTTTTAAATTATGTTTAACAAGTAATAAGTGCAAAACTTATACTAAATTAATTTATTCTTAAATATATTGGTCTTAAGTTCCATAACCAAAGAGAAACTGTTTCAATGCGAAGATTGGAGGGAAAGATAATTGTTAAAATATTACATTAGAATGTAAATAATTAGATAGGCTGTAAGTATTTCTGTTAGCATTCCTGTCTATTAGTATTCGTGTCATTATGTTTGTTTAATACTCATAGTCTATATAAAAAAATTTCCGTTGTGTAGTTGAAACACACGGGTTATTCAATATGTCTTTCAATATTTTCTCTCCATTTAACATGGTATCTATAGCTTGTTGAGAGACAATCCTAATTGTCAACTACCGGGTGGACCCACTCTCTCCGGTGAAATTTTTTTTTCTTTTGGAAAACCGTGTTCTCAACTTCGGTTTCCCCCTCCCAGCCTTTGCTACGTTGTTCCCTCAATTTTTTGTCCATCCGCCTGTCATTGCGCCGCTGTCTCAAACAATTTTTTTTCTACGAACGACCACTCCAGCAGAGGCGTATACCTTAGATCGCTCCACGCGCGTCGTCAGAAAGCCATTCATGCGTCCACACGCGCCACTGAGTGCCCACACGCGCCGCCCCTCTTCAGGCGTGTGAGATCCACACGCTACCTACAACCACCGCGCATGACGAAGCGTCCGACAACCATTCACGGCGCTCTTCTTCAGTGGCACTCGCCTCAACCTTCTGATTCCATATCTGCCCTAAACTTTCAGTTTCGAGTCACGGATATACGAGTTCCAGTTCAAACAGTCCCTGACGTCTCAGTCTGAAACAAAGAGCATTTTTACTTGTGATCAAACTTTGGGGTCTGTTACTGTTCCAGATATGCCTCTTACCTCAGCTCCGGGTGACATTGTTGCCCTTGCATCTCTTGGAGATAATCCGAGTCGCTCTCGTGGAGGATCATTCAACTCTAAGCCTCGTCGCAAATGTGAGCATTGTAATCGGCTTGGACACACTATTGATCGCTGTTGGAAGTTGCATAGTAAACTTTCACCTTCGATAAATGCAACTCGACTTGATTCTTCTGCGACTATTCAGACTACACCATCTCCACAAGGCTCCTCGACAAATTATGAAGATTTTCGCTGGTGGGTTCAAAGTCATCCGAACTCTAGTTCTCATACTTCGGTTACACACTCCGGTAATTCATCTGTTTACCTCTCTCACTCATATTCTCTCGTCCCTTGGGTTCTTGATGCTGGTGTGTTTGATCATGTCATTGGTAATAAAGGTCTCTTTTCTTCTCTCTCTACATCTGGTTTTTTACCTACTATAACATCTATCAATGGTACTCAAACTCGGTCTCAAGCAGTTGGCACTGTCCAAATTCTCCCTTCCACTCAGTTGCATCTATTCTCTAAGTACCTGGATGTCCTTTTAATTTACTTTCAGTTAGTCGATTGACTCGGTCACATGACTGTATTATTATTTTCACTAATGATAATGTTACCCTACAGGACCAGAGTTCGGGACAGACGATTGACGTCAGATGTGAGTCTCAAGACCTCCATTACCTTTCCCCATCTTCCAAAATGTGCTCTGCCACAAAGTCCCCTCATATCCAGCGCTGAGCCAAGGGATATACTCAGATTTTTGGGTTGGATTACAGCGATACCTTCTCACCTGTTGCCAAAATGGCATATGTCAGACTGTTTTTCTCCATTCCTGCAATTTCGACATTGGCCTCTCCATCAACTTGACATGAAAAATGCCTTTTTGCACGGTGATCTTGAAGAGGAAGTTTATATGAAGCAACCGCCGGGGTTTGTTGCTCAGGAGAGTCTTCTACCATAGTTTTTCGGCTACACATGTCCCTTTATGGTCTTAAACAGTCTCCTAGAGTTTGGTTTGATAGATTCAGCTCGGTAGTACAAGAGTTTGGAATGATTCGTAGTGAAGTCGATCACTCTGTATTTTATTATCACTTAGCCCAAGGGTGCATCTATCTTATTGTTTAAGTGGATGACATTGTTATAACTGGTAGTGATAAGCAAGGAATACTCCAGTTGAAACATCTTTTAAATTAATTTCAGACTAAAGACTTCGGTAAACTGCGTTATTTTCTGGATATTGAGGTAGCCCAATCCAATGATGGCCTTGAAATTTCACAAAGAAAATATGTTATGGACATTCTTGAAGAAACAGGTCTATTAAATGCCAAGCCAGTTGATACTCCTATGGATCCAAATGTCAAACTCCTACCTAATCAGGGGGAGCCTTTATCAGATTCAGGAAGATATAGGAGATTAGTTGGAAAATTAAACAATCTTACAGTTACCTGTCCTGACATTTCCTTCGTTGTGAGTGTGGTAAGCTAGTTCTTAAATTCTTCTTGCCAAGAACATATGGATGCTGTAATCCGGATTCTTAAATACATCAAAAGTGCATCTGGAAAAGGTCTCATTAATGAAGATAGAAGATATACTCAGATAGTTGGCTACTCAAATGTCGAATGGGCAGGCTCACCCATTGATAGACGATCCACTTTCGGGTATCGTGTACTTGTCGGAGGAAATTTAATATCTTGAAAGAGTAAGAAACAAAATGTTGTTGCAAGATCCAGCGCTGGGGCATAATATAGGGCCATGACACGAGTAACATGTGAACTCACCTGGTTGAAACAGTTACTGAAAGAACTTCAATTTGAAGAGGTCAACACAATGACACTAATATGTGATAATCAAGTTGCATTGCACATTGCCTCAAATCCTGTTTTTCATGAGAGGACCCAATATATTGAGATAGACTGTCATTTTGTTAGAGAAAAGATCGAATCGGGTGACATCATCACTGGTTTTGTCAATTCCAGTGATCAGTTAGCAGATGTTTTTACAAAGTCATTGCGAGGTCCTAGAATTAGTTTTATATGTAACAAGTTGGGTCCATTTGATGTATATGCTAATGCTTGAGGGGGAGTGTTAAAATATATTAGAATGTAAATAATTAGATAGGCTGTAAGTATTCATGTCTGTTAGTATTTCTGTCTGTTAGTATTTCTGTCTATTAGTATTCCTATCATTATGTTTATTTAATACTCATAGTCTATATAAAGAACTTTCGTTGTGTAGTTGAAATACACAGATTATTCAACATGTCTCTCAATATTTTCTCTCCATTTAACAATAATAATAGTATTGTTGGACTGAATCTGCTACTATATTGTGGGTGGACTTGACTCTGTTTAGGATTGTCAAGATAAGAATCATAATTTTTCTGATTGTGCTGAATTGAATCGGCACCTAGCAACTCGCGTTAGATTAGGTCTATTTACTAGGTAAAGGTTAAAGACAGTCTTGGCCCTTAAGGCCCAATCTACAGAAAATCACAAGGTGAATGCTCATTCAACCTTCCATTTTTTTTGGCTTTTTATTAGATAATAGCTTTCGGTAGTGTAAAATAGACTATTGGATCATAGCTTCAGATAGTGTATTTAGGGGCGGGGAAGCTAAAACAGAGGGCGGATGAGAATTCACCAAACACAACTTAAAAGGCATCATAAGTAATAATACATAAAAAAATAACATTATTTAGTAATAATTGACAAATTAATTATATTGAAAAATAATAAAAGTAATGTCAAAATTTGTTTTTGTTTAATATCCCTCAAGTATAGGGATTCAGTTGAATAGCAGTACTAGTAGGGATTCAGTTATATATGAGTACTAATAGGGGTTTAGTTATATATGAGAACTAATAGGAATTTAGTTATATATGAGTACTAATAGGATTTGGTTGTTTAGTAATCTAGTATATATATATATCTGATGTATTGCCAACATATTTAAATTCAATAAATATGATTTTACTCTAATTCTTGAGAAGTAATATAAACAAATACTTAAGTAATTAGTGAATTATATATGTAGTATATTTTTATTTAGATATAGAGTGTAGATTATTTTATATATATGTTTATTGAAGCGACTCAAGTGAGAGCACTTGATTATTGTGAGAAAGGAGGATGTAAGTACAGAAGTACGCCTAAGAGAGAGGGGTGAATTAGGTGTTAGTAAATTTTCTTGTTTTCAGTGATATGGTAATTGAATTTTTTGAGTTAATATAATGTCTACTAATAGTAAGGTGCATTAAAAAATGAACACAATAGATTTATCCTGGTTCCCTTTATAACCAAGGGTACGTCCAATCCTTTTGCACACCACAAGAGATTGATCCACTAATTGTCAAAAAATGTACAACTCCCACCCTGGGATTCTTGCTACAAACTTCTAACAACACTTCTAAGATAGCACACCGCTATCTTAGATTAAGCTACTTTTAAGAAAGTATTATTTTCTTTTACAAGTGATACAATATGATTTGAATAAGAATAAGGAGAGGTATATTGATAAACAATCCAATAACAATTCAAGTACTTGAGAACCTTTCTAAATGATATGAAAATGAAATGCAAGTACTTTGTAAAAAATCAGAATTTTGTTCAAAGTTGTTCAAGGTATTGATTCAAGGATTGTGTATCTTTTGATCTGAAGCTATGGGGTATTTATACTCCATAAACATCTCTTCAGATTCGTGGCCATTGATCCAAGAGGTTTGATGAAAAAATACAATGATCTGGAGCAATTCCAGATCTGAAAAATTGTATTGCTTCTAGTTGTATTCGAATACAGGATGTGTGTATTCGAATACACCTCTTTGTAACATTCAAAAATTACACCTTGTATTCGAATACACATATATGTAGTTGAATACAGATTAGTGAAAATTTGCCACTGACTTACTTTGTATTCGACTACAGAGGGTTGTAGTCGAATACAGATATAAGGATTTTGGCCACTGACTTGAAGTGTATTTGACTACACATAGTCGTAGTCGAATACAACTTTGAGACTTTTACTTCTGACTTGCTTTGTATTCGAATACAGGATGCTGTATTCGAATACACTTATATATTTTGTCAAAAATATTAGTTTTAAGACTTTGTTAATGCTATTTTGACTTTTGAAAATACTTTATATGCATATGTAAATATGACTTGTTCTCATGTAATTGAAGTATTGGTTTGTATGATATACCTTTACATTTTAATATTTGGATTTGAAGCTTTATTAATGAAGATATTTGAACTTCTTTTTGAGGTTGTTGCTTTGACCATAATGGTTGATCTTTGTCTTCATCAAAAACTTGTAGTTTACAGAGAACAATTGATTACTTTGAATAGATTATAATTAACGCATGGGTTATAATTTTTATTAAAACATATCGCATTTTCTCACCTCTATCCAATTTGCTCTCTGCTTTTGTCTTTTACCCCTCCATCAACTCATCCCCTTCCCTCTCTTGAAATAAAAAACCGCTCATGCTAAGTCTTTTGTTTCTAACATTGTAGCATCGCCTGAGTGCATACTCTTTGTTGTGCACTTGGGTCACATGCAAGATTTTGTCTCCTTTGTGTGGCACCACACGGTAAAGGGATCACTGCCTGCCTGCCTAGTCCAAATTCCCGAACAGCCAAATACTGGAAATGTGATCCGACTAGGCCGAACATTAATCATTGATGATTGATGTATAGTTCTATCACCAACAACTAAGAGACATAAATAGCCAACATTAATTATGATGTAGCAAATGTAATTAATTGTTCTCCTTTCTCACAATATCCAAGTGTTTTTCGAATTCAAATAGTAGCCAACCTGCTATCCCAGTTTCTGGGTTGGCTGCTCTGCGCCGCTACTATTTGGGGTTGGCATCTATGCAAGGAAAGTTTTGGGTTGATGATAATTTTTTAAATGAGCAGTAGTTTGAGCAAGAGTATAGTTGGCTGTTTGGTACACTTTTTGGTTCATTGTTTTTTGAAAATTGGGAAGATCAAGGTCATCTTTAGCTGTATGGGTATCTATTTAATTTTGAGTGGCTGAAAAAAAGGGTTTTTGTTTCCTATTGAGAGGTTAGAAAACTATCCAGTACCATTGAAAAATCTGAATTTGTTACCTTGCATGATGTAGTTGTAATCGGCTCTTGAACTTGTGTTGATCAAGATGGTTGTTCTGACTTAGGCGTATGAAAACTTGACTATAGGCTAGGAAGAGCGAGTGTTTCAGATGAATATTTTGAACACAGAACGAATGGTGAAACTGTATTGGGTTCCATAAACTTGTTTGAGACTGACAGGGAAGAACTAAAAAATGAGTGTTAATTAAATATACAATTCATTTCATTATTTAGTTGTTGTTTTTTGCCAACAACATTATTCCAATTTAGTAGTTCATTTGGAATTTAACCTCTTTTGTATCTGACCTAGATACTAATACATTGGTGGTTATTTTTTTGTTTCCCAGGTGCATGTTGTTCTTGCAGATGCTGACTTGACAGTGAAGATGAAATTGCATTCTTTAAAAATTAAGGATGAACTTCAGGGGCGTCTATCTGTATCTCCACAGTATCTAGCTGTTTCAGTCTTGAAGAAAGAAACTTTATGTTCTTCTGGCTCAACTGACTCCCATGTGAAGGATGTTTCTCATGGGATTCCTGATGACGATGATAGCTTTATGGATGCATTATCTGATTTCATTTCTCAAACAGATGGAGGATATTGTTTACACAATATGGAGTTGGATCAGCAAGGTTTGATGGGGATTGCTTCTGATTTTGAGTCCCTGGAAAGTTTAATTCATGAAAACGAAATCGAGAAGGGAAGGGGCACCCCTCATGAGGTATATTATGAGGCAGAGGGAAGTGACACTTCAAATTTTGTATCTATGTCTTTCTCAACAAGGAGCTCTAGCTCACCTGATTATGATGGTATCGATACACAGGTACTTTAACGAGGACTGTTAACATTAAACCTGAGTTTCTTATCTTCTCTTATTTGTTATGACAATGCTGTATTTACGTTTCTGATTGTTCATCTTCAGATGTGTGTTCGGATGTCCAAGCTGGAATTTTTTTGCAACCGACCCACTATTGTTGCATTGATAAGTTTTGGCTTTGATATAAGCTCTGGAAATAAAGTTTCAAATGATGCAGACACTTCGAAAACTTCTCCAGAGAGATCTTTAGTGAAGGAAAGGACTGATGAAAAGGGGCGCGTGAGAGGATTGTTAGGATTTGGTAAAGAACGTGTAGTCTTTCATTTGAACATGAATGTAGATAGTGTAACTATATTTCTTAACAAGGAGGATGGTTCTCAACTTGCCAAGTTAGTACAAGAAAGTTTTCTGATGGATCTTAAGGTAAAGACTTACTTTCTAATAGCTGGTCGCTCCTTTCTCCTTCTTTGGTGTCTTTCTATACCCAATGTTTCCTAGGTTTTTGGAAATTATTCTTTTCTATTTTATATTGCTATGAACGCATTGATGTTTTCTATTTGTTGTCATGTGCAAAATCTAAAATTATTTATTTCTCTTGTGAAGGTTCACCCAAGTTCTCTTTCTATTGATGGAACATTAGGAAATTTTAGACTCTGTGATATGTCCCTTGGAACAGATCAATGTTGGGATTGGCTTTGTGACATACGTAATCCTGGTGTAGACTCCCTTATAAAGGTTTGTTTTCTTTTCCCATGAACGTGAACCAACCTTTTAGAGACTCCTTGTGTTCCTTGTGTGTGTCTGTGTGTAAAATTTCACATCATCTATACAATTTAATATAAAATAATAAAAATAGAAATTGTCAAAAAGTTTTATATCCCTCAAGTATAGGGATTCAGTTATATGGATTTAGTTATAGATGATTACTTATAGGATTTGGTTGTTTAGTAATCTATATATATCTGATGTATTGTCAACATATTTTCTATATATATCTGATAATTATTGATGGCATCAGAGCTCTCGGTCCTTGGGAGTCTCGCTTCCCCATAAACCTACCGTCTTCATTGCAGTTTCTATTTTCTTGAAAACTTAGCCACCTTCATTGTGGCCATTTTTGCTGCCTTCATTGTAGCAACTTGAGATTTCTTTTTGGCCTGTTTGCTGCCATAGTGTGTTCAATATTGACACCGTTATTGTTCATGTTAGTTTAACCGCGTTCTAGACCTCCTTTCAGCACCGTTTTCAACCATGCTGTAGACCAGCCGTTTCTCGTTTTGTTTTCAGGGTTCACTTTTTGATCAAAGCACTTTTGTTTGTGGGCCATTTGAAGCTCACGCGGTTTTTGCTCAGACTTTTCTATTGGACCACTATAGCACACATACAGAGTGTGGATATTTTTTGGACGTTTGAAGTTTGTTTTGTTTGATAGATCAATCGTTCGTCTCTAATATTGTTTGTCCGACGATTTTATGGATATGGCAGTTAAAGAAAGAAAAATTGAATTGGACCAACTCAATGAAGATGAAGTAGAGAAACCGATCCTAGTTCTCTGGTATATACAAGTACACTTCCTCTTGGTAAGTTTCAATTTTCTTTTAGACTTAATGCTTCAGATACAACCTATAACCAATATTGGATTTTGGAGCCATTGACCGCATGACACCCTTATCTAAACACTTCTCCACTTATTCACCTTGTCCTAGCAACAAGAAAATATCCACAGAAGATAATACTCTTTTTTAACTGCAACAATTCAATGAGATGTCTAAATAAACTCATCTATAACTCTAAGAAATGTCCTTCATATTCCTAAATTGTCCATTAGCTTAATTTCCATACAAAAACTAGCAGAAGACCTATCATGTAATGTTGTTGTTTATAAAAAATTGTGTCTTTCAAGACAAGAACTCAAGGAGGACAATTGGTAATGCTAGAGAATGGAATGGTCTATATTATTTGGATAATCAAAATCTTCCTCCAAATTTTCTAAGCAATACGAAATCTTCTTTTCTTTCTAAATCCTTCATTTAGAGTCATAAAACAATTGTTTCCTTCCCTCTTCAAAAAATTAGAGGTAGAAAATCTTCACTATGAGGTGTGTGAGCTTGCTAAACACAAGCGTGTACCTTTTCCAGTTAGTAATCGAATACTCCCATTTTGTTTATTTGATGCTAACGTATGGGGTCCCTCTAATGTTCTAAATTCATCAGGAGTCCGTTGGTTTGTAACATTTAATGATGAATGTACTTGGGTTACTTGTTAAAACAAAAATCTGATGTCAGTTATGTGTTTGTACAGTTCTTCTACATGATAAAAACCAATTCGGAGCGTGTATTAAGAGAATCAAGTTTGATAATGCCAAAGATTACTTTAATCATGAGTTCTCATGGGTTAAAACAGCCCAACAAAATGGGATTGCTGAGAGAAAAAATGGGCACTTGTTAGATCAAACTCGAGCAATGTTATTTCAAAATAATGTTCCCAATAAATTTTGGGGAGAAGCAGTTTTAACTGCATTGTATCTTATTAACTGATTACCTTCTAATGTCCTTGCCTACAAAACTCCCATTGAGGCCATGTCCTCGTTCTACCCTAATGTGTCCACCAGTAGTAATCTTACTCCCAAAATATTTGGGTGTGCGTCATTTGTCCATACTCATAGTGATAGTAGAGGGAAACTTGATCTTAGAGTCTTAAAATCTGTCTTTATCGGGTACTCTTCTACCCAAAAACGCTACAAATTCTCTGTCTCATGGAAATGATGACATTAATGTAAGATATGGAAAGAATCTAGAATATACAAGAAGAACAAATGTCATTTCGAAATCTATTCACTTCCATGGCTCCAATTCGACCTTACACAAGGTAACTTCCCCTGACGCTACAAACTCTAGTGATCCAATCTATGAATCTTCCCAATCACAGGAATTAGAATCTAACATACCACCAACTTATGGTGACCTTCATATTCCAATTGTCCTTAGGAAAAATACTAGGACGTGTACCAATAAACTGCTCTACCTTTTATCCAACTAATTATGCTTTGAACAATTTTTACCTATCCATAAAGTCTTCCTCACAAGCCTGAACACCACCATTATACCTACCTTTCTATCTGAAGCATTGTCTGACTGAAAATGGAAACAAGGCATGGACTTGGAAATGGAAGCACTGGACAAGAATGGTACTTGGGATTTGACCCCTCTACCAAATGGAAAGAAACCTGTAAGATGCAAGTGGATATACATTGTAAAGTACAAGGTTGATGGGTCTATTAAGAGGTGCAAAGTAAGGTTGGTAGCTAAAAGATTTTCTCAAATGTATGGAGTGGATTACTTGGAAACATTTGCTTCGGTTGCAAAAATGAATACCGTCAAGGTGATATTATCTCTAGCAGCTAATTATAGTTGGAACTTGCACCAATTTGATGTAAAAAATATCTTGTGTTTTAGGGTGCAGCTAGGTTAAAACAAGATGGAAGAAAAATTTCTTATTATGTTGAAACTGAAACAGTACAAACATATCTATATACAATGTTGTCAGCTATCTAATGAATGCAGAGAAGAAAGGAAAAATAAATTAGGAAATAAATCAAATCAGAGTGATTTGATTCTTTCCCAAAATACAAATAAACTTCAATAGAAAATCAACTAATAAACACGATTATATCATATCTGATTGCTATATGTCAACACCTTCCTCTATGGAGATCTAGAAGAAGAGATTTATATGGACTTACCGCCTGGGTACAGTGAGCATATTGCTACCAACACCGTTTGTAAGCTAAAAAAGCTTTAGATGGGCTTAAACAATCGCCACGAGCGTGGTTTGAGAGGTTTTGGTAGAGTCATGGTGGGTCTAGGCTTCAAACACTCTGAGTCAGGGGGAGTAACAATATTATTAGTATATGTGGACATCATTATAGTGACCGGTGATAATGAAAAGGAGCAACAACACCTAGCCAAGGAATTTGAGATTAAAACCTTGGAAAAATTGAAGTATTTCTTGGGAATTGAAGTGGCTCAGTCCCAGAAAGGGATTTTCATATCCAACAAAAATACATCACTTATCTTCTGCAAGAAACGAGCAAGACAACATGCAAGCCAGCGAGTACACCAACCGATCCAAATTAAAGTTAAGAAATGCAGAAGAAGACATTGGCAGTTGACAAGGAAATGTACCAAAGATTAGTTGGAAGACTAATATATTTGTCACATACTAGATTTGATGTTGCCTTCGCTCTAAGCCTAGTTAGTCAATTCATGCACCAAACAAAGGAGGTACACTTGCAAGTTACACTCAGAATCGTGCAATATTTGAAAAGAACTCCAGGAAGAGGAATTTTGTTCAGACAGAATGGAAATGTGGGTCTTGAAGCATATACTGATGCTGACTATGAGGGTCAATTGTAGATAGAAGATCAATCACAGGATATTGTATTTTTCTATGTGGGAATCTTGTGACTTGGAAGAGTAAGAAGTAAAATGTGGTATCTAGATCTAGCGCTGGCATAAGGGATATGTGAGTTACTATGGTCGAAGATTATTTTGGAGGAGCTTAAGATAAAGTGGGATAAACCAATGAAACTCTTGTGATATAAATATGCTATTAGCATAGCACATAATCCAGCGCAGCATGATATATATATATATCAAATAGCGGTCATGCCGCTCCCTGCTAACCCACTTTTGGGGTCGATCGTTGTACTCCGCTATTCGAGACTGAACAACATAGATGGCAGACTTAATGTATGTAATCAAGGGTTGTAGCTAATCTCCGAAGCTATTCAGCTCCAAATTAGTATTCCTAACTTGCATTTTTTTTAAATAAAATCGAACTACTAGATATGAAATCATTTGTGTTTTTTTTACTACATTAATGAACGAATGAGCAATCTATTTTAAAAATTATAAATACACTCACCCAACTGGGAATTTTCAATATTAATATGTTGACAGTTAGATGGTCAACTAAAATTAATTTTTGTTTTGTATTTTAGTAATGTCAAGAGGGCAGCCCCCTCACCGCACGAGCTAGCTTTTGTATTTGAGTTTTACCTATATTCTAACTAAGATGGTATCGGAGCGGGATTTTGCTGGCCGTATGGGAATTGGACCTCAGCTCACGTATTGAAATTGCTGTGACCCACGTTATAGTTCTAGGACATGCAATGCTTATCTGTGTTTGGACACCCCTCATCCTTTATTTTAGCATTTGGGAGTGAGACTCAAACACATTTAACATTGTATAATAAGTTTTAATTTGAAATTATTTTATGATAATTTATTATGCTAACTAATTTCAAAGTAACACTTGTTTATTCGTATTATCATTTATGCTTTGAAAGGAGATTTTACTGTTTTTGTGTACCATGATCACAATGAAATTTGAACCTTCAACCTTTATGCAAATCCCTCACCGATAGCCTATTCCTCTTGTTGTCTTCATTTGAGTTATTTGTATCTGATTTTTCTTTTCAGTTCAAATTTAATTCTTATAGTGCTGAAGACGATGATTATGAAGGATATGATTACAGCTTACAAGGTCAACTTTCAGCTGTTCGCATTGTTTTCCTTTATAGATTTGTGCAAGAGGTATGCTCAAAAAATTTAATAAACTTGGAGTCATAAATTAAAGTCTGTACCTTTCTCCTGCTTTAAGACAGTTTTTTGGCACTTTTTTTGATAGAATTTTAAATCCACATGATCTATGGCTTCATCCACAGTTGACATATTTCTTTTTTTAAAAAAAAGAAGAAAGAAATTACTAAATTCATTCATGGTTAACTTCAATAGATAACGGTGTACTTTATGGAACTGGCCTCCCCTCATACTGAAGAAGCAATCAAACTTGTTGATAAAGTTGGAGGATTTGAATGGTTGATTCAGAAATATGAAATAGATGGAGCTACTGCTCTCAAGCTGGATCTTGCTCTTGACACACCGATTATTGTTGTTCCAAGGAACTCAATGAGCAAAGAGTTAGTCAATCTTTAAATCTGTTTATGGCATGCTCTAACAATATTTTCTTTTCCAATGTGGTTAGTGATATTTTATGATGGTCTAGGCACTCAGTGTAAACCTCCAAAAATAGTCCGACAGAAACTGCATTATGTGAATAATCACATAACTGACTGTCTATTAAATTACAACAAATGTGATATAGTATGCTTAAGCATTTGTGTTGTGTATGCTTTAGTGGGACACATCTGAGAGTTTCAGGTGGAAAAAGGGTGGTTAAAATTGATATAGTGAAATATTATTGATAATTGTTGTATATTATTCTGACAAATAGGGGCTCTTATTATAGGAGAAAATACAATTACTCAACTCCTTAAATTTAGGAGTGATATAAAGGAGGAAGAAAAAAAAAACTGAAAAAAGATTAATAGTTCTAATAATGACAAGATATTTCAACACCCCCCTCAAGTTGGTGCATAGATATCAATCATGCCTAATTTGCTTATCAAATGTTCAAAACTTGTCATGGTCAAGCTCTTGGTCAATATGTCTGGTGTTTGTTGATTGGAAGGAACGAATGGCAAGCAAAGAATACCAAAATCAATTTTCTTTGTTATGAAGTGACGATCTATCTCAATGTGCTTATAGCGACCTTGTTATTACAGTATAACTTCAGTGGAAGTTCCACCACTATCTTAAGTTCTTTCAAAACTCTAAGAATCCACGTACCTTCACAAATTCCTTATGCCATTGCCCTAAACTCAGCTTCGGCACTCTTCTTGCATCTTACTTCTTCAAGTTACCAAGTTCCCCCACACATATGTGCAATACCCTGAAGTTGACTTCCTATCTATAACAGATCTTGCCCAATCTCCATCGGTAAATATTGCCACATTTTTATCATTGGTCTTTTTGAAGAACAGTCATTTGGCAGGAGTTGCCTTCAAATATCTCAAGATTTTGTAAATTGCTTCGAGATGTTCTTCATATGGGGCATGCATGACACTAACAAAGAAGACAATGTTAGGACGAGTATGAGCCAAATATATCAGTTTTCCAACTAACCTCTGATATCATCTAGTATCAACTGGGTTGTCTCTTTTCTCCCAAGTTTGGCATTTGGGTCCATTGCAGGGTCAGCTAGTTTACAACTTCTCATACCTGTTTCTTGTAAGAGTTCTAGAACATATTTTCTTTGAGAGACTACTATCTCCCTTTTTTATCTCGCCACTTCCATGCCAAGAAAGTATTTTAGGAGACCCAATTCTTTGATTTCAAATCTGCAGTTAAACTTTTCTTTAGTTTCTCCATTTTTGCGACATCATCACTAGTAAGAACCATCAAATACACTATTAAAACAGTTATCATTCCATTTGAGCTAAACTTTGTGCTCAAGGTATGATCAGCTTGCCCTTGAGTATATCCCTATTTCTTTATTGACCGAGTAAAATTTTCAAACCACGCTCTCAGAGACTGTATTAGTCCATACAAAGACTTCCTTAGTTTGCATACTTTGGACCCAAATTTGTCTTCAAAACTTGGAGGGCAGTCCATATACACTTCTTCTAAATCACCATTGAGGAATGCATTTTTAACATTTAATTGGTGGAGCGACCAGTCCAAATTAGTAGCAAGAGATAAGAGAATTTTGACTTTATTAAGCTTAGCAACAAGGGCAAAGGTCTCTGAGTAGTCTATGTCGTAGGTCTGAGTAAATCCTTTAGCAACCAACCTAGCTTTGTACCTTTCAATTGATCCATCAGAGTTGTACTTCACTGTAAACACCAACTTGCAACCCCCAGTTCTTTTACCAGCTTGTAGAGTTGTGACACTCCAAGTTTTATTCTTTTTAAGAGCTTTCATCTTCTCAAGAACAACTTCCTTCCACTTTGGAACCTCTAGAGCATCTTATACATTCTTTGGAATCTCTATGCAAGACAAGTGAGAGGTAAAAGTTACAAAAGAGGAGGACAAGTTTGAATAAGATATGAAATTATACATGGGGTGTCTAGTACATGATCTAATAGGTTTCCTAAAGGCTATGGGAACATCTAGATCAGTGTATTTAGGAGTGGGATTAATAAGAACTTTACATGTTTCAGTTGGTTGACTTTCACTCGGTTCAAATTCTTGGTTGAGCTAAGGAATGGGGTATTCCACTGATGGATCTTGGTTCCTTCTTACATATACCTTTCCTTTCCAAGTTTGGTCACCCTCTTCAAAATTGTTTTTTCTGTTTCATCGCAAGGATTCTTATATGGTGATAGTCGGTTTTTTTCTAAATTAAGTTTCGGAAAAACATTTTCTTTAATTGTTGCCTCAAATTCGGTAAAACCCTTACTAATGGTAGAAGTAGAATCACTTATTGTTTCTGAGGCAATATTTGTAGGTGCAACAGTAACATAATTATGTGATGTATACGCATTTTTTGGAAAAATCGGATTTTCATAAAATTGAATGGAATCATTTTCACTTAACTTTCCCCCCGAAGATGATTCTTCTTAAAAAAAGGTTTGTTCTCAAAAAAGATAACATCCATTGTGACAAACACTTTCTTTGTACTTGGATTAAAACATTTATAACCTTTCTGAATGGAATAGTAGCCAAGAAAAACACATTTAATAGCACGGGGTTCAAGTTCACTAAGATGCTTATGTTCATGAACAAAAGTCGTGCATCCAAAAATTTTCAAATGTAGGGTGTTTGAAAAGGTGTTTCAAGAAAATTTGAAAAGGTGTTTGAAATTGTAACACACGCAATGGCATGCGATTAATCAAATGAGCAGTTGTTAAGACAGCCTCACCCCACAAATATTTTGGAACATTGTTAGAGATGAGTAATGCTCGTGCCACCTCAAGAAGGTGTCGATGTTTTCTCTCTGCAGTTCCATTTTGTTGAGGTGAGTTAACATATGAGCTTTGATGAACAATTCCATTTTCTATAAAAAAAATTCCCACAACTGTGTTAAAAGTATTCAGTTTCATTGTCAGTTCTAAACACTTGTATTTGAAAGTTAAATTGTGTCTGCACCAATTTACAAAAAGTTTTTATTATCTGAGCTACCTTATGATTGTTCTTTTAAAAAGTACACCCAACAAAGTCTGGTATGATCATCTGTAAAGGTGATAACCCATCTTTTGTTAGATAAAGAACTTATCCTATTAGACCCCCAGACATCACTATGAATCACCAAAAAAGATTTTGAAGGTTTATACTCATGTACTGGAAACGAATTTCGATAATGTTTAGCAAACTCGTAATTTCACATTGAAATGTGGAAATATCTTGATTAACAAGAAGTTTTGGAAATAGAGACTTTAAATATTTAAAACTAAGGTGTCAGTTTTTAGGTCCAGCTTCAAGATAGTAGAGTCCACCACTTTACTTAGCACTGCCAATTATCTTCCCCGAGATCAAATCCTGAAATACACCATGGTTGCCGCTGCGACCAATACTTCCATCTGTTGTGCCGTCGGTTGAGTTTCCAACGCAGGTAAGGTTACTCACGAAGGAGCCGGTTAGGGCTTGTCACCAAAAGGGGTGGTTCATCCATTTTGCCTAGATCAAAAACCTAGGGCACATAATACCATATAGTGAAATATTATTGATAATTGTGGTATTATTCTGACAAACAGGAGCTCCTTTTATAGGAGACAATACAATTACTGAGCTCCTTAGGTTTAGGAGTGATATAAAGAAAATAAAAAAATTTAAAGAAGATGAATAGTTCTAATAATGACAAGATATTTCAACAAATGAATTATGTTTATTTCTTTCCTGTGGTTGCTTTTCATTTTGATGATGGACTACATATGAAATTATGGTGGATTGTGGGTAGGGGCAGTTTCTTTAATGCAGGATAAAAGGAAGGCATAAGATTTAACAGATCAATATTAGGGTTTTCTTGGAAGAATTATTGGTCTATAAATAAATATCAATTGGTGGATGTTATTTTCGTTGTTGTTAATAATAGACTGGTTTGAGACTTTACCTGTAATTGTATATTACAAAGGGAAACAGGTGTATTAGAAACATCTAGAGGCAGAAAGTTGAATTCATGGCTAATTATATTCTCTTTTTTTTTTACTGACGATATTTCTTTCAGTTTTCTTCTCCTCTTCTAATAATAAAAAGTTTAAGGAACTAACTACATTAAAAGGTTAAGTAGTTAGGTGAAAAGATTATGCTCAGATAATGCTTATATTCACTGTATGTTGTGTTGAAATTCAGGTTTTCTCCTCCTCCTTAGTTATGAATGGTTTTGTATCTTACAAGCTGAAATGTAATTGCTTTATTCATTTCCAGTTTTATACAACTTGACCTGGGAAAGCTTCAGATTAAAAATGAATTCAGTTGGCATGGATCTCGAGAAGAAGATCCTTCAGCTGTGCATATTGACCTTCTCCATGCTCAGGTACACATTTCTTGCATATGAGCTATCGCAATTAAAATTTATGAAAATTCCTGACTTCAAATGAATTACAGATTCTGGGTATTAACATGTCTGTTGGAATTGATGGTTGTCTTGGGAAACCAATGATACGGGAAGGTCAAGGACTTGATATCTTTGTCCGTCGAAGCTTGAGAGATGTTTTTCGAAAAGTCCCAACATTTTCACTTGAAGTGAAGGTAACTTCAAACTCAAATGTCTAATAGTTGTTTTTTTATTTCCCTCAAAATGTGTAAAACTACCTTTCTTTCAGGCGTCTAAATGAATTGATAAGTGTGGTGTGTCAAAATTTTCAACAAATTTTTCTACCAAATGCATAGAACTAGATGAAAATATAATTTTTAGAGTAAGTTTTCAGACAAGATTTATTAAATATTTTCTGGTAGAGCTGACTAGAGTAGGATTTAGATATATTTGAAATTGAACTTTTTTAAGAAAAAGAGGTTACTGAATAAGAAAGATTATATCGTTGAGGATACGAGGCTGTTGTACTGGTAATTAGGGGAGGAAGAAGACTAGAAATAGAATGCTGACCCCCACTTATAAAAAAAAATATGATTTACAAAGAATTAAAATTATGCCCAAGTCCTCTCTGTCGTTCTAATTAGTTATTGAGAAATAATAGATATTTTATAGAGATTATTTTAAATTTGTTTTTAAAAATGATTTTAAAATTATCTTATATTTAAAAAAGTTTACTGTACAAAAGATTCACATATAACTGGTAATTAAAGTGGAAATTATTTTATACAAGTTCCAGACAGAAATTGATTTTCAAGTAGTATAGTTTCACAATGCTTTCATATCGAAAATAGTTATGTTGCATGCTTTAATTCTTGTATTTCATTAAAAATGCCATTTTTTTTGGATAATAATATGATCTCTTAAGCAGGTGGATCTACTGCATGGTATAATGTCTGATAAAGAATATAAGGTGATTTTGGATTGTACATACATGAATTTATCAGAACAACCAAGGCTTCCTGCTAGCTTTCGTGGTGGAAAATCTGGTTCGAAGGATACTATTAAGCTTCTGGTTGATAAGGTTAACCTGAACAGCCAAAATCTATTGTCACAGACAGTTACAATTATAGCTGTTGTTGTGAACCATGCCTTGCTGGAGCTTTGTAATGGCACTGACGGGGAGTCTCCATTGGCTCATATTGCCGTGAGTGTGTACATTCTACCCAGATGATTCACATATCTATATATACAAATGAAGTTGTTTCCATGACAGTTTCTCAGTGTTTAAATTGTATTTTAACTAAATGGATAAGCTTTTTTGTCAGCTTGGTCTGTCTGAATTATATGTGATAACCTTTCATTCTCATTTATTTAACTGCAATATTTATGCAGCTGGAAGGTCTCTGGGTTTCATATCGGATGACATCTTTATCAGAGACAGATCTCTTTGTGACAATTCCAAAGTTTTCTATACTAGATGTTCGTCCTGATACAAAACCTGAAATGCGTCTGATGCTTGGATCGTCTACTGATGCTTTCAAACAATCCGTTACTGTTAAGGTTCCCTTTTCCTTTAACCCAGGTAGCTTCCGAAGGACAACCAGTGAAGCTGGAATAGATGATGCACCCATTTCAACAATGTTCTTGATGGACTATAGATGGCGGATGTCATCCCAATCATTTGTAATTCGTGTTCAGCAACCTCGAGTCCTTGTTGTGCCAGATTTTCTTCTTGCAGTGGCAGAGTTTTTTGTGCCTGCTCTGGGAGCACTAACTGGACGAGAAGAAACAATGGATCCAAAGAATGATCCCATTAGTAGAAACAGTAGCATCGTGCTGATGGAAGCAGTTTACAAGCAGGAAGAAGATATGGTGCACCTCTCCCCATCTAAACAGTTAGTTGCAGATTGTGTAGGCATTGATGAATATACGTACGACGGTTGTGGAAAGGTTATTTGTTTATCTGTTGAAACAGATACCAAAGACGTCCGCAGCACAAGGTTTAGACCAATTATAGTCATTGGACATGGCAAAAGATTGCGATTTGTTAATGTTAAAATTGAGGTAATATGCTTTTTGTTAGTCTGTAATTAATTTTTTTTCCAATTCCTATTTAATTTTTGGGCGCCATTAACTCCGTAAAGAGCGTTCAGGAATCAAGAGCTTCCACGATCTGATTAATACTGATGACACGTAGCAAAATGTATATCTTCAATATTATTGAATGAAGATAAGGTTTGAAATGAGTTTATAAACAAAGGCACCCCTCATCTTACAAGCCAATTTAGTAAGGATGAGTTAGGCCCAATATAAAAACTTAGTACGGTATCAAAGCTTATCGAGCGGGCCACTTACAAATTATATTGACGAACCAGCCCAATAGTGTTGGGAGTGAGGGTATTGATTGGGCCACCTACCAATTATATCGACACACAAAGCCCAATAGTGTTGGGCATGAGGGCGTAAGGCTTGAAATGAGTTTACTAAGAGAGAGACCCCTTACCTTACGAGCCAATTTTGTAAGGATGAGTTAGATCCAATATAAAAATTTAATAATTTAATAGGCCTAACTCAACCCTACTACTGAAAATATACTGTAATATTTATTTTATTATATAAACATATCATATCGTGCAAATAGGGATAATATCTCCTATATCTTTTGTAGTTAAATCTTTGAGTTTATATAAAATTGACTTCGATGTGTAGTTCAAACACATGGATTTGCTGTATACCTCTCTTGTTTTCTCTCATTCAACGCCTACAAAATTGGGTTGTAAGGCGAGGGATGTCTCCCCTTATATAAACACTTTTTCTAACCATATCTCATTGATGTGGGACTCAACAGTTTTAGTAGAACATAGGAGGGGAAATGGTTTATTGTAGCGTTCAATATTTGCTGTTCTTTAATGTTCTTAATGTAGAGAGCAATGCTTGAGGTTTCTAAGACCTTCAAAATGTTGTTAGGTTAGGTTGGTTTCAGGGTTTCTCTTTGAGACTTGTGTTACATTTTGTTTGTTTCTGCTGTTTAATCTTTTGTCACCTTGTCAAGGAGAATGTCTTGTTTCATCTTTATTTCTACTGATATATTTTCTTTCTTTCTAAAAATTTCTTCTTTGATCAAATAGGAACAGAGAAATAGGTAATAGATACTGAATTTTAGTGAATGAGAGAATTTCTAAAAAAACATATTTTGTCGTATTAGAGATAGCAGTTGCTGCAATTAGAAGCTTACATCTTTGTTTTTTCTATCAGAATGGTTCTCTTCTAAGGAAGTATACATACTTGAGTAATGATAGCAGCTACTCAATCTCTATTGAAGACGGTGTTGACATTGTTGTTCCAGGCAATTTGTCTTCTGGTGATGAGAATAGCCTAGATAGCATGGATCAAACATCAGGATCTTCCTTATATTCTCAAAGTGAATCATACGGAACTCAAAGTTTTACGTTTGAAACCCAGGTAGTATGCTTTCGGATTTACGAGAATAATATGCACAAAGCTTTCAACGCTGCCCGAGACCTTACATGCCTTTTAGTTGTTACCATAATCTTTATTGGATCTCTATGCATGCTTATGCTTTTAATCAAAACTTGTGTGCATTTATTCTTTGCAATTTCATTCAGGTCATCAAAACCACGTTCTAGCAATAGGTAGTAAATTGGTTGGGGTTATCGTGTCCTAGTCTGCTTCTCTTCAATTTCCATTTCATAGATGGAGAGTGGTTGTGCTTCCATAGAAATTTTTTTGACTCACCTAATAGCTTTTCTCTTTTCCTCTGCTGAAAGTAGTTTTTAAGCAACTAGAGTAAGTAGTTTTTAAGCAACTAGAAGACAAGTGGACTCGTTGCAATGATAAGCCATTATGCAGAGAATAGATTGTAGGGGAGTGATTAATTTATGATGTATATGTAATTTGCGATTGTAATTTAGGAGAGTTCGATTATCAATAATCTATAATTTGATATTAAGAGTTTACTTGTTTTGAGATATCTTATCTCTTAATTGAATTAGGATTACATATCTCTTCTGAATTACAATTCTTGCGTGTAAAGATTTCATTGCTTCCCTAGTTGTTTTTTTTGTTGTCAGAGCTATTATTCGAGGCATAATCTGTCTTTCGGAACTTAACAACCTTGTTTAATTTGAGTATTAAAATTGGAATGGATTCGTAAATTTCCCATGGTTCTTTGTTGCTGTTCTACATGACCATCTTTGATTGTCATGTCTAACCTATCAGTTTGCGTCAAACTGAATCAGCAATTATCCTTGATTTGTTTCATTAGCAATCTAAGTCTACGATAAGAAGCTCCAAAAATTGGTTTAGTGTAGATAGCTTGCATTGTGTTTTTTGCTGTGTTAATTGTGTTTTCCCTTTTCAATACAACACGTTGAAAAGAACTTGATTTGACATTTTTCATTTTCTATTTTGTTCGTTTTCTTTCTATTCTGATGGCTGTTGTGCTTTTGTGTTAGGTTGTTTCCTCTGAGTTCACCTTCTATGATGGTACTAAGTCATTTCTCGATGATTCATCTTATAGTGAGAAGCTTATTCGTGCAAAGTTGGACCTTAGCTTCATGTGAGATGTTCTTGGAGACAACATTAAATTTTGTTGGGATAATTAGTCTTTATGAATTCTTGGAAAATATCTATTCAGTTGAGGAACAATTAACCAAAGTTATTAATTATGCCATTATACTGTTACTCCATTAACTAGTAACCACTCATTAGACATTGTGATTCACTTATTTAGCTAATTGTTCCTCAATTGGAATTATTGTTGCTAAGAATTTTCGTATTGGAATGCTGCATATTTCCTTTCCTTCATGACCCTCAATATCAGCTCAGTTGAGCAAAGCAACTTTCAGTTTCTCTTCTGTTTCAGCAAGAATTTGATCTTTAACATTCCTCCGTTTGTTTGAGTAGGTATGCCTCCAAGGAAAAGGATACATGGATTAGAGCCCTAGTGAAGGATTTTACTGTTGAAGCTGGTTCTGGTCTTATCATTCTAGATCCAGTGGATATTTCAGGGGGATATACTTCTGTGAAGGATAAAACAAATATATCTTTGCTATCAACAGACATCTGTATTCATCTTTCACTTAGTGCTATATCTCTTATACTAAACCTTCAAAGTCAGGCATCTGCTGCATTAAATTTTGGAAATGCAACTCCCCTTGTTCCATGTACCAACTTTGACCGAATTTGGGTGTCTGAAAAAGGTTTCTTCTTAATTAAGTCGATTCCTGATCAAGTTTTTTTTTATTTACTTTTGTGTATTCAATTTATCAGCCTGACTGTTATATGTTTTATATAACATAGCTGAGAGAATAGGTTTTTACGATGAACTATTTGGTATTCTCTATTTCGCAGAGACTGGTCCCAACAACAATATTACCTTTTGGAGACCTCAAGCTCCAGCAAATTACGTTGTAGTAGGAGATTGTGTGACATCAAGGTATACATAGGGCCCATTTACTTTTTGAAAACATTTTATATTTTCAATTTTTACTTTGTATGTGAGTAAGTGAGTGATATTTGGTTACAATTTTCTTTTTAATTGTGAGAAAGATGGAAGCTAACTAGAGAGATTGCATTTCCAGACACGCAACAATGTTTTAACATTTTTTAAAATTTTTAGTAATATTAAATTTATTTTTGAAATGCATTTTCAAAAACATTCATAACATGTTTATCTTATTAGTAGAAATGGAAACAAGAAACACCTGAAGTAAACAGATCCTTTTTTTGTTCAAATATTTTTGACTTATTTATATTGATTGTACCCAAGAAAATCTTTTGGTATAAAACTTTGTCAACACTGAAATTGGACCCGGTAAAATGAAATGAAATATCATTTAAGATGATAACTTCTACTTTTATCTGTAGTTGATGAAATATGTGTAGTCATTAGAATATTTGATTTGATATTATCTCCCTTATTTTCATATATGTAAATAATCTCTATTTACTTGTGTGAGTGTGTATATGATGTATTTAGATTCAATAGGACAATTTCAATTCCTATAATCAAGGGACTCCTATTGTACAGTTATTATTTTTAAGAAAAAATGATGGGAGCTATTCTCTCATGCTATTCAGCATCAATTGGAGGTTAAGTATCAAGCTATGGAACTCACTGCGAGCTCATATGGCTCAAACATCTTTAACAGTTTCACTACTGTATAATATGCAGACAACGTTTCCACATCATCCAAATCGAGTCTTTCATGTGTGGACCAAACATGTTGAGATTGATTGTCATTTTATTCGTTAGAAGATGATGTCTGGCGAAATTACGACTTCTTTTATTGGTTCTAATGATCAGATTGCAGATATTTTCAGTTTTAAACCAAGTCCATTCGATGACCAATGATAGCTTACATGTGTGACAAACTTATTATCTCCTTTATTTATTTCTATATAAATATTCTCTATTTCTACATATATATCTCATTGATATAGGATAGATTTAATTCCTAGAATCAAGGGATTTCTATTGTAAAGTTGTTATTATAAATGCATAACGCTGGGGTTGTTTTCTCATGTTATTCAGCATCAATCCTTCAGTCTTAAAAAGTAGTTTTGTACTATCCTTCCTTCTTTTGTAAACCAAATCAAGAAAAGAAAAATGTCAGCATTTTTTATGAAATTCTGTTTGGTAAGAGGCACTCACAATTGCTCATAAAATTTGTGGTTTTAGGCCTGACTAAACCTAACAAAACCGGTTTGTAAGGTTTCCTAAGATGGGACTTCCCAGGCCATATAAGCACTACATAGGCCCCTTCTCTAGTCGATTTATGACTCTCAACAATTGCATTGATTAAAAACTGCTTAAACCGTCCCATCACTTTTCCATCCTGTTAGTATCATCAGTATACAAAAAATGCTTAAGATATTTAAGTCGTGTGGTATTTGAAGGTTGATAAGTCTTTGACTAGGCTTGCAAGTTATATCATGAAGAATAAATGGAATGAGACACAGAGAGAGATTCTGGTCTTCTGTATTTGATGCAAATTACCTTATAACTGGATTGATTTGAATTACCAAAAATATTTTTTTAATACAGGAAAACAGTGAACATTGTTGTTCCATCTACATTCTACACTAAATGTGATGATGTTCTTATTTTGCAAGTCGTTTTTTCTGTGAAACTTTTTTCTGGCTCTGATCTGAATTCTTGCTATGTTGATGTTATATTTCAACGTCTTTTCAGGCCAATTCCTCCTACGCAGGCAGTAATGGCAGTAAGTAACGCATATGGTCGTGTAAGGAAGCCAGTTGATTTCCATCTTATTGGGTCATTCCAGAATATTCAAGGTGGTGGAAGTGAAGATCAATCGATTGCTGCCAGTGATTGTTCTCTTTGGATGCCTGTTGCGCCCCCAGGATACACAGCACTAGGCTGTGTAGCCCATGTTGGGAACCAACCACCCCCAAATCATGTTGTTCATTGCTTACGTTCTGATCTTGTAACATCAGCAAAATATTCGGACTGCATATTTAATATCCCATCAAATAATCAATTTACCTCTGGATTTAGCATATGGCGCCTTGACAATGCTATTGGTTCTTTTTTTGCGCATTCTTCCACTGGTTGCCCTTTTGAAGGCAGATCTTACGACCTAAATCATCTGCTTCTCTGGAATTCAAATCGAGCTCCTCTTATAGGTCCAGTATCAGATTTTAATTCTGACCAGGAAAGTAATCATCAGCAGACAAGCAAAAGCATGAATACATCTGGATGGGAGATCCTCAAGTCCATTTCGAAAGCAACTAACTGCTATATGTCTACACCGAACTTTGAAAGGATTTGGTGGGACAAAGGTAGTGACCTCCGCCGTCCAGTCTCTATATGGCGACCTATTGCACGTCATGGTTATGCTGTTTTGGGTGATTGCATCACTGAAGGGTTAGACCTTGTTATCTTTTAAGCCTTTTATCTATACCTTTCTGTCATCTATATTTATTTTACTTGAAAGTTTATACTAGAATTATAGTTTTTTCTTTACCTGTCTTTCAGCCTAGAGCCTCCTGCACTGGGAATAATCTTCAAGAATGACAATCCTGACGTCTCTTCCAAACCTCTTCAATTTACCAAAGTTTCCCATATTGTAGGG
>NC_021166.2:4126943-4214111 GCF_000331145.2 Cicer arietinum
ATGAAGTTTTCTTCTGGTATCCTATTGCTCCTCCTGGTTATGTTTCTCTAGGATGTGTTGTCTCCAGGACAGATGAAGCACCACGGTCAGATTTGTTTTGCTGCCCTAGGATGGATCTTGTTAGCCAAGCAAACATTCACGAGGTTCCTCTTTCAAGATCTTCAAATTCTAGAGCTCCTCAGTCCTGGAGCATATGGAAAGTAGAAAATCAGGTTAATCGTAACTTTAACTTCCCTCAAGTCACTGAAAAATGCTTTGTAAATGTCTTCTAAATTTGAATATACCATCAAACAGTTGCACAAGGAAAAAAATCAGAAAAATTATTTTCATAAGAAAATCTATTCATGAGACATGCTTACAATGGTGGGACAGTTTCTGGATCAGAGCATGAATCTCTTGTATCATGTAATTTTGAAGAAAAAATAATAATTGTTTCTCGCATTCGTGTGAAGAAGTACAATGATTTAATATAAAGGAAACTTTGCTTAGAATAATACCAACCAATCTACTACAACTGGAGGGAAAAAAAATACAAAAAAGAAAGATAAGAATCAGATCTGATTCAGTTAATTCATATATCAAACTTTACAATATGAATAGCTTATAGCCGTTGAGCTGTTGCATATTTTTAAATCCAAAAAATAGTTTATTTAATGTTATATATATGTAGGCATGCACTTTTCTTGCTCGTTCTGACCTTAAAAAGCCATCAAGCCGACTGGCCTACATAATTGGCGATTCAGTGAAGCCCAAGACCCGGGAGAACATAAATGCTGAGCTGAAGCTGCGATACTTTTCCCTGACGATTTTAGACAGCTTATGTGGAATGGTATGTTTTTCGATGCCTATTACAAAAACAAATGTTATTATTTTCTGAGTCATTTAGCAATGATAAATTTTTTATTAAGGAGTATTCATTTATAAATTCAATGTTGAATTGGACTACCTTTCAGATGAGACCCCTGTTTGACACTACAATTACCAATATTAAGCTTGCAACACATGGTGGACTACATGGGATGAATGCAGTATTGATTTCTTCCATTGTTGCATCAACTTTCAATGCACAATTAGAGGCATGGGAACCCCTTGTGGAACCATTTGATGGAATATTCAAGTAATTGATTGGTTATGGTTATGTGATTTCTCAGTACAATATTTTAATGAAAAATACATACTTCATTTTTGTGGAATTAAAAATATATACTAATGATTCGGTATATTCTTTTTTTTTAACAAAAAATTAATTCGGTGTGTTCTTTTGATCTCACTCATGAGCCATTCCTGTTGAAAATATGCCCATAATTAGATGTTTCCTTTTTAAATTGTTTAGGTTTGAAACATTTGATACCAATGCACAATCGCCATTCGGACTAGGTAAGAGAATTCGAATTTCTGCAACTAGCATCTTGAATGTTAATGTCAGTGCCGCAAATCTTGAATCCTTTGTGGGAAGCATTCATTCATGGAGAAGACAATTAGAGTTTGAACAGAAAGCATCCAAGCTAAATGCGGTCAAATTCTGAATCCATTATCCATTTATGCTTTAAAGTTCTTGAGTTTTAAAAATATTGCTAACTGTTTGGTTTGCAGGAGGCTGGGGGTCAACACAGCAAAGGAGAAAATACAACTTTTTCTGCATTAGATGAGGATGACTTGCAGACTGTGATAGTAGAAAATAAACTTGGGTCTGATATCTTTGTCAAAAAAGTTGAGCATGATGTAGATACTGTTGACATGCTACATCATGGAGATTGTGTTTCCGTGTGGATTCCACCTCCACGATTTTCAAATAGGTTAAATGTTGCAGATGAATCTAGGGAGGCACGTTATTATGTTGCTGTACAGATACTGGAAGCTAAGGTCATGATGCTAATGGTTATACAGAGTTCTAATTGAATGCCTGCTTTTCCTTCCTACCCAAAATATTGAAATCGATTCATTTCAAATTTTGTAGGGCTTACCTATCAATGATGATGGAAACAGCCATAACTTCTTCTGTGCCTTGCGTCTCATTGTTGACGGTCAGGCATCAGAGCAGCAAAAGCTTTTTCCTCAGAGTGCAAGAACAAGGTGTGTCAAGCCTATAATATCAAGAATTGATAATTGGGATGAAAGCAATGTAAAGTGGAATGAACTTTTTATATTTGAAGTTCCACGAAAGGTATTGCATCATTAATTGAATAGGTTTATGCTTTTCTTCTTTTTAAATATTGTGCTTATTTTTAACCTTATTATGCTTGTTGACTGAAATAATTTTTAGAATGACCTTATTCAAAAACGTTTAAGAATAACCTTATTCAAAAACGTTTAAGAATAACCTTATTCAGAACCTTTGCTCTCATAAATTGAAGTTTATGGTCTTCCATAGTGATAATACCTTAGAACAATTGCCTTGCATGAGCCAAAACAAGCTCATATACACCCTCTGAGTTCACCATTTTATAGTTACATGTTGAAATAAAAGGAAAGCACAATGAAATTCTATTGTTTCAAACTAAAATACTATTTTTTCCTGTCAAGTGTGAACTCTAGGAATTTCGATCTGCTGCAGAATTGCAATATAAGTCGTCGCTTACTTCAGCTGATACGGTATCAATGCTAGAAAATCCATGAGCAACTCCGCACCGAACTTAGAAAAAGTAACAACATGACATCAATGGAGAACATCCCATCGAAACTTGCTTTTAGCATCCCGTGATGCTAATGCTTGCTTAGTCTCTCTCGTTATATCACTCTTTGATTGAACGTTGTATAGGTGCAAATATAAGCGGAATATAGTTATTTCCTTTCTCATTAGGATTTGGCCCTTCAATCAGCTTCTTATCAACATAAAAAGACTTGCAACCTTTCATGGCCACTTCTGTGATTGTTTTGACCAAATTAGGAATCCAAGCAATCCCAATTGGAAGAACCTTCTCATCATTTTCATTCTTGTTACATTCATGATTCAACATGAAGTGTCTCCCTTTTAATTTATTTTTTCTTTCAATATTGTATGTGCATATTTATTAGCATAATTTCTACCTACTTAATCTTTTTGAATTGTTAATACAAGCTCCATTGTAACCTTCCTTTTCTTTGATCTTTTTGAAATTTTTGTTTAATCCACAATTTCTCCAACATTTATATGAACACTTTCTGTATTCTTCTATTTGGAATTTTCTTACATACTTAGGTGTTTGCTGCACTGTATTTACCGTCGCCTTGATAATTTGTTACAGGCACCTGCTAAGTTGGAAGTAGAGGTTACAAATCTTGCTGCAAAAGCTGGAAAAGGTATTTCTTGAATGTTTTCTTTAGCGAGATGTGGTATATGATTTGGATGCGCTATTCAGTGAGGCTTTGTTTATACAAAATCATAGGGCAATCTGGTTTATTAAACCGCTTAAATCAAACTTCCCATATGTCACTTTTTCTGCCACTCATTAGTTATCATTTATTATTTCTACATTGGAGTTTTTTTTTACAGCTCAGCTTGTTTTTGCTTTTTCCTCACAACTTGTGTATTCATTGTGCAGGGGATGTCGTGGGTGCACTTTCTTTTTCAGTTGGACATGGTGCAAATACTCTAAAGAAAGTTGCTTCTGTGAGAATGTTTCATCAACCATGTGACATTCAGAATATTAGATCATATCCACTTACTAGAATGGTCAGTTATCATACATTACATCGTTTTTACAGGATTTGTCCATCAATTATTAAATTTCTATAAAATGTTTTGCTTACTTCTCGTTCACTTTTGCAGGCTCAGCAAAGCAATGTTGAAGTCAGGCATGATGGCTGCCTCGTTGTTTCAACTTCTTATTTTGAAAGAAATACAATTGTTAAGCATCAAAAAGAATTAGAAAGTGAGAATCGTGGTGATAGGGACATAGGTTTTTGGGTGGGGCTTGGCCCAGAGGGTGAGTGGGAGCGTATTCGTTCATTGCTTTCACTTTCAGTGGTTCCAAAATTATTGCAGAATGAGTATATTGGTATGGAAGTTGTGATGAAAAATGGGAAGAAGCATGTAATTTTCAGGGGTCTTGTTGCAGTAGTGAATGATTCAGATATTATATTGAATATTTCAACATGCTGCGGTCATGATCCTTCACTTGGAACAAACACTTCTAATACTGTAGTTGAAGAAGTCTTTCAAAATCAGTATTATCAGCCATCATCAGGTTGGGGTAACAGTTGGCCAGGTGTACATCCTGATAACCCTGGACACTGGAGCACAAAGAACTTCTCCTACTCATCTAAGGTTGGTATATGTATAGGTTTTCTGTTATTAATTGTTAACTTCTATACCTAAGATTCCATCACTCTGATTAAAATTATCTCCTGTAATGTTGAAGGACTTCTTTGAACCTCCACTTCCTCCTGGGTGGAAATGGGCTTCGGGTTGGTCCATAGACAAGTTTCAGAATGTTGACAAGGAAGGCTGGGCATATGGACCAGACATTAAAAATTTAAGATGGCCTCCTACTTCTTTAAAATCTGCAACAAAATCGGCCTCTGATGTTGTCCGTCGAAGGCGTTGGATTCGTACTAGACAAACCTTGTCTGAGCAAGGTATAGAATCCTTGCAGAGTGGAGTAGGTACTGTGCAACCTGGAGCTTCTACTGTGTTATCATGGAGAAGTACATCGAAAGACTCTGAACAATATTTGCAAATTCGACCTAGCTTTGATAATTCTCAGCCCTCATATTCATGGGGTCATGCTGTAGCTGTTGGTTCAAGTTATATATATGGCAAAGACCAACTCTTAGATCCAGGTTCTAGACAAACTTCTGTGACATCCAATTGTTCTTTGAAGCTAAATGAGATTGAGAAAAAGGATATACTTCTGTGCTGTAATCCTAGCTCTGGAAGTAAGCAGTTATGGTTTAGTGTGGGTACAGATGCCTCAGTCCTTAATACTGAACTAAATGTGCCTGTATATGATTGGAGAATATCTATTAACTCTCCTATGAAATTGGAGAACCGGCTTCCATGTCCTGCTGAGTTTTCAATCTTGGAGAAAACAAAGGAAGGAAATTGTGTTGAGCGACATCATGGTGTCATTTCTTCTCGTCAGAGTGTACATATCTATTCAGTTGATATTCAGAAACCTTTGTATCTTACTTTGTCTGTGCAGCATGGTTGGGTTATGGAAAAGGTAGCTCTGCATGTATTATTATTGTATGATTATGATATTATTAATATTTGAAATTTCTTGTATTTTGCCATCTAGTTGATTCTTCTTCATCTTCTTTCCTTGATTCCTTGTTCAGGACCCAATTCTTGTATTGGATCCTTCTTTCTCAAATCATGTCTCATCTTTCTGGATGGTTCACCAACAAAGTAGAAGGTTTGTGATCTGATTTCTTGAGAAGTCGCGTTAATTTTCTTTAGGCGACTTCTTGTGTTCACGCAATATCCATCATAATGAGCATTGCTTTTGCTTTTCAATATTAATCTTAGAGATGGTGTATTTTTGCTGTTTCTGGGGATATTATCTTTCTCATGTCTTTAAATTTACCTAATTGAGTTCATTTTTGGAGCTTACTGATCTCAAAGCACAGTTAAGAAGCTCTCATTTGTAATATGCCCTTGTAATATACTTTCTAGTTTACTAGTTTATATTGTGTTTCTCATTTCTCATTATGTGTTTTTCATGTAATGATTCTTAAGCTTGATTTTCCATAATGTTTCTCTTCATTCGAATTCATTTGTGTTGGGTTTTAGAATTGTGCAAAATAATAAGCTATTCTTTTTAACATTCACTGTTTGTTACATAAAACTGATACTCTACATGTTGTTTTATAAGCACAATCTATATTTTAGCATTGATGATTCATATTTATCATTTTTGCAGGAAACTGCGTGTAAGTATAGAACATGATATGGGTGGGACAAGTGCTGCACCAAAAACCTTAAGACTTTTTGTCCCTTATTGGATAGTCAATGATTCTTCTCTACCTTTGGCATATCGTTTGGTGGAAGTGGAATCTTTAGAAAATGCAGAGATGGATTCGGTCCCACTCTCGAGGGCTGTCAAGTCTGCCAAGACAGCTTTCAAAAATCCCATTAGCTCAATGGATAGAAGGCATTCTAGTTCAAGGAGAAACCTACAAGTACTCGAAGTAATTGAAGACAACAGTCCATTTCCTAGCATGCTTTCTCCACAAGATTATGCTGGCCGTAGTGGAGTTTCGATGTTTCAATCTCATAAAGATACATACATGTCACCTCGGCTGGGAATTTCTTTTTCGATGCGCTATTCTGAAGTTTACAGCCCTGGGATTTCTCTGCATGAACTGGAAAACAAGGTCTTATTAATAAATGCACAAACCGACTGTCTTTTCTTTTGGTAATGCATATTAAAATAATTTGTGCCGTAATATATAATGTTCATTGAAACTTTTGTAGGAACGTATTGATGTTAAGGCTTTCAAATCTGATGGATCTTACTACAAGCTTTCTGCATTGTTGAAAATGACGTCAAACAGAACAAAGGTTGGAATGTTATACTAATACTTTCCTTATGTTAATTTATGTTTTGGTCTATGTTCCTGCAATATCTATGACTTATCATGGTTATTGTATATCATGTGGTTTAAGACTGCCCACATACCATACCCTTGATATTTGTAACATAACTATTTGATGCGCAGGTGGTTCATTTCCAGCCACACACAGTGTTCACTAATAGGATTGGATGTAGTCTCTGCCTGCAGCAAAGTGATACTCAGTCAGTTGTATGGATCCATCCCACTGATCCTCCAAAACCGTTTGAGTGGCAGTCGTCAGCTAAAGTTGAACTTTTGAAGGTGTGTTGTTAATTTTCAAAATATTTCTTCAGCTTATATATTTGGCTTCTTATCTATATATCTTATAAATATTCTGAATGAGAAACTACTAATTCTCATAAAAATCCTATATTCATTCAGTTGCGTATTGATGGCTATAAATGGAGTACACCATTCAGTGTAAGTTATGAAGGTGTAATGCGCATTAGCTTGAAAAAAGATGGCGGAGATGAAAAAATGCAATTAAGGGTATCAGTAAGAAGTGGTGCCAAGAGATCGCGCTTTGAAGTTGTTTTTCGTCTAAATTCATTGTCAAGTCCTTACAGGTTTTTATTCTCTCATCATCTCCCCCATGATCCATCGAAATGTTAATCTTTTCATTTTTTTTTTTACAAATCTAAGGTAAAGGAGGATGGTATTTACGTCTATCTGTATATTGTTAAAAAATATTTGAAGCAATTATTTTCCTTGTCCTTTGGGTCAACTTCTTCAAGATAATATGTGTAGTGTATTATTTTTCTAAGTACCATTTGAAGGATTCCACATTTCCCATTTCTTCGTCTACCTATGCTGTTGTTGTGATCTAAATTTTGGTCAAGGTTTTAAAACCAAATTTTCTTCACTTCGTTTCTTTCTTTGCCATTATCACAATTTGTGTTAGATTTGGCATTTCCCTGTTTTTAAAATACTTTTCTATCAACAGGGTTGAAAATCGTTCAATGTTCTTGCCCATTCGCTTTCGTCAAGCTGATGGTATTGGTGACTCCTGGCAGCTGCTGCTTCCAAACTCTGCTGCTTCATTTCTGTGGGAAGATCTTGCTAGAAGGCGTTTATTGGAACTCTTAGTAGATGGAACAGACCCAATGAAATCACTGAAGTATGATATCGATGAAATTTCCGATCACCAGCCTGTCCATGTAGCAGATGGACCAACCAGAGCCTTGCGTGTTACAATTGTAAAGGAAGAGAAAACCAATGTTGTTAAGATTAGTGATTGGATGCCTGAAACTGAACCTATAGGAGTTCTGAGCAGAAGACAATCATCATCAGTGAATGACTCTCAAAAGCAACTGTCAATTGCAGACTTTGAGTTTCACATCAATGTTGATCTTGCTGAGTTTGGGGTGTCTATTATTGATCATACACCAGAGGAAATTTTGTATCTGTCTGTTCAGAATCTTGTTCTGGCATATTCAACTGGTTTGGGCTCCGGAATTAGTAGGTAAGATTTACATGTAATCAACAGATGTATCTTTGAATTTGATTACAACATGGAATTTGGATATTTATATTTTTTTCAGTTATATTTTCTCTAGTTTCCTGGTGAAAATACAGTTTAAACCTAATATCTTGTTGACTGATACAACTTGGCCACTTGCCCAGAAGATTGAAATTAACTATACAATTGTCCCTTATCCCATTGTTTAGAAATTTAGTTTTGAGAGTACAATATCTGTTGTGTTCCAGATTTAAACTCAGAATATGTGGACTACAAGTGGACAACCAACTGCCATTAACTCCAATGCCAGTTCTCTTCAGGCCCCAGAGAGTTGTGTCAGAAACTGATTATATCCTGAAATTTTCCATTACAATGCAATCAAATGGATCGTTGGATCTTTGTGTCTATCCATATATTGGTCTTCATGTGAGTATCACCACTTCATAATAACTGTTTAGCAAAGAGATATGTCATTCTTAACTTTGTTTGTGAATTGTGAGGTTTTGACTTGTTTTATGACTGGTAATGGTAAGCAGGGGCCGGAAAGTTCTGCTGCCTTTTTGATAAACATCCATGAACCTATTATTTGGCGCCTTCATGAAATGATCCAGCAGGTGAAGCTCAGTAGGTTGTACGAATCTCAAACAACTGCTGCATCAGTTGATCCAATCATTCAAATTGGGTAAGTAAGACTCTTTCTTGGAATTGCATGATTTTCTGTGTTGGGCTTCTAGAAACTGCATGACATTACCTTGAATTACAGTGCCCTTAATATTTCGGAAGTAAGGTTCAAAGTCTCAATGGCTATGTCACCTAGTCAAAGACCAAGGGGAGTGCTTGGATTCTGGGCATCCTTAATGACTGCATTAGGCAACACTGAAAATATGCCAGTAAGTATTGTAGTTTACTTCTAGAAATTAACTTTTTTTTTATACTCTTTAGTAAACCTGTAGTGGCTTCTTGCAGAAGGTTAGTTGGTCAGCCTTTTCTGTTTTTTTTTCAAACAATTAACTTGTTATGTAAGTGTTGAAAAAATATGGAACTTTTCCAAGAAAATAACAACCATGTACTAGGCTCCTCATAAAATATCTCATGTATCTAGAGAAGCTGAGATAGAGAAAGAGAAGCATTGGTTGTATGAAATGAATGCATTAGAAATTGAGAAAATAGTTGAAAGTGAGAAAAATTCAGAGATATATCAGGAAAATTATTCATTGAATGTTTCTGTCCAGAGAATATGGAATATGAAAGGGGTTCTGATTGCATAGATCTAGTTATTTATAGTTCTGATACATCTGTTAGATCCCTATTGCCCAAGGGTTAGGGATGTCTGAAATCCTTTACAACAGCTTTCGGTTTCTCACTCTTACGAAGCTGACTGATTCTGTTCAACAGACACGTGACTAAATGCCTCACTGGCAAGAGCTATTACAGGACTCTCAAAGGCTTGGCTAAAACTGATATTCTATCCATACTCTTAAGTCTTAACAATGTTTGAGTTGGGCTATTTGTTGTGTTAATTGGTTCTAGTCAACTGAGCAAATTAACTAACTTGAGTATGTTGACTTGTTAGTTAATAACTAACTGCAACTAATTCAGTTTTGGCAGTTAGAAGGTATTGCTTTGTTATAAGTAGTTTGTTGAATAGCCTAGTAGAGCAAGCCATTGTTAAGCAATTCTTAGATCAATTGAGAGGTTGTACCTCAAAAAGAAAGAAGAAAACATCAATAATAGTGGCTGCCATGGATTTAGATTAAAGCACATTGCTTTTATTCGAACCGTGTAAAATTTCTTGTGTTCTGTTCTTACTGTTTTTCTGCATAAAATTCTGCACATAATTGTTCATTCATTTTGTTCTTGGTTTTAAAAGCTTAATATTTGTTATCTTTAAATCATTACTTTGATTGTTAAGAAAGATGAATAATCCTTTAATTTGTGGTGATTTCTGAGGATTATCCCAACACTATTAATCTCAATTTATGAAACCTATCTTGTCTGCAGATATATCTAAAAATGCTGAGGATCCTTAAGTTTACTCAGTTTTAGGATTTGGAGATTATAACGAAGTGGTGCTAATGATTAATGTGTACTTTTGAACCAGGTTAGGATAAACCAAAGGTTCAACGAGAACATAAGCATGAGGCAGAGTTCTATGATTAGCATGGCTATCTCAAATATCCGGAAAGATCTTCTAGGCCAACCACTTCAGCTGCTCTCAGGGGTTGATATCTTGGGCAATGCAAGTAGTGCACTTGGACATATGAGCAAAGGTGTAGCTGCATTGTCTATGGATAAGAAGTTCATTCAAAGTCGACAGAGACAGGTTTTGTCTAGGCTCTTCTTCTTTTCTCGTGCTTTAAATTTTGATTAGACATATTATCAAATATAGAAGTTTGCAAAGATGCAATTCAACTCCTAAACCTAAAAATTAAAGCTTTTAAGTAGTTGCCCAGGTATTTGGTGTAACTTCTCTTATCTAGGACCTTCCTCGCCTTGTATTTTTTCTTATTCGTATTTGCAGTTTTGACCCCTAAACCTTAAAACTAAAGTGATTTGATAGGATGCTGATACCCATGCTTAATATAATTGTGTGACAGGAAAACAAAGGTGTGGAGGATTTTGGTGATGTTATAAGAGAGGGAGGTGGAGCATTTGCTAAAGGTTTATTCCGAGGGGTAACTGGCATTTTAACAAAGCCTCTTGAAGGAGCAAAAACTTCTGGTGTTGAGGGTTTTGTTCAGGGTGTTGGGAAGGGCATTATTGGTGCAGCTGCACAACCAGTGAGTGGTGTTCTGGATCTTCTGTCAAAAACAACAGAAGGTGCCAACGCTATGAGAATGAAAATCGCCTCTGCTATAACATCTGATGAACAACTTCTTCGGAGGAGGTTGCCTCGTGTTATAAGTGGTGATAATTTGCTTCAACTATATGATGAGTACAGAGCTCAAGGACAGGTACCCATGTATTCAACTTGCTAAAAATCACAGGCCTGGAGTTCGTTCGTTCTGTTTTTTAAACATTTCACTTTTTATTATAATACCAAGTATGCTATGTATTGAAACAAAGAAAACTAATTCTCACTTAAATCCTAAGCCTGAGTTATTTAGAGTGTAGACCTGTGTTTAAGATTAAAGAAGAGATATTACTTTTTCATTTTGAAGAAACAAATGTTTGAGTTGTACAATTCATTTTTTAAATACATGTCTGAGAGAGAGAGAGGTTACTTTTGTTATACTGCATGACCAAATTGTGTAATCAATGAAATGTGCCTTTTTCCTTTTTATCTTTTGATTTTTTCTATAAATTTTGACTTTCTTTGCGAAGCTCAATTCTAAACTATTTCCATATTTTTTCATGAAGGTCATATTGCAGTTAGCAGAATCTGGTTCATTTTTTGGCCAGGTTGATTTATTCAAAGTTCGTGGAAAGTTTGCTTTATCCGATGCTTATGAAGATCACTTCATGCTTCCAAAAGGGAAAATCCTCATGGTCACGCATAGAAGAGTCATATTACTACAAGTATATATTCATGATTTTGAATAATAAATAAAATCCCATTTTCTTCAATCCATTGTTACTTATCAGCAATCTTTTTTCATTGTCAGCAACCATCCAATATTATTGCTCAGAGGAAGTTTAGCCCTGCAAAGGATCCTTGTTCAATAGTGTGGGATATACTGTGGGATGACTTTGGTGTAATGGAACTGTCACATGGAAAAAAAGACAACCCAAAATCTCTTCCTTCGCGGCTCATTTTATATTTGCAGTCTAAATCATTGGATGTGAAAGAAAACATTCGTATTGTAAAATGCCTACCTGAATCCCATCAAGCTCTTCAAGTTTACTCTTCAATTGAGCATGCATCGAGCATTTATGGCCCAGGTGCATCAAAAGTATGTTTCTATTCCCTTCATTGTGCTTCATTAAACATTCATTTGTATATTCGTTAGTTATAACTTGTGGTATCCCTCCCACGCTGAATTCATTTGACTGTACCTAAACTGACATTTGAAAACTTTTTTTTTTTACTCCCAGATGCATCAGCATGCTTAATGAACATATATTTGTTCAAATTTTGCACAATATTACTCAGTTCTGACTTCTGTGTGATAAATTATTTTCCATTGATATTTCAGGGAATGCTGAAAAATAAAGTAACCAAGCCATATTCACCACTTGTTGATGGTCCTAGTGTAGATTTAACACCCAAAGAAGGGGTTTGCCCCTGGTCCCCCCAACAGATGCCTGGATCGGCTCCTCTCTCTTCAAGTTTTGGAAGCAGTTCCGATCACTAGGACTGAGTTTTCACTTTTCACCATACATTGCATTGCTACATTCAACGTGATCAAGGCCCTATCTCAAATTGTCCTGCAAAATTATTTGGACGAACTCCATCAATTAGTCTGTTTGATCTTATTCTTGCTGACATCCACCTCGCAAATGTGGCATAGAACAGCCCTCTTTTTTATCTTATTCTTGCTGACATCCGTTCAACCATGGAGGGGCATAAAAGAGCCCATTTGCTCTTCAGTTTAAAAGGTATCGTTTTTTGTATATTCCTCACTATCACCAGAGATGGTAATGTTGGTTTCTGGAACAATATACCTAACCGGGGTAATAAATGGTTAGCTGGAGGGAATTGATTGTAAATCAATGAATTTCTGAGGTAGCAAGCATTATTAGTTCTTAGTATTAGCTCCAATAGTTCTTGTATAATATCGACGGAAATTGCTTTTGTTGTACATATGCAAAATTATATAGCTCTCAGTAAAAACTCAATGATGTGCGTCTGCTTTGCATGACCTCAGAATACAATATTAAATGCGTTCCTCCATTTGAGGAAGTCATTTTTCAACTTTTGCCTATGCTTCATCGTTAATGAGTTTAAGGACTTTACCTTGAGAAATAGAGCCATCTCTTCCCAAATTCACACAAAACAGATGCAAACTTATTAACAAAAAAATTTATATTTATAATATAAGCCACTTACAAATTTACAATAGTACTTGTGGAAAAAATTTAAATTGAAGGGACGAAGCCTGCGGTTATCTAGAAATGAATGTAATTGAATGATTTGTATTGTTAATAGAGTTCAAGTTTATTATGATAATAATTTAGGACTATATAATTTGCGGTTATCTTGACACAAAAATAGGACTACTTAGTCTGATAATATTAATGGAGTTGAAGTTTATTATGTTGAAAAGATGGTTAATAAATATAATAAAGTATTTTAGCTCATTAACTATCTATGATTTTGAATGATTTGATTGCAATTTTTAAGTGTATATATATATATATTTGAACACATTTTAGCCTCAATTAATATACTGGACAATTGCAATTAAAAGTAGTTTTTTATTTTTTTTTTACAAACTAAAAATGTTTGATGTGGTCTCGTGGCAAAGACATAAAAGTCATGATATTTTAACGTGGATACGTGAAATTTTTTAAATTTAATATCCAATATAATAGTAATATGTTAAAGTTTTTATTAAATTATATATATTTGTAAAGAGAGAGACGTTGATCATTCTTTATTAATATTAATATATAATTATAATTTTTATAATATATTTTAATTCATTCGTTAGAATATCAATAAAAGTATCATTCAAATAATTTAAAATAAATTTTAGTTTTATATAATAGTTAACAATTCAAAAGCTTGTAAAAAAACATTCAAAATAATTTTTCATTGTCTTTTCACCTAATTCATAAAAGACTTGGTTTTTAAGTTTTGTTAATTAAGAGATAACTTTTTCAATCCAAAAATTCTAACACTATCTTAAAGTTGATGTACATATCAACTGATGTCTCAAAAAAAAATTGCCTTACGTTATTAATTTAATGTCTTTTCATAAAGTATATATATGTATGTACTTAAAAGGTATTTCAGAAATATTAGATAAATTATTTTTAAAAAAAAAATTAAAATAATTTTGATACTTTTATGATACGTATTTACAAATATTCATAAAGTATTAGCATTAAATATGTTCATGGGTATTCCAATAGGCAATATAACTATGTCCTTTATTTTGAAGTATTTGAACTACATGTATTATTTGCATTAGATGAGACTAACAAATATTAAAATTTTCAATTGTTTAAATTGTTTAAATTTTCAATTGTTTAAATGATTTGGATTCAATTTTCAATTGTTTAAATGATTTCTGTCTTAAAATTATTTGAGATAAAGTGTAGATTTTTTTAAAATTTGATTAAATACAAAAGTTATTCCGTGCGTTTACACGATATACATATTAATAAGAAGTGAAAGATTATCGTCATGATTCTAAATTAATATCTAATTTATTGATTTCATTTAAAACAAATCGTTCATGATAATTTTGATTCGAACAATTTTTTATTAAATTTTATTTTCTTTGAAATTAAACTTTGAAGATTAAAAAAAAAATCTATATGCTTTTTTTTCTACTGCTATTCTAATTTATTGACTGCTACTATATATTATTTGTGAATAAAATATAAATAAAAAATAATAATTAAAAAATTGATGAATTTAATTTTAATTTTTAATCAAATATATTAATTTTCTAATTATTATTTTTATTTATATTTAATTTTAGAGTGCCATTATAGGACCAATTCCGACAACTTAGCCTTCGCTAAGTCATCATGCAATGTAATAAAAGTAAACCACCTCAAGTCTCAAAATAACTACTCATCAAAAATATCTAAATTGACTGTTTTTTTTAGTAAAATATATGATAAATATTCACATAAATTTATATACAATTTAAAATCTCAAAGTGTAAACTTGAGATATAATTAATTTAACAATTTTGATATTAAATGATTGAATAAATATTTAAGATAGAAATAAATAAGAGAAATATTAACAACTGTCCAAAGGCACTTGTTAAACATCTAAATATACAAATATTATATTGAAAATTGTGTGAAAGGTTAAAATTTATTTTTCTCAATATAAATTTTTTATTTTCATATCTTTACCAAGTGTCTTTAAGACAATTGTTAATCTGACCCAATAAATAGACAACTTTATTAATTATTATAACATAAAATATAGACATAATTGTTCCTGCATTCCTTTAATTTAATTTCAGGTAATACTTTAGACTTTTATCTTTTTTTTTCGATTTAGTCTTTTATTTAATTTTAAGTAACAATTTGATCCTTTATATCTTAAAATGTCAACAATGTTATCATTTCTTTACAAAAGCTTAGAAGATTCATCAAAATCTTCAAACAAAACCATAAAATTCAATACTAATTTCAAGATCATGTATTCATCAGATGCATAACTCAAATATTCAAATAAACTCATATTTCTATCTCCAACGACATCAAATTCATTAAATAAAGAATGAAAATACGAGTTTATTTGAAGATTTTAGTTATAAATTTGATGAAATTTGTATTATATTAAAGATGATAATTAATTTTATGGATTTTTAAAAAAAAAATTGTTAATTTTTAAATTTTTTGTAAAAAAATGATAATATTATTGATATTTTAAGATATAAAAGATCAAATTGTTACTTAAAATTAAATTAAAAAATAAATTAAAAAAAAACAATAAAGAAATGAGGTGTTACATGAAATTAAGTTAAAGGACCGCGAGATCAATGATATTAAATAAATAATACTAACAACTTTTTAATAAATGTATATGTAAAAGAGTGATAAATAAATATTTGTCTACTCCTTTTTATAATCTTGTACTACTTTCGTTTTATTATAATTGTCGCATTTGCATAAAATAATTGTTGTTTTTGGTTTTCAATGTAAAATTAATTTATTTTTATCCATTATACCCTCTAATTAATAATATATGTGTCACTTCTAATTTATCATCCCTCTACTTTGTATCTAATTAATAATATACGTGTCACTTCTAATTTATCATCCCTCCACTTTGTATGTATGATAATTAAAATTAATCAAAGATATAAGTTTAGGAAAATTATTCTTCTCCCATTAATTTATCATATTTTCCTAATATATATTAAATGGTCATGAAAAATTATTTTTCTTAGGGTGCTAACCTACACTTGTTAAATAATAAAAATGGAAATTTTACTTTAAAAAGAACACATTTTAAATTTTCAATGTTAAAAATACAACTTTTGAAAATGACAAATTAAATATTTATCTGATTAACTGAACTGATGTGATATTATTAAAATATTTGCTGATTTAAACTCAAAACTTCACATTTGTTTATGAATTTCTTAGATATAAAAAATATTTGTATATTTAGTTGCTGAACAAATACTCCAAAAGCAATTATAGCATCTGTCTTTTGAGAATTGAACTGTGCACCCCCCTCTTTTACCTCTCACCCCTCAACCATAAGGAAAAGACCATTATTCCCCTTATTTCAACTATAAAACCCTAAAAAAACACTTTCCTTTTTTCACCCATTTCTTCGAAACTCTGAAATATTCGATTCTCTCACCCTACTAAAAATTCGAATCTTTCAAACATCTGAAGTAAAAAAGTAAGGCAACTTTCGTTGAATATGAAAGTTTCGAAACATATTTTTTTCAAAAATTTTCAAACTTTTGAAACTTTCTTTAAACTTGAAACTTTCGAAGTACAAAAGTTTTGAAAGTTTCGTTAAACTTGAAAGTTTCGAAGTACAAACTTTCGAAACTTTCGAACAATGCTAAACTTTCGAAACGTAAAAGTTTCAAATATTCTGAATGTTACGAAAAAACACGTTTCGAAACTTTGAGATGCATGCATAGTTTCGAAACCTTTCGAAAGTTTCGTTTCCATTGAAAGTCTCGAAATGATTTTTTGGGTTTTTTAAATACTTTTCCATTTGTTTTTAATAATGATTTATTGATATATTGCAGTGCCTAGAATGAGAGGTGTGTTTGGTCAAATTATTCGCAACTTGATAGGTGACATAGGTGATGGTGTAGAGAGAATTCCACCAACAGCATCAAACAAACGACGCAACGAAGCAAATCGTCCAATTAGGCAGCGTCGTCGAAGACAAGAGGAGGTCCATGATGATGATGTCGAGTCCACTGAGCAGGAGGAGGATGTCCCTCAGCCTCCACAGATGGAGTAGGTCGCTGATGATATTCATGATACTTCTGCACATGCTGATGATGCTGATGAGTCGGATGATGCTGCTGATATTGATGATCAGGATCAGCAGACCGAATTTCCCGGAGGACCGACGGTGACATGTGTGTTAACACAGTACGAGCATCACGTGGCTCGGAGACTATGGGAAAGAGAGGTAAATGTTAATTTATTTTTATATTTAATTATTTGTTTATTTGTGTTTAAGTTTATTTAATTAATTATATATTTATATAAATGTTTAATTATATTTATGTTTAAGTTTAAGTTTATTTAATTAATTATATATTAATATAAATGTTTAATTATATTTATTTTTAAGTTTAATTAATTAATTGTATATTTATATATATGTTTAATTATTTGTTTATTTATGTTTAAGTTTATTTAATTAATTGTATATTTATATAAATGTTTAATTGTATTTATGTTTAAGTTTAAGTTTATTTAATTAATTATATATTAGTATAAATGTTTAATTATATTTATTTTTAAGTTTAATTAATTAATTGTATATTTATATAAATTTTTATTTATGTTTAAGTTTATTTAATTAATCTCAATTGTTCTGTAATTATTCGCAGGATCGTGGATCATTAAAAGTAATTACTCACGGATTAAAATTGAAGAAGTTTGCTGAAGTTTCTATGCCAGCTCCTGTAGAGCATTGGATTCAGGAATCTGGGCTGATGCATCTATCTTCAGGCTACCTCATTATGGCTGATGCTGGTCTTATATTCGCATTTGTTGAAAGATGGCATAGAGAGACCAGCTCATTTCATCTGCCATTTGGAGAGATGACTATCACCTTAGACGAGGTTGCTACTCTCCTTCACATCTCACCACATGGTAATTTTTTTTGATGCACCTATGAATACTAATAATGCTGCAAGAGCTGCACATGAGTACTTAGGTGCAACATGGGAGGAAGCATGTGCTAAGATTAGTTATAACAAATGTGCCCCATATAGATTGCAATAGTTGTGTGATTTATATAGTCGTCTCATTCAAACTAATCAGTTTGAGTGTGCGGCTAGAACGTATCTATTGCATTTAGTTGGTTGCACTATTTTCGCCGATAAAACACATACGCGTGTTGATGCGAAATACATTACTCTTTTTATTGATTTACATCGTTGTTGAGGCTACTCGTGGGCTTCTGCGGCATTGGTTTTCCTTTATGACAACCTGGGAGATGGAGTTGTCCACGACACTCGACAGGTGGGAGGTTACATGACCCTACTACAGGTAATTATTACGTTGTATATTAAGTTGTGTCATTTATTTATTTAATTATTAAGTTGTGTTATTTATTTATTTATTAAGTTGTGTCATTTATTTATTTAATTATTAATTTAATTATTACGTTGTGTTATTTTATTATGTTAATTATGTTGCAGTGTTGGATTTACGAGCACTTCCCTAGGATCTGTAAGCGGGGTGATAGAGGAGTGGTTCCTGCACATCTTCCAAGAGCATGTAGGTGGACTGCAAAACATGTTGTTGAAGGTAGATTGATGGCATATCGTCGGAGACTTGATGCATTGTTGCTCGAGGATGTAGTGTTTACACCATATGATGATGATCGAGCTAATCATCGTTTGTATCGATTTCGATGTTTTCAGGATATCTTCGATGTGGTGGAGTCTCAGTCCCATATTTGCCAGAGCGATGTCTTCGACAGTTTGGTCGTATTCAGTGCATTCTGCGTGACGTTCCTCCGATGTCGGACATTATAGATTGGGTCTGGCAGAGTACTATGAGATCATCTGTAGAGACCTTTCAGAGACTATATCCTGTTGCGACTTTTTCTATAGAGGTCACTGCAGACTACTATGCATGGTATATTAGTGTTTCACATCCTCTGATTCTCCCTCCATCCACTGTTGCACTTTCGAGTCCACATACTATTGTTGCTACACATGCTGGTCCATCATCTTCTGCACATGTTGGTAGAGACCGTAGAGACCGTAGAGCAGCTGAGTTTGCACATATGGCCTTAGATATGGTAAGACCATTTAGTGAGATTCATGAGATATTAAGTGAATTATGCCGCTTGTATGACGATTAGTTATTGTGTTATTGTGCTATGTATGCCCGAATATTTAATCGATAATTTTATATTGAGATATTTTGAGATTATCGAATGTGTTATTCAATGTGTTTTGAATGTGTTTTTATATTTTGAAACGTAAATGATAACACGTAATGATAACGTAAATGATAATACATAATGAAATACAATATATTAAATTATAATATTCATTTCATGAAATACAAGATATATTCTAATCTTCATTTAATGAAATACAAGATGATTTGCTAAATGATGGATCAATGTGTTCCCAATGCTTCATACGTGTTGCACAAGCTATTTCCCATGTCTTTGCACATTCACTACAATAGTCTTTCCATTTTTGTGAGGTAGGTGGCAAAGGACAATTAGACTTCAATTTGATCTGAACAATAAAATATTAAACCTTAATTTAATAAACAATGCTAATATCATAAACAATGCTAATTAATTTAATTTAATAAACACTAATAAATTTTACTTGTACCTAATGATTTTCATTGACGAATCCAATTGCTAGTAAACATTCTTTTGACGGTAGTGCTTTGTTTAGCGGAAAGAATGTCATATTCAGATTACGAGACAACGACACCAATATGACATTATATAGTGTTGCTATCACGTAACCCAAGTTTGGTAAACACATCCACTTATCTTGTCCTTGAGCATCCAGCCCTAATATTTTCAATGAGTTTCGCACTGATTCAACATTGTCATCGAACACATTGACATAAAGGTCTTGATGTAGACAAATCTCTTTATCCAATTGTGTTCGAACTAAAGGTCAAGATTCTTCAGTCCAACCTAACAATGCTGCAATTGCGCGAAACCCACAATTTCCATCAGCCACCACATCTATTATTTCCTTAATATACTGATGTATAAGAGTAGGAAAATGTGTGTAAAATGATTGTTTTGGAGAGTACTGTGATGAATGAGATGGTTGTTTTGGAGAATATTGTGATGAATGGGATGGTTGTCTTGCAGAACATTGAGATGGTTGCTTTGCAGATTCTTGAGAGGCATCAACATACTCCAAATATGAAGGATCACGAGGAGTATCAAATTCTTTCTTCTTTTTACTTGCTCCCTTGGTTCTCACCTTCTCTGGTGGTGCCAGTATTGATGTTGTATGTGGAAATACAACTTCACGCACCTTAGCCCTGAATATCCTTTGACTTACAATATCGTGTTTCTTTATGTACGCTTTCATTGCTTCTAACTCTTCTAAAAAGTCATAATCTGATAAAGATTCTTCGTCCTCCAATTCATTCTCAAGGCTTAACTTTCTCCAAAAAACATGAATGCTATCTAAAGTGATAACATTACCAGATATCTGCAACTTTGTCAACTCACAAGCACATGGTAATCCATGAGTTGTTCTGATTGAGCAACCACATATTGTTTTGTCAGTACCTACAATTTTCACTCTCTACAACTGTTTGTCAATTTTTTTAAAAAAATTCCTTAATATTTCTTTTTACCAGCTCCTTTGGTTCTCACTTTCTCTGGTGGTGCAAGTATTGATGTGGTATGTGGAAATACAACTTCACGCACCTTTGCCTTGAATATCCTTTGACTTATAATATCGTGTTTCTTCATGTACGCTTTCATTGCTTCCAACTCTTCAGAAAAGTCATAATCTGATAAAGATTCTTCATCCTCTAATTCATGTGCAATGCTTAACTGTTTCCAAAAATCATGAATGCTATCTAAAGGGATAACATTACCAGATATCTGCAACTTTGCCAACTCACAAGCACATGGTAATCCATGAGTTGTTCTGATTGAGCAACCACATATTGTTTTGTCAGTACCTACAATTTTCACTCTCTACAACTGTTTGTCAATTTTTTTAAAAAAATTCCTTAATACACAATGATGCAAACTTTGAAAGAATGATGAATTATACTCGTGCTCAACATCCTTGATGGTTTTCTGAAAAGAAGATTGAATGATACATATTTGGTTCTTCAACATCATATTCACATCATCCCAACTTTTACACAAATCACCAAAACTAGTTTGCAATATGTTTTTCAATCTCCAATGGGCAGACTCAACTCTACAAATAAATTAAATCACATAAACTAGTAAATCATACTTTCTAAAACAAACAAATCAAATTTAAAAATACCTGTTAGATGTTGTGTTCCTCAAATGCATCACTCTATTGGTCCAAACATTGACAAACTTTTCTTTGTAAGGTGTTAACCACGAATCTTTCACATAATCAACAAAAAGAATAATATCGGCACACACTAGCTCAAAATGTTGCAGGTGATGATCATACTCCTCTACACTACTTGAATATACAATTTTTTTCCATAAATCCATTACTTCTTCTTGTCTATCCTTTTTGACATATTGTTTGCATCTTGCCCCAACATTTTTTTCAATATGAAAACGACATAGCAAATGTATTGAAGTAGGAAACACAACACTAATCGCATTCATCATGGCAAGATCTCTATCAGTCACAATAACTTTAGAAATTAAAGTCTCAGATTTGAACAACTGTCGTACCTTTTCAAATGCCCAGATGAAGTTATCTTGTCGCTCTTGTTCCAAATAAGCAAACCCAACAGAAAATGTCAAACTAGTAGATGTGACACCGACAATTTCAAGTAGTGGTAACCGATATCTATTTGTTTTGTATGTGTTATCACATATCAAAACCAAATAAAACGTGTTTAACAACTTTATACAATCAGTATGCGTCCAAAATATATCTCTTAAAACACCAGAATTCTCTCGTCTTCTTGTCCAATACACATAATTTTCTTGTTGTATTAACTTCAACATATGCTGCATTTCTGTGTACGAACCTCTCAATGATGATCGATAAGTACTCCTTGCTTTATATATTTGACTTGGAATTGTCAAATTAGTTTTATTTCTCTCTTTCAAAGCATTTAGAATGAATCTGGGGGCAAGCTTATACTTTGTCATGTCATTGACAAATTTCCTCTCTTCTTCATTTAAACGCCCCAAATAAGAATGACCAGTTACAGTATCAAGTAGATCATGATTGTGTGTTCCACAACGAACACTAATTTTCCATCCTTCACCGACACTTAACGGGATACATCTGAGAGTAAACGGACAATTTTCCTTATGAGAACAAGTTACTGTTGATTTTGATTTTGATTTATATCTTCCACCTCTTTCGCATCCCAAAATCAATTTGTCTTTTCTTCCCCTCTTTCCGGTTGTTTTATCTGAACGAATGGTAACAATTAAAATTCCATTTTCTCTTCCAATGGTTTTTGCCCATTCAAACACAGCTTCTCGTGAAGGAAATACCTACAAAATATGTTTCAAATAAAACATAAAATATATAGTTATAATAAAAAATTTATCCGTGATGGATTATCAGTTATATTAATACCTGATCAGTGGTGAATTTGTCGGTATAATCTATTATATTTCTTGAGGCAGGAACCTCAACTCTACTCATATCTAATTTAAAAAATAGTAATAAATATAAATAATAATATGTATAAATAATAATAAATTTAAAAAAAAAATTGAAATTTTCGAAACTTTCGAACCTGTGTAACTTCGAAAGTTTCATATTGATGAAAACCTTCGAAAGTTCTGGAAACTTACGTTTCAGAACTTTCATCTTCAACAAAAGTTCCGAAAGTTTGTGTTTCGAAAGTTTCGAATTTAACGAAACCTTCGAAAGTTTCATCAAACTAAAGCCTCGAAAGTTTCAACTTCAACCAAAGTTTCGAAAGTTTTGATTTTCTGAAAAAATTGCATTTCGAAACTTTGGTTTTTTGACAAAAGTTTCGAAATTTTTGTTGAAATCTCATCTCTGATTGTTTCGAAAGTTTAAAACTTTCAAATAGTAAATTTTTTTGGATGACTTTCGAAAGTGGGGGTGAGAAAATAGTGTGGTAAATTTGTTGAAAATTTTTATATAAGATAAAAAAGGGTAGATTGATCGATAACAAAATATGGGGGGTGGGAGGTAAAATTGTGAGGGTGCAGTACATTCCTGTCTTTTTTCATGTGAAAACAGGATATATCTAATAACAGATGAATTAGAACATCGGAGTTATTATTCCAAAAATAAAATAAAATTAAAAGCATTGATTTTGATGAATATGGTGAGTAGTATCAGTGTTTCACTTTCACATCGCAGAGTTTTGGAGCGTTTCTCAGCCTTCAATGGGTTATATGGTATTGGTGAGTGAGTGAATGAATCTCCGCCACCCTCCTATCTTGTCATCCGATTCTCTGCATTTGGGTTATTCCCATTTTCTTAACTGCTTCCAAAAAACCATACTTTTTCTTTCTGTTTCAAAATCATATATAAGGATCTCTTGCTTTTCTAGGCTCAACTATTATTACTTGCATAACATTTATTTGAATTATTAGGTCTACTCACTCTATTTAGCAGAAAATTAAGTTATCAGCTTAGGAACTATTCAGATAACACTAGAGTTGTAGACTTTACTTGCATTTAAGTATTTAAGTAACTTTTTGCAACTTTAAAGTGACTACTCCACTAGAACTAGCCCTACAATTCAATCTTGGTTTTCAGTCAAAGCATGTCAATTAAGATTCAATAACCTAGACTCCATTGATTCACTTCTTGTCTATTTTATCTATTTTTTAGGGCATGTCTGGATTGACTTACTTGAGTTTGTCTACTGGCATGTACTTGTGAGATTGTTTGGGTGAGCTTATGGAAACAATTTAAGGCATATCCATTAGGTGTTTTCAACTTATTTCCATAAAGCTTATGAAAATATCTTATATAAAAATAGTTTGGATTTATTTTATCTTTTCCTATAGAAATAGTTTAATATTAGTTGTTTATCCAAACGGGTGTTGCTCATCGTCATGGTCATATACATTTCCAGTATTTGAATGTTACTTTCATGTTCATCATACAATGCCTTGTTATGGTATAGGAGTCTCCAATGTGAGGTTTGAAAATCCTAGACATGACTCCTTCCTTCGTTATATGTTGCAACTTGCAAAAAGGGATAAAATTAGGGCTAATTCTTGCTCAACATGTTTCATACATCCAATCATGTCTATTTAGCCTTGTCAATTAGCTTTTTTTGGTAGGACTTCCATTTCATATTGTATGTCGAGAATCGGATTCTTATGATGAGCAATTTGACTATGATACACCAGCATCCAATACCGGGGGGAAAAATGACCTCACTTATACCCATCAATATGCCCGGAAACAAAAACTATCTTTCTCTAATGATCTTTAACTTAAGCCTGACTTTCTTTCTTTATCCAGTAGGTAGTGTGTGTGACTTTTTATTCATTTTATAATGAAAGTAATGCAATTTTTTTTGTCTGCAGAAACCGCTATATTTAGTTCAAAATTTAATGAAAATGAAGAAGTGGTATGGAGGCCTGTTGATCTTGGCTTTGTGTATGATGCTGTTTCTACTGTACAGTCTGAAAGGAATTCAGCCACAGAAGCAGCCAGCGAAACAGTCAGCATACAGTTTTTTCAATAACCATTCAACAAATGATTCTGGTCAAGGAAGCAGCAATGTTGCAGTAACCTCTTTTGATGTAGAACCGAAAAGCGTACCAAAACCAACCATTAGGCCACATTTAGTACATGTCGCGGGGCTTGATGATCTGTATGACATGAAAAATTTATCTGAAGGAGCGATGAATGTTGTACTTGCTTGGACTTCTTTACGCTCCTTGCTGTCAAGGTCAGATGCTTTGCCTGAATTAGCTCAAGGAGTTAAAGAGGCTTCTGTAGCATGGAAAGAGTTGTTGTCCACCGTTGAAAACGACAAAGCCTCCAAGATTAGTAAGATGGACAGCCCGGAAAATCAAAACTGTCCGTTCTCTGTGATCGCATTTGGCAAGACGGTAGCAGATAGTGGAATCACTCTGGATCTCCCTTGTGGTATGGTCGTAGATTCTTCAATTACATTGATTGGCATCCCTAATGGACAAAACAGAAGCTTTCAGATTGACCTAGCTGGGCAAGATCTAGAAGAGGAGCCAGATCCTCCAATTATCTTGCATTATAATGTGAGTCTTCCGGGAGAAAACATAACAGAGGAACCGTATATCGTTCAAAATACATGGACTAATGATTTCGGTTGGGGAAAAGAGGAAAGGTGTCCTACTCATGGTTCTGCTAAGTCTAACATTCACAAAGGTACAGTTAACATGCAAGTTCTCAAATCTTCGTGAGTTTTTCATCATTAAACTGACGATCCATGATTGACCTTTATGGTATGTAAGGATTGGTGGTATAGGATGGAAAGAAGTGGAATGAAATAACCTAATTGATTTAAAGAAATGAATGTTATCTCATTGCATTCCATCTCACTCCATTTCATCCTATAACACTAATTCAAACATACCTTTAAGTGTTAAATTAGTCTGCATGCAAATAAGATGGACAAAAACCAACAAGAAATAGGTTATTTTTATGTATAGGATATAAAATTATTAATTTTTAATTATAGCGCAACTCGGGTTATGTCTCGTTTAAGTACCATTATCATTCCATAATAGGCTGTAGCTACAGTAGCAACACCTCAGGTTATGCTTAAGCTGCCAAGTTTGTAAATTCCTTTATCATATAATAATTAATCACAATAGTCTCTTTCAATTGTGTTATCATGTTTCCTTCTATTCTTGATTGCAGTTTTTCATGAAGTAGTAGGCTTTTAATGAATTCTAAATTGTGTAACTCTGATGTAGTTGATGAGCTTGTTCTCTGCAATGTACAAGCTGTGAGAAACAACAATGAAGAGAATGTAAATGTTGGTCAACCTACTAGTGACATACCTTCTAATATTTCCTCAGAAAGTGCACATAGAACTGCTAATTTCCCTTTTTCTGAGGGTAATCCTTTCACTGCCACGTTGTGGGTTGGTTCAGAAGGATTTCATATGACTGTGAATGGAAGACATGAAACATCTTTTGCATATAGGGAGGTACAATACAGGAAATGAAATCCTGCTAAAAACCAAACAAAAGATTAATTGGAATGGTAATTCCAACTTTGTATGTTTTTTGTGTGCATGCAGAAGCTTGAACCGTGGTTAGTCAGCACCGTTAAAGTAGCAGGAAGTCTAAGTCTTTTATCAGTCCTGGCAAAAGGTTTACCTGTTGCCGAAGATAATGATTTAGTTGTTGATGTTGAAAACCTGAAGGCTCCTTCTATCACCAGAAAAAGGCTTGTTTTGTTGATTGGAGTGTTCTCTTCCGGAAATAACTTTGAGCGCCGAATGGCTCTGAGGAGGTCTTGGATGCAATATGAGGCTGTACGTTCTGGAGAAGTTGCTGTCAGATTTTTCATTGGGCTTGTAAGTGATGTATTTCAGACTTGTTAAAGTGAATCTTTGAATTAGAATAATTCTTACTATTCCAGTTATGCACAAATTTTGGTTATTATAACTTTGAAAACTCTATCCTACTTTCTTAGTTATGTAGAATGACTATATGAAGTGGTCAGGTTATTAACTGTTATATCCGAATACCGACATTCGTTATCAAAAGAATCACCCGTGTTTTTTGGCAAAGGAGAATGGTGACGGGTGAAACTGAAATAAATGTCATACTCTAACAGTCTTAACCTATGAAGCATTGATACAAAAACGAGCAATGAATATGACACTGACACGTAGGCATCAATAATAATATAAGAAAATCGGTGTTCAACACCAACATGTGTCGGACACCGGATACCTTTGATATGAAGTGTCGATGATACATACGTCTTAACCCACCAAAGGATGTAGTGTGGACTCAACAATGCATTCAGCATTATAGCAGAGTTTTCCAACTTTTAATTAATTTCCTCTCTTGCTAATTAAAACTGTTCTGTGACATTTTATTTTCAATCTGATTGCAGCATAAGAACAATAGAGTTAATCTTGAATTGTGGAGGGAAGCTCAAGCATATGGAGACATCCAGTTAATGCCTTTTGTTGATTATTATAGTTTGATTTCATTAAAGACAATTGCAATTTGCATTGTGGGGGTAAGTTGATTATGACTATGTGCAAAGAAGTAATGTTTACAATTTTTTATTTATTTACTTTTATATTGTTGAAAAATACGTGGAATGATGTTTGCAATTTTATTTTTAATTTGCAGACAAAAATAATTCCTTCAAAATACATCATGAAAACAGATGATGATGCTTTTGTAAGGATTGATGAAGTACTTTCCAGCCTCAAAGGGAAGCCATCTAAAGGCCTCCTGTATGGTCTAATATCTCCTATATCATCTCCTGATAGGAATAAGGACAGTAAATGGTACAGCAGTGAGAAGGTATTAACCTATGTATAATGCTATTGATAAATTCAATTAGTGTATTATGTTCCTATTAATCATGATCATATTGTTATTTTAGGAATGGCCACATGATACATACCCACCATGGGCACATGGTCCTGGCTATGTCATCTCTCGCGACATAGCAAAATTCGTTGTCTATGGCCACCAAGAAAGAAAACTCAAAGTAAGAATTAGAATTCCTCCTTTCCATCATTAAGCTTTTTTGTTATAATCTTTTGGATATTTCAAGGATATATATTAAGAGGTTTCTTGTATTAGAATTTAGAAGTGTTACTTATGCAAAATCACACATCAGTATCACAAATTTCCCTGGGAACCACTTATGTAAAATGAATCTGTGGAACTTCAATGTATTACCTTCAATGTATTTGTAAAAAGCTACCAAACTGTTTACTTTAGGTGTTTCCTGTTTTCATTTTCACCGATAAAATAAACATTAGAGAAGAGATTATGGAAGTTTTTGAAAATATAACTTCAAAATCGATTGAATATTTGTGAAAATTCTGAAAAATGTTGAAATATTGTTTCTGGAAATACATTCTCTATAATTAACTTTCATCTTCTCTGTATCACAATTTAAAAGAAAAATCAGTAACCTAATGTAATTACAACCACCGACATAGAAAGTAAATAATGTAAATGAAAATTGAATTTTTTATAGAAAATAAACGCCTTACTTCAGGTGTTTGCTGTTTTCATTTCCACTGATAAAAGAAAAATTAGAGAATACATTATTTGAAAATGTATTTTAAAAATGTTAAGACTATTTTTGAAAATTGTGAAAAATTTCAAAACATTCTTTTCAGTGTTTCCAAATATTACATTATCTCCAGTTACCTTCCATCTTATCTCTATCACAATTAAAATGGGAAATTTATAACGAAATTTCATTCCAGTCATCCACATGTAAATATTGAAAAATGAAACTTGAAAATATTGTTAGAAAGTAAAGAAAGCCTAAATTGCCATGATTGCATTTTTCTTATATATATATGTAATTGTACCTTCCTTTAACTGCTCAATTTGTTGTATTCATATAGTTCTTTAAATTAGAAGATGTTGCCATGGGGATATGGATTGAACAGTTTAAAAATGGTGATAAAGAAGTGCACTATGAGAATGATGGGAGGTTTTATAATGCTGGATGTGATACAAATTATGTACTAGCCCATTATCAAAGCCCAAGAATGGTGCTATGCCTTTGGGAGAAACTGCAAAAAGAACACAAGTCAGAATGCTGTGAGTAGATATCAAAGCTTTTGAGCAAATAATAATTATGCTGATTCTGATTTTTTAGCAATATTCAAATACTTAAAGTTATGTTTTATTTTATTTTGTATTCTACTGCTCATTGATTTATTCATTCATTCTAACCATTTCAGTAAAAAGAATTAGTTTCACACTTGAAACTACAAGTGATATATTTTGTGTTAATTTGTTGTAATATAGAAATTCTTGATTGCTTGAAAATTAAAATGAACACAATGCTACTAGAAAGAAATTGAATGTAAACATAAACAACAACCAATGGTGAATTGCAGTTGAATTCCCATGAGACAGCATATTTGATGTTACATCCCTGTTCATGCACATTATGCTTACATCATTACTGAGGTTTTGGTTAGTTATTTGGTTAGTTGGTATACTACTTGCTTGTTAGTTATGATACTTTATATAGTATGGATTAATGTTGCTACTTGTTTAGTAAAAAATATATATATATTGCTATTTGTTCTCCCTCATAGGTAGTTTTGTTGGTGAACTAAAGGATACCAAATGAGTATTGAGAAGGAGGTGTGGAGTTTGATCTCTGCTGACTAACATTTTTTCCTCCCCACTTACATTCGCATATAAAAAATATAATGGAGTGAAATATATTTTCTGTCCCTATCAAATAAAAATAAAACTTTTAATCCTTGTAAACTTATCTAGCAAATAGTTTTAATCTCTATTAAAATGAAACATGTTTAATTGTTCTTCAATTTTAAAAAATTTTGTTGATTTTTTGCAAGCATGTTTAAAATATTATAAAAAAATATAAAAATTTAGAATTTCTTAAAATTTTGATGAATTAAATATGAACTTTTTAAACGTATAAAACTTAAAATAAGAATAAAGAAAATATATATTTGAAATTAAATTTTGAATTTATTTTTTGTGAAAGAATTTTTTATATTGTTATAATATGCTGGGGAAAAATATATTTAAATTCATTTAAAAATATATATTCACTTATAATTTTATAAGGACTAAAAAATTTATAATGTTAAAATTCTATAGCAACTAACTTTAAAATTTCTATGAACTAAAAAAACATATTTAATCACAAAAAAATATTGTTACTAGTTACTAGTAATTTGTTTTCATGATATAACTATGTGTGCTAAGTATAAAGTAATCAATCATATTTTTTTTGTTTAATTTTTTTTCCTCCTTTTTTTGCATTATTCATCATTTCTCTAAAAAATAAATATGAAAGTAAATTACTATCTTATCATATTATTTAATTTCGTGAGAAATATACATTATCATATCATTTTTGACTAATTTAGTACTATGCATTGTAAATTTTAATGTAAAAAAAATATTTTATAGTCTTAAATATAAATAAAAGAATGATTGTGTACCTTTTATTTAAATTTGTTGTATGCGAATATAAAGATATTGAAATTTTAAATTGTTTAGTTTAACAATATTTTAAAAATATTATCATTAAAAAATTGTTTAAATTTTGAATCACAAAAAATTAATTATCTTTTTCTTTATTTATTTATATTAAAGACAAAATAGACAAAAATAGGATATTCATCCAATTAAATTGCTGAATGGGAACGAATATTGCAACGAGGGTCTTAAAAGTTTACGATTTTTGATTAAATATATGTGGGAGTATGTTCAAAGTAAATGCATGTCTTGAGTTCCAATCAAATATTTTTAATTGGTATGATACTATTTTATAACGAGTTTGTGTAAGGGTATGGATCACCATTTACCGCAATCGATGATTTATTTAGTGCTGTTAGGCGAATTAAATATCATGTGGCTCATATCATTATGACTTCGACAAATTAAAAACTCATAATCCCAACTAATGTTTGCTAATGATCCTAATCATTGGCTGCTGCTCATGTGATGCTTGTCATAAATCTGGATTTTAATACCCATTTCTTAACATTAATTTTGTGTCAGAGAAAAGGAAATTACTAGTCGCGCTGTCCCATGACGAGTGGTAGATGTCATTTACCAAAAATAATTGTCTTGAAATAAATAATGTTTTCAATTTTTTAATTTAATATTAGTAGTTATATATTTTTTCAATGATTAATATCATTTGTATATTTGCTACTTAATATCTTTCATTTTACAGTTACCATGTAGGTAAATACATTGATATACTAATACATGATAATAGTAAATTAATAAAATTATTTTTTATTTATATTTTTTAAATTTAATTGCAGTTTTAGTCTCCTATTTTAATTGAATCACGAAACTAGTTCTTTTATTTTATTTTATTTTTTTAATTTTTGACATCAAATAAATTTTTGGTTCAAAATTTAATGAAGCGTCATTTTTTAAAACAGTACTACACCATTTATGATCATAGATTTCAAGTACAATTATTGCACCACGAAATCTTGACGCGTAGTATGACTTAAATAAACACAAAAAAATAAAATTTTATCAAATTTTAAATTAAAATTCTATTTATGGACCAAAACTGAGGAAAAATAAAATGGTGAAACTACTTTTGTGATTCAGTTAAAATTAAGAGACCAACGCTACAATTAAACTTATTTAGAAGGTAACTCGCACACATTACCATTGTCAAATAAATCACTATTGTAAAATAAAGGTGTGGCTAAATTACATTTGTGGTCCCTTAACTTAATTTCAGGTAATGTTTTAGTCTTTTATCTTTTTTTTTTTCCGACTTGGTCCTTTATTTTAATTTTAAGTGACAATTTGATATTTTATATTTTAAAATTTCAACAATGATATCCTTTTTTATACAAAAATTAAAAAAAGAAAATTCAATCAAAACTCATAAAATTAATTATATTCTTCAATATAATACAAATTTCATCAAATTCGTAACGCAAATCTTCAAATAAACTCATATTTTCTTACTTTATTTGATATTTTTAGGAATAAAGGACTAAATCGAGAAAAAAAGAAGATAAAAGACTAAAACGTTACCTAAAATTAAGTTAAGGGACCACATATAATTTAGCCTAAAGGTGTCTTATATTAGACAACAACAGGTCCACATGTTTAGAAGGTAACTCACTCATGCGTGGCCAATTCATGTGGCCTAGATTCTAATTAAAGAAAATATGAATGGTTAATTAAAAAATATAAAAACATGGGGCAAGACAAGTTAATGCTATGGGTTGGAGCAGTTGAATGGAAATCGTGGTGGAATTAGATGTTCTTATTCCTATTAATTATTAATTGACATTAGTGGTCAGATTTCAATTAGCAAAAACCAATGAAGTGTCCCATTAACAAACGCCTTGTACGCAAACTAATCATGACTAAGCGTGTCACTAACGGAAAGGTACCTAATAATTAATTAATTAATTAATAATATGATCGATGACTATAATAGGATTAAGATCCAAGTTATGGTTAGACTTATGTGGATGTTTCACATTGCTCCTTTTTTCAATAATAACAAAAGAAAATGTTTTTGTAAGAGGTGTCTTTAGGATGTTATAAATTAAAGACACTAATTTGATTTCCTAACATGTAGTTGTAGGACACTTGTTAATATCTGTTCGGAAAAAAAGTAAAAAATTTCTGTTTAATTTTAACTTAAAATATGCTTGTGGGAAAATGAAGGCAATTCCATTCTTGTGTTTGTTGAGTGCAACCATTATAGAGAAAAAAACAGTAAACTTGTACTATTGAAAAGCTTGCCAAAATCACGAATCTCGATATATATCAGCGTGCTACAAATATTTTCTGCGAGTGAGTTTGCGTTCACTTGTTATCTAATTGAATAAATTAAATCACAAAAATTTATAGTCAAAATCATATTTAGATATGTGTTCATATAACAGTTTAACACGTAACCAAGTTATATGAATTTTTTTTTACTTAAATATAATTTTTATTATTTATTTTTATTTAATATTTATTTTAGTTATTTATATATTTTTTATTCATTTTTTTTTATGAGTAGTTTCTTTTAATTATTTTTATCATAATTCATTTAAATAATTGTATAATTTTATCATAAACTGTTAAGAATAAATATTAAATCAATTGTAAAATTAAGTGTATAATTTTAATAAAAGTTGAAGTAAGAATATAATAAATACAGATAAACGTCATTCATTTCAAATAGTTTATGTCGTATAAAAGTAATAGAGACTAAAATATATTATTTATAAAATATAAAAGATCAAAATAAATAAAAAAATAATAAAATATAATGAGTATTAAATACATTTTGTATAACTAAATCAATAAATTTTAACCCAGAATAAATATTAATCAATTTTATAATTACATACAACTAACTCCAATTGTGAGTATGTTTGTTAAAGATTTAAAAATGATTTTAAATTTATATTTTTAAATAATTTTTTTAGAACTACTAAAAAATAATGTAAATTATTTTAAATTTGTTTGTTGTAGATTAAAAAATGATTTTAATTGTACCTAACAATAAAAACCAATCTCCCACCAATTGAAAATGTGGATCAACATTTTTAACTTGGAATAAATAATACAATAAAAAATATAATGTAATTGGGTAATGAATGTTTATAATGAAAAAAATAGCACCGGATAGGATTCATATAAAACTCATCATCGAAGATTTTAATTTATTTTTGGACTCTTACAAAATCTTTTAGTGTATTTATGACACTTATTTCAATGAAGAACGCATTGAATACCTTTATCTTCAACAACCAGAACCTCCATCTAGGTAGTTACACAATTTTCTATTTAATTATATTTCATTATTTTCAAATAAACATTTATTTATTTAAATGTCAAAATGCTTATAGATATCATTTCATCTCTGAATGTAAATCATTATTTGAAAATCAAAATCGGATATCCAATTCGGTCCCAGTCCACACAGGTATCAAAACTTATTATTTGCAATATTATTTTTTCGCTCTTGATGTATTTAACTAGAAACTTGTTAGCCATTTTTTTTTACTTTAACGAAGCAACATAAATAATAGTTCACATGTTTTACATATATCCAATAATAATGTCTAGTACCGGTATTTGTGTTATTTTTCTCCTTTTGACGTGGTTTTATAGTCATCACAAAAAGTGCAATTCTTTCCTTCCAAGAGTATAGTACTAGTTACCCAATCTCAACGAATATTAACTAGTCATACGGTGCCACAAGCTTAGCCGCAAAAGTAATAATAAACAAAATAAAAATGCATTTACCTATTGGCGATTTTAATTAATTTACGTTGAAAAAAATCTCTAGTCATTTTCGGAAAAAGTTGGAAGGTTCACGAAGCTGATATTACTTGGCCCACAGGAAGAATCGTGTCGATTCCCCGTTCTCAGTACTCACATGCACAAAGGGGTATTATGGGGTTTTCATTCAACCGTAACTAAGTTTAGACACAAGAAGCGCGTTCAGTTGTAACACCTCTTGCTTTAAGTACGTCGAACAAGAAATCACACCAAACAGAAAGAGAGAAACCCTAATTTCTTACTATTACCCTTCGTTTTCTTCATTTCCAAATAATTCACCCCCAAATTTCAACGACTCAAATTCAATTTCCCAATTAGAAACCCTAGCTACTATTATTCTTCTACAGAATTTGTAAAACGACGTTTGAAGATGGTACCGGAAGCGGAAATTATATGTCAACAGAGTATTTCCATGTTGGATGTGAAGTATCACCTTTGTGTAGCACAAGAACACATCGTCAAAGTTGAGGTTTCACCCACCTCTCCTACTCCTTCTGTCCCAATCTTTGCCCATGTAAGGGTTTTCTCTCATTCTGTTTCAATTCAATATCTATGTTTTTCTTTCTTTTCCATTTTTCACTTTTGGGTTTGTATTGAAATTCATACTCTTGTTTTGTTTAATTAGAGAATTGGTTTTCCTTTACCCTTTTAGGTTATAAATTGAAGTTTAATCTTAAATTGGTCGACTTTTTTTGGGTGATTCTGTGTTAATTGATTTAGCTGTAAATTTTCCATAGTTTAGTTTTAATTTTGAATCAGACTTAAGATTTTTGTATGTTTATAATTGTGGAGAAGATTCAATACTCGTGTGATGTTTGTTGAACCTGAATTTTGGAAGTAGAATTCGGAATTGAATGTTTTAGTAGTTCTTTTCCTTTAACCTAGGTTTTGCTATTCATTTATTGCCTTCAATCTCAGTTGAAATAGCTTGTTACAATTTTAGTTGATTCGTTATTACAACTTCGCGTTACAATATTAGTGAATTTGTTATTTCAACCACTTTTTCTTAGTGCTGTGCTGACTGCCAGTTTTTGTGTATTAGGCTGTGAGTTGCTCTGAGATCATTAAAGATTCCATGATGGAGACCCCTGCAAAAATGTTTATCCCGAATGTGCGTTCTGGCAGCTATGCTGAAATAGGGCCGCGGGGATCTATGGATGATGAACACATTCAGATAGATGATCTAGCTTGCCACCTTGGATTTGTGTTTAAGTACCCAATACCGAGTGCGTTTTATGCAGTTTTTGATGGGCATGGAGGGCCTGATGCTGCTGCCTATGTTAAGAGGAATGCTATGAGATTATTTTTTGAAGATGCTGATATGCTGCAATCATATGATGATGATACTAATACATTATTTCTAGAGAAGTTGGAGGATTCTCATCGGAGAGCTTTTATACGGGCGGATCTTGCCTTGGCTGATGAACAAAGTGTTAGTAGCTCATGTGGGACTACGGCACTGACTGCCCTTGTACTTGGAAGGCATTTGCTTGTTGCTAATGCTGGTGACTGTCGTGCAGTTCTTTGCAGGAGAGGTGCAGCTGTTGAGATGTCTCAAGATCACAGGCCAAGTTATTTACCTGAACGAAGGAGAGTGGAGGAGTTAGGTGGTTTCATTGATGACGGATATCTCAATGGTTATCTCTCGGTAACCCGTGCTCTTGGGGATTGGGACTTAAAATTTCCACTTGGTGCTGCATCTCCTCTTATTGCTGAGCCAGATGTTCAACTGGTTACATTGACAGAAGAGGATGAGTTCTTGATCATTGCGTGTGATGGGATTTGGGATGTAATATCTAGCCAAGTTGCAGTCAGTCTTGTTCGCCGTGGATTAAGAAGGCACAGCGACCCACATCAAAGTGCCAGAGAGCTAGTAAAGGAGGCACTGCGCCTAAATACATCAGATAACCTCACTGTGATTGTTATATGCCTGTCACCCATTGAAAGCATTGCCGAATCATGTCCGCCCCAAAGGAGAAGATTCAAAGCTTGCAGTATTTCTGAAGAGGCTCGAAATAGATTGAAGAGCCTGATAGAGGGAAATTGACTGTAAATGCAACTTTTGTGATTTACAAATGTTTCTTTCATTAAAGATTAATCTGTTTTTTTAGGCTGTTTCAGTGATCTAGAAAAACAGTCGGCAGTTTTGTAGGGATAGAAAGGTATACTGTATTTGGTGAGATGTAGAGAGGTTTAGACCTATTTAATTTGAGGGATGTATCTGAGTTATGTTGGTATTTTTAGAGACAGTTGTAGCTAAATTTTGGCGGAGTAGATATAATCCTCATCAAGGTGGTTTTGATCTCACATTGTTGATTGTTGATTCTATAAATACAAACGTTAAGACTTGTAAGCAGTATTCTTGGTGTGCATGCCACCAAAGTTCAATGCTCTTATCAATTTTTATCCTTATTTCAGTGGCATTTATTTGAGGCACCGGATGGTTGAGCACAATTTAGATTTTTTTTCTTCTTATTTTTAACCTTTTTGGGGGTCAAATTTTGAACTTTGGATCTTGTTCAATGTTCTTGGATCACTCAAAGTATCATGGAAATACCTGGCCCATCTTATCTCTTTAGGCCTATGACATGGGACAATATCAACCTTTTCCATTATAAAAGGCTTGATCACTTATCGTGTGTGATAAGTTTTACTTTGTTATGTTCTGCGTTTTTTAATTCCGTGAGTCTAATAAACACTGAATTCAATTGAAGATTTTCCACTATTTTGTCTTTTGGTGTTGAGCCAGTGAGTTGCTGTTGTCCAATCAAACATTGAAGGCTTGGTAAGATACGTAAGGCCGTTATTACGCTATCTTAGAAATTGTAAACAAATGACTAGGGAAAATTGCTGGTTATCTTAGAAGCTAGGTGTTTTGCTTGTTGATGGTCTTACTCATTTTCTTCATGTTGTTCTCAATTCTATTAATCGCCGCCATAAGCCGATCCTTGTTTACTGAATCGAAGCTCGTTAGCATAGCTTAATGTTGCTCATAAGTTAGCAACATTTCATGCCACCTTTTTGTCTTATTCTCGATCCTGCTCTTGTGGAGGGACAATAGGCTGTTGCACTTTCAACTCACATAGTGCGCTGAGTCTAGTCCATTTGAATCATAAAATAAAAGTCATGCTAACGTGTATATTTGATTAAAAAAAGTCATAAATATTAATTATATCATACACAAATTGAATTTATAATTTTTGAGAAAAATAAAATGCACAATTTTTAAATACAAAATTCTATCTTTAGTCCTCTTTAGTCATTATTATAAACAAAAATAATCAATTTCACATAAAAATTAGTTAAGTGTAATTAATTTCTAAATTTCATATAAAATATAATCTATATTTATTAAATTATCTATTTAAATGTCAAATACTTAATTACTGATATTCAATATTTTTAACAATTATTAGCATCAAATTAAATGAGTTAAAAGTAATTAATTTTTGTTTATAGTAATGACTAATACTTTATGTCAGTTTTTTTGCTTATAGCACTAATCGGAGGAAATAAACGTTAGCATTTATAAGAAAAAATTATGTTTACGGGTTTGCCATTAGTCCGAGCACATAAGGAGTGATACAAATCAATTTTATCCCCGACAAATGTTACAAAAATTGTATAATTTATAAACTGAAATTATAAAAAGTGAGATTTTTTACCCTTTTTTTATTTCTTAATAAATATTGAAAAATACCTGTTAACATTTTCTTTAAAGAAATGATCACGTATAGCCTTGTGTTTAGAAAATAAAAACTTCCAACCTACAACTCTGAGTATTAAACGAAGGTAGCATTAATTATTCAAGTTGGATTTGATATATTAATGCCTTTTGGTAAGTTGCAAATAACTTCAAGGTTTGTTTGAGAAGAGGAGAGGCAAATAAAATAAGAGAGTTATATAAATATAAGATAAAATAAATTTATGATAAACTCTTACCATATTTTGTGTTTTATACAAATAATAAGTAAATGATTGAGTTGCACGAAATCCCCTAGATAACATATTAAAGTTAGTTTTTATTATTTTCAAATATTTTATCCAAATTTTTTTTTATTTCAATAAACTTTTTAATGCAATATAATTTTTATTACTCTATTTTTAGTTAATGTTTTAATTTGTTGATGAATTTTTAATTTTTGTATTGATAATATCAATATTTTTTTTCTTATTTTAAATATTTGATATTTTAATAGATTTTAAATTATTTTTTTAAAAGTAAATGTCGAAATTTGACTATCTTTATCATTTTTGTTTCTAGAGAAATGTAACATAATAAATTGAGAATATAATAATAAAGTTTTTAACCCAACCTTATCTTTGGACAAAAATTCTATTAGAAAAATATAATATAATAAAGTGATACAATTAATTTATATTATAGTCACGAGTCATCAAACAATGGATTGGAACAAATAGTTCTAATTTAGCAAACATGAACCTTAACCCCTTTTTCTTCTTTACTCATTTAAAAAAAGTGGTTTAAAGTTATTTTTTTAGTTTAAAATTATTTTTTAATTAATTTTTCTCTCTCTCTCTCTCTATATATATATATATATATATATTTAAATAAATTATTTTCATATATTTAAAAAATATATCGTTTTGTTTTATAACTTCGTTATTTGAGTGAGATGTATTTCCTTTATTGTCTTGGTTCCTCTTTAAGTTTGTTTTAAATTTGCAGTTTACTTATTTATTGAAACATTTGAGAATAATTTGTTTAGTTTATATCATATTATGAGAAAGGAGTTTATGAAGGTGATCATCAAATTCAATATCATCTTAACCTTCGTGATTGAAATCAGTTTGGTGGGAGAATATTTATAATTAATATAAACAACAACAATAAATTTTTTATTTTTTTGAAAAGATTGATGAAATTAAAAATTGCAGATCTTGTATTTTTATTGACTATGAATCATATATGAAAAAAAAACCTAATTTGGTCTAACATTGTTTATTTTCATGTTGATCTTAAAATATGAATGTAGAATATTGTAACCCATGATTAATTTAACAATAATATTCTCATTTTAGCATTTTAAAAAACTTTAGTTTTTCTGTAAAAAAAAAAACTTTAAACTAATAAAATTAATTATTATTTTCAATATAATACAAATTTCATCAAATTCATGACTGAAATCTTTAAATAAACTCATATTTTTATTCTTTATTCAATGAATTTGGTGTTGTTGAAGATGAAAATATGAGTTTATTTGAATATTTCAATTTGCAATATATTGAAGATGATAATTAATTTTATGAGTTTTGTTTGAAAATTTTGATGAATTTTTTGAATATTTGTAAATAAATAAAAAATATTGTTAATATTTTAAAACATAAAAAATCAAATTATCACTTACAATTAAAATAAATAACTGACCCAAAAAAATAATTTAAGAGACTAAAACATTCTAAAATTAAATTAAGGATCGCAAATAATATTTTAATTTTTTTTTTAATAAAAAACAATGGATTTGAGTCCACCTCGACTCCAATCAAATTAGTATTTGGTACTAAAAGCATGGCCACAGCCCACAGCTAATAGAGAATAAAATAAACAAACATTATCATTAAAAAAAACATGAACGGTCCAAGTCCAAGCAACAAAGTAAAGGCTGAATTTGCATGCGATGCGAGGATTGAATGGAAAAAAAAAAAAAAATTGATTAAAAAAAAGAGAAGAAATATATATTCGGAAATTCCCCGGTAATGGAGGGCCACAAAGGCATCATCCAAGGGCTGTAATAACGAAATGAATGACATAAATCGAACAGTAATTAATTACTAATATTATTTATAAATATTAAAGTAAAGAGAATTGGTTATAATAATTGTCTGCGTTAGGTCTGAGAAAGAGAAAGAGAGTGGCGTTTGGGTGGTGAACTGATCCAATACAATACAAAAATGGGTTTGGCTAACTTGGCTCGTCGAAAGGGTTCCGTTCTCTTTTCATCGGAAAATCTTATTAGGTACACTTTTTCTCTTAGGTCAACAAGAGGTTTCGCTTCCGGATCTGATGAAAATGATGTCGTTATCCTCGGTGGTGGTCCCGGCGGTTACGTCGCCGCCATTAAAGCTTCACAGCTCGGTTTCAAAACCACTTGTATCGAGAAGCGTGGTACCCTCGGTGGAACTTGTCTTAACGTTGGATGCATCCCTTCCAAGGTTCATTATTCATTCCTCTTATTTCTTCTCTTTCTCGATTTCGATTTCGATTCAAATTTCTACTAGTTCGTTTAGATTCTTCTCATTTATGTCTGGTGATTTTTTTTCTAAAGAGATGAGCAAAAAATACACTGAAATTGTAAATTATATGTTTGACTTTTGTTGCTTTGAGATTATTATGGTTACGTTAAGGGAAGTGGCGTTTTCGGTTTTTGGAATCTGAGGTGAAGGTTATATGGCTTTTCCAAATAATTGTTGTTTGACATAACACAATGACTTTGTTTGATCCATTTAGTTACTCCACTTAGTGGAAAAATGTTTTGGTTAATGTTGTTGTTGTTGTGCTCCAGGTATTATGGGACTGTTTGGATAAAACTTAATTAAACACTTGTAGCGGAAACTCTTATCATAATATAAGTGGTTACAAATAAGCTATTTCAAAACAAAAATTGGAATATTGTCAAATTGTTTTCATATAAGCTATAAGGCCCTGTTTTGGATGAACAGCTTAATTCAGCACCTGTAGCATAAGTGCTTATGCATAAGTTATTTCTATGGTAAAAGATAGTAAATAAAGTCAAACAATTTTCATTATTTAATATAAGCTATTTTCATAACTATCCTTAAAAGCTATGGAAATTGGTTGAAAACAGCCTCTGAACATGTCATGAACTGTTTCCATAAATTCTATTAAACAGTTTCACTAGTACTTATTCCAGTAGGTAAGCTCAAATAAGCCAATGCAAACAGGTCCTTAAGTTGTTTTCATAAGATATCTTGGAGAACTTATGGAAATAAGCTTAAAACATCTTATGGACATGTGTAAATTGTTTTCATAAGGTCTTCCTAACAGCCTCACTAGTACTAATGTCATTAGATAAGTTCACACAACTCAATCCAAACAGGTTTATAGTTTGAAAAGGCATGTAGATATCATATATATATTCTCTTTAATCCTTGTACTCATTTGGGGTTTCTTCACATTTCAGGCACTTTTGCATTCTTCCCACATGTACCATGAGGCTATACATTCATTTGCCAACCATGGGGTCAAGGTTTCAAATGTGGAGATTGATTTGTCTGCCATGATGGCCCAAAAAGATAAAGCTGTTTCTAATCTTACCCGGGGTATTGAAGGCCTATTTAAGAAAAATAAGGTAAACTATGTCAAAGGTTACGGAAAATTTCTTTCACCATCTGAGATCTCTGTAGAGACTATTGAAGGTGAAAATACTGTTGTGAAGGGCAAGCATATCATTATTGCCACTGGTTCAGATGTCAAATCTCTACCTGGCGTCACTATTGACGAGAAGAAAATTGTATCATCGACGGGGGCTCTTGCATTGACTGAAATCCCCAAGAGGCTTGTAGTTATTGGTGCAGGTTACATTGGGCTAGAAATGGGCTCAGTATGGGGCCGAATTGGCTCTGAGGTAACTGTTGTTGAGTTTGCATCGGAGATTGTTCCAACCATGGATGGCGAAATCCGGAAGCAGTTTCAGCGTTCTCTTGAAAAGCAAGGCATGAAGTTCAAGCTGAAGACCAAGGTGGTTGGAGTTGATACTTCTGGTGATGGTGTGAAGCTAACTGTTGAACCAGCAGCTGGTGGTGAACAGACCACAATCGAAGCGGATGTTGTCCTTGTATCCGCTGGTAGAACTCCATTCACTTCTGGACTTAATTTGGACAAGATAGGAGTTGAAACCGACAAGATAGGACGCATTTTGGTAAATGAAAGATTTGCCACAAATGTCTCTGGTGTCTATGCAATTGGTGATGTGATTCCAGGTCCAATGTTGGCACACAAGGCAGAAGAAGATGGTGTTGCTTGTGTTGAGTACTTAGCTGGTAAGGTTGGCCATGTGGACTATGACAAAGTACCAGGTGTTGTCTATACAAACCCTGAGGTTGCATCTGTAGGGAAGACAGAGGAGCAGGTTAAGGCACTCGGAGTTGAGTACCGTGTCGGAAAGTTCCCTTTCATGGCTAATAGCAGGGCTAAGGCAATTGATAATGCTGAAGGACTGGTCAAGATATTGGCTGAGAAGGAGACAGACAAAATATTGGGAGTGCATATTATGGCACCCAATGCTGGAGAACTCATTCATGAAGCAGCCATAGCATTGCAGTATGATGCATCAAGTGAGGACATAGCTCGTGTGTGCCATGCACATCCAACAATGAGCGAGGCTATTAAAGAAGCCGCGATGGCCACTTATGACAAGCCCATTCACATTTGAAGAGCTGGTTGTTTCTTTATTCTCTTGTTTTCATTTTTGTCCAAGGATTTTACGATGACTTGGAGAAGATACTGTGTGTTAAATTTAGATTCAAGTTTTTCATATACAAATTAGCTATTTCTTTAAATCTATGCCTGTGCATAATAAGAGGAATGATCGTGTTGTTCTAATCTTTGCTGAATAATATTTATCTCCTCTCAGGAGCTATCTTGTAATTCTGACTGTTGGTTGAAAACCAATTCAATCTCACGCATCTGAGTTCTGACCAACACTTTTGAGTGATCCATATTTATTTATGTTCTTCTTTGCTTTGCATAAGTTGACGGTGAGTCTCATATGAGTACACTTAGTTTTTCACTGAAGAATCAATTTCTGCGTGAAAGCCATTTCCACTTTGATGAGACAAGTGTTCTTACCCGTTACACAAGGGAGGGGTCTTGCTGACTGGATGAGAAAGCTCATCCATAGCTTCAATAATATGTATATCCCGGAAGGCACTCCAATGGCAAAGTCACCAATGTGATAGTTGCCACAATCTGTGTATTTGAAGAATCTTGATTAGATTAGAGGTCTTGTGATTTGTGTGTTGCTCATGTATTGAATATAGGTTAAAAGATAGAATTTGTTACAAGCTATTTGAATTACAGGATAGACTTTTAGCACACATACCTTCATAATGCTAAGTTAGTTAGGTTGAAGTCTCCTTCTGGATAGAGTTTATCCATAAACAGCTCGGTTAAAAGATCGGGTGAGCTTTGAGGTCAATATTGGATGCAGACCAGACTATTTGGTTGTAACTTAAGTTAGACCTTAGGATCGGTAATTCTATTGTGTAGCAAGTTGGCCTATAACCAGTTTTAGGTCAAAATCATAACACTATAGTCTAAGAAGTTTACCAAATTCTGATTTTAATTTTACCCATCTCGGTCAAACAAGAAAGACAAAAGGAACGGTTGCTTAAAAAATCTGCAACACCTAGAGTATGGATTAAGCTTTTTTACATTGAACAATTTAGTTTAAATGGTAAAGTAAGTACCTTCAGTTGATTAGAGAATTAATGTTTTTTATATTCTAGTGTAGTATATTCATAATTTGTTGTGTATATGTGTAATATCAGCATTGTATTGGGCTCTCCATTTGATGATGTAACACCATGGATTTGTGTGTAACACTAACAACACTATTCTATGTTGTCTCATAAATTTGGTGCAGCCTATTTGATTTTTTTGAATCAATAGAAGAATGTTGAAAAGTGTGTTGCGAACTTTTTTCTTGTATAATAGTTTTTGTTATTAACTTAATGTGTTGATAAGGATAAGGGAAAATGATTGATTGCTAAAATTATAAACCGAATGTGTTGGAATCTAACCAGGGTTCAGTGGCAATAGAACAGTCCAAATTAGTGAGCATAAACTTAGCCAAAGCTGAAGTTAATTTGTTGCCAATTTCACCTTCTTGAACTCATTCAACCCTTCCGAGTCTAAGATCTTACTCCATAATAAGTAATAAGTTTTTGTTCCTTAAGATGATAGTCTCATTAGTTTAATGTATTGAGCCTAGTATTTTCAATTCATTCAAGCTTTTTGTTCTTAATGCTACAACCGAAACTCATAATTACATATCAAAAAGGGATATTTCAAGTATTATTACAAGATATTTTAAACGAGGGTTAGCATATCAAAACATGAGGGCAGGGTAGCTGCCATGAATTCATTTAGTCAAAAGACTCAACTACCTGTCTTGCTGCAGTTGCACAGTGAATGTCACCGAACAATTGCTTTGAAAATCTAGGATAGCAAAAGTAGACGATCAGTATATTCATCCATCTCTTCTGGTTTGAAACCAGAGAATAAATTGAGCATTTATTATTAGCAAGAAAATTGTGTCTCGGTAATACTACAGAGGAATTTAAAAGAACGAAAATTGGACAGACAAAATGATTCTTGTAGACTAGTAACTCAAGTGAGTTGTGAATGGACATGTTCTTTGAGGCTCTCTTCATGGAATTTAATGTACTAATGTCACTCTAAAATTTACAACTGTGTATTTTAGTCCCATGTTTTTCTCATCCACATCAAGCACTGCATCATTTGAACGCATTCTAAATCTTGAACCTCGAAATGCATCATCACCCACTCATTTAATCAAACAAACATCATTTTCATCTTGAGTGGCCAAGACATTTCCAGGAATACCTAGATAATCAACTCATGACAAAACAATAAATAATTCGCCAAAGGTAGCAACTCCATACTTCAACTTCCTTCAGTCATACAGGATCCTCTTGCACATCTGGTCGCTTCCTGGATTGCAAAGCTAGACGGGCATCTCTCTCTCGCTCAAATTCACGATAGTCAGCTCGCTGTAAGAATGAAACCCTATCCAAATACTGGTTTGAACTCTTCTTGTAAGCATCTAGCTCATTTTCCATTCCCTTATTTTCTTCCTTAAATTCTCCCCAGTCCTTTTTGGTCTTATCAAGTACACTGAGCTTTGCTTTCTTCTTGATTTGTTCAAGGACAGCATCCACAGCAGAAGGTGCAGGAGCTTTGGCTCTTTCAATTGCCTCCTTTGAATCAGAATCTACGAGCTTTTTATATTCAATTTCTTGACCAGCAAAGTCTCGAACCTCAGTAATCTGATAACGAAGAAACAAATAAGCAAACATTCACACTCAAATGCAAATTATGCAATGTAGATGCAGGGCATAATGGTCAGTCATCAACCAAGTTGGAAAACAAAACCATTTCAGATTTTTAAATGCAAAACTGTTCACTGTATGGTATGCTCAAATTGGTTGGGGTCATCAATAGGCAACCCTAGTAAATCAAATATTGGAACTGCAACAAACAAGCTAAGACAGTCCTATGCCACAGCCTTCTTCGATATAATTCTGCTTGCCTTCACATTGAATTTGAAAAGTAAAAAGAAAAACAAACTTCAATTCACCGTCTTTACTTTTTTTATATATATTTTCCTCTCGCTTATGGCTAATTGCACAAACTTTTCCCACTTCTGTTAGATTAGCATCTGACCAAAAAATAGGGGCACTGGATAGCAATGTACTTACCACGAGTTTCCCCCTGCTTGAGGCAGAAGCAGCAGCATCATCTTTCACTGCTGCAAGAGCAGCAGCAGCAATCTTCTTGGCTTCATCGCTTGTACTGTTTTGCAGCAAACCAGGTTCATTCTTAGGTGCACATTGCCCGAGAGATTCAGTTGCCTTTGGTGCCATCCCCAGATAAGACATCCAGTTCTGTGTTCAAAGTTATTGAGTTGAAGGAAATTAAACTCAAACTAATAATTGTTAATAGAACAATGCCTATTAAAACAAGCAACGGCAAGGTATTACAGAAGATGTCTTCTTCTTTGGAGTACTTTTTGCAGTAGATTTAGGCTTGCTTGTAAAACTGCTGATAACTTTATTAGATACTCCTTTATTCATTTGTTCCCACATGGCATCAACTTGAGCTTTTACTTCTAGCAAGACAGTAGAATATGAGCAAGTTTATTAGCAACGATTGCCATAAATCTCCAAAATAGACATAGACATAGACTCATAGTTGTCTTAACATGCAGAATGAAACCAAAACCTCACCAGTAACATCCTGTTTTGCTTCCAGGCTTGCTCCTGGAACAGACTCTTTGACAGATTGTGCAGAAATCCCATTGAATGTATCTGAAACAATAAACCTAAATCGTACTCCATAGCAACTCCATCTTATATCCACAAAATAACTTTTTTTGGATAATCTATATGATAGAACTATTACTTTACAAAGAAAAAATATAGCAGAAAGGTAGCCATCATAAAAAAAACTATGTAACACCGATACCTCGGATTAAAGGCGTGTCTAGTTTCCAACAAGTGTCAGTCTTTGACACAACACATAGGATTAAGACACATGTGATTACATTTGATCACTTCCATTTTCTTACATTATTAATGGTGATTACGTGTACATGTATAGTGTCTATATCAGTGTTTCATAGCTAGAAATGCTTCTTGAAGCATATAATCACAGATTTTCACAGGTAAATATTAGTATATGCTTGAATACAAAAATTCACACAGTTCAAATTTTCAATATGTAGGACTTGGAAAACAATAACTCCAGTCCCATAAAGAATTAATGAAATGCTATTTACCCTTAGGCAAAAATCAAAATGAAGAAGTTTCAAGTAAGAGGGGAAATGCATATAGCTAAATAAAAATACAAAGAAGAAAAGCAAGAAGCACCATGAAATCAAACGTTATAATAATATAATAATAATTGTATAAGAGGTGAAACATTATTGCGATTTAGGGTTTGTGTTTAGAATCTATAGAGTTTCAGTGTAACCACTAGGAAGAGACTTAAAGCAAACAATAATTTTAAAAAATAAATAAATAAGATAAACCTAAATAGAATTATTCTGTTTCAGATTCAACAACGTTGCAACGGAGATCGTAACGGTTAAAGAGAAAGCGGAGACGGAAGAAGAAAGAAATGGTTGAATGAGAAAGTAAAAAAAAAAAAAAAGTTCGCAAGCTGTTACCGGCGGAACTCATCGCTTTGAAGATGGTGGAGGAACACTACACAACACAGCCTTCGCGTTTACTTCCTTCTTTTTCCTCTTTCTTTTCGTTTCCAAAATCACCCCTGCACTGGTTCTTGTCATCTTATTAAATTTTCTTTTCTTACGAAAATCAATTACTAATTATTATTAATTACTTTTTTTTTAGGACTATTTATCAATTATTACTAATGTTTTTAATAACAACGAATTACTAATAAAAACTAATATAATACTTACAAACAATGAAATGATAGTCTTTCACTATTTATCATTTAGACATTATACTATTAAAATAAAAAAGTAATTAATAAATAGTCCTAATAAGTAGTTAATTTATATTTGTTCCTCGTTTAAATAATAAATAGTTCATCTATATTATTTTTCTTTGTCCCTCCTCTTTAGAAAATATATATTATTCAAATTTAATAGATAAATATTATATTATTAGATTAAATATTATGTAGTTGATTAAAATATGTTAAACAAAATTGTAAGATAAACAAGCTTAATAAACATAGTCATTCACACTCGTGATAAAATCATGTTAACATATAGCAGCTAAACTTTGTCTAGGGGTGATAAATTTTGGTAGTATGTACAAGTTCTTAGGTTTAAACGTCGTTGACTCTATTGTATACCATAAAAATCATGTTAGTAGGTTTTGAGAGAATTGTTATTTGGGTTCAACTTTGAATCGTGGAGTACTAGTTCAATTATAAATAAATTAAACACTATATATATAGAAAATAATAATTTATATATTTAATGCATTAAAATTTTAAGTAAAAATATAGATCTCTTGTGATTTTAAAATGTTTGACTGTTTGTTAATTAACTATTATCGAAATATTATTATTTATCAAATCCTATAAGTGGTTTTTAGATTTAAAAAAAAAAGACATAAGATTAAGTTGGCCTTGTAGTTAAAATGCCTTAGTTGTTATTGCTTGGTGTGGTTTAATCCATCTATGTCACTTTTTTAAAGTATTTTTAAGAGTAAATATCTATTTTAGTCTCTGAAAATTTTTAAGAGATTCAATTTAATTTAAAAATAAAATAAAAATACTTTTTAGTCTTTAAAATAAATAAATTAGATTAAATTAATCTTTATGTGAACTATAATTAGAAAATTGTTTTTTTTTTTTGTTGACATGTCTGATAATTAATCAATTTGATTATCCCAGATATAATTTTTTTTTAAAGGAACAATTATATCCTTGACAATAATTAAAAATAGATAATTAAGTCTCTCACAATAATTAAATGAACAATTTAATCTCTCTAACAGAAAATCCACTAAATCATAATATAATTTAAAAAAACAACGTCAATAATATCAAAATTAAACCACAACGATATCAAAATAATCTAAAACACAATATATAAAAATAAAAATAAAAACAAGTACCAACATATACCAAAACCAAATATTTGTGTACCAATACGTACCAAAACAAAATATCCAAAAGTGTCCAAAACAAAATATATGTGAATCATACTTTGATAGTTGAAATGACACATCTATGTAAATGGTGGTATCTTGATTACATGATTAGTTGCTTTGTTGACTCTATTCATCTTGGCAGGTCTCTTTTTGCAGGTGTTTTCATAATGTTCAGTTTCTCCTCACTTTGGACAAGTTATTTTGTATCTCTTTTTAATTTTGTGTTGTTGATTGCCATACATATCTTCTGATACAAAGTCTTTTCTCATATGCTTCTTTGGTCTTCCCAATCGGCCTTTTTAATTTTGGTGTTTTGGTTTTGGGTGGTCGGTGATAATCCAATAATCTTGGTTGTTGAGATTTTAAATGTAGTACTCATAAGTAGCATTCAATGCATCCACTATCAGCCACTTATGCACATGATTCTTGGACCTCTCGTTCAAATATGCTAGAGCTGCAATAACATGTTCACAAGGCATGTCTGTCAGCTGCCACAACTGACAAGTGCAAGTACATAATTTTATGTTGACTTCAACTGATGACTTGTGTTTGTGAACCTCAAATTAACCATCTTCACATGTCGAGGTAGGTGTCCACTTATTGCTCTCTACCTTTAATTCATTTTTGTTGAAATGGTGTTAGTATCCCTTTGCATATTGCTAAGACTCTTTTATGGGATGACATCATCCTCATCAAATAACACCTCAACTCTTCTAACATTGTTAAAATAGGTCTCTCTGTACTTGACAATCTTGCTATTTTTAGACTTCACATAAGTCGTTGGTGATGTTACCCACCTAGGATAATGACAGTAATAGGCATTCATCCATGTTGTAGGGTTAATGTTGTTTAAGTAACTCCATGCTCGTTCATTTAGTATTTTCAATCTCTCGATGTGTGCTTTAAACTCTGCTTCATTAATGTTTTTTTAACATTGCCACATAATTCCTTGTCCTTCCATTACTTGATAAAATTCTTCCAAATATGCAACACACAATTTATATGTCGAGCATGTGGCATAACTTCCTTCAATACAAGTAATAACCTCTGTAAAGACAACACAATGATATTATGTTAAATATGCCTAATAAACTTTTTTACAAAAAATAACTAGTTAAAACACAGTTCACATGCATTTTCATGCAACATCAATTTATCTTATGTTGATCTGATATGAAGTTTCACCCGTATATGACATGGTCTCCTATATCACTTTCTAATAGAGTTAAAAACCACTACCAATTCTCTTTTGTCTCAGCATCTACCACATCATACGCAATAACACAAAATTGATTATTTGCATCTTGGCCAATTGCTAATAAGAGTTGTCCCCCATGATATTCTTTCAAAAAACACCCATCAAACTCTATGAAATGTCTACACCCAACTTTAAAATCTATCTTGCATGCATCCAACCAAAATATACAAATCTTTCAAACAATGGAAGGGATCCCACCATGTGGATACGTTCATCTTTGCAGTTGATTTAGGGTTGTTTCTCAACAACTCATTGAAGTAGTCCTAAGTCCTTCTATATTGATTTTTTTCACAACCTTATACTGCTTTCTTTGCTGATTTTGATGCACACCAAAACCCTTTTTCATTATGTCAAATGTTGTGTCCTTTTAAGGTCATATTGTATCATCAAAGTTTGCTCCAATTTCTTTGCAACTCACCATATATTAGCTTATTTGTTCTTAAACACTCTGGAACATGTATGTTCTAACACAAATGTATTTATTTTATAGGTGTTAGACACATTATTCAATGAACAAAGTGCAACCCTGATCAATCATCAGCTTTGCAAATAGCCCTAACACGTTCAGTATTATTCTTATTTCACTTAAATTGTCTTCCAAGGGCAATGTTGTAGTCTTTAACAGCGTTCTTAAAATCAATCAATCTAGTAAATTTAATCCCAATTTCTAGAGTAATTTCACCAAACATAAAAGTTGGATTAAACAAGGGGAACACATGCATTGATCTCCTCTCATCGTTTGTAGATTATGGAGTTTTCATCTCCTCAAAGTTAAAGGCATATCCATTGGCCTCAAATGAAGCTTGGTCATTATCTTCATTTGTGTGATTCATTTTCCGACACGACTTTTACTATCTTATCATGCAATTCATCATAATTGGTTATCTGAAAAAATTAAGGAGTAAAAAAATTATGAGACATTATTAATAGCAAGGACTATATTTGGTGCACATATTAGGAACACAATGAAGAACACGATTAAAGCAAGGTAATATGGGGCAACACTGTACAATAAGGACCACAATGAGGACAACTTTTTTTACAAGGCAATAGTTCTACAAACTAGATACAAAAGTCAACTTCAACAAATTAACAACATAAAACAAAATAAAATAATGGGGACCACATAAAAATAAGGGAATTAAAATATCAACTTTAACTCATTGTTAACACATTAAAGCCAGATCAAGAATCACAACATGACAAAGCAAAGAATGGAGCAAGAACAAAATAAACCACAACATGACAAAGTAAGAACCAAAAATCCTATCAACGATAAACAAAATATCTATAAATCGCAAATGTCAAATAAAAAATTCACATATAATAACAACAACAATGCAAAAATCGCATGAACATTACATGAAATCGCATCTTCAAAACACACGAGCAGAAAGAACAATAACGCACCTTCAGAAACGCGAGCGCGAAAAATAAAAATGTGAGAATAAAGAAGAAAATGCAGCTTCTGAAACAAATCACAAAGACAATGAAAGTCACACATTTAGAATCGCATACCACTATGGAATCAAAATGACTTTTATCTTAAACGTGTAGTTTCTCTAGATGAAATAACGCTAGAGTTTTTCAGGGACATTTTATTTTTTGCAACAAAATTTTTATTTTAACCTTTTCCAAATATTTCGCATGTATACAGGGTTTTGACACCTAGATCAAATAAAATTTCAACTCAGCACAATACATTTAATTTAAAAAAAAAAAGCTTTGAGCGAATGACTAATTTGTTCCAATTTATTTTTCTTAAGTACTAAAATGTATTTTTAATTTTTTTAAGGATTTAATTGAGGCTTTTCAAATTTCCTAAAGAGCAAAATTGGTCATTGGTCTATTTTTAAAGTCTAATAATATTGGCAGATAAGTATTGCACCACGTGTGTATTATAATATCTAATATCATTTTATGTCGATATGTTCAAAGTCTCATAATCTTTTGACTACACATCATTATGATTTTTAGGGTGTGGTTGACTAAAGTAGATGAATAAGAAGAGATATAATATTTTAAATTTTATGTGTTTGGTTCAATTTTTAAAAGAAAAATGAACGAAAAATATCTCTTTAAATTGTTTTTGTCATTTGTCTCTTTTGACGGGATTTGGAGAGAAGTAGAGAATATTAATATGACATTAAAACTATTAAAAATATATCCATTTCTCTTGATCGTAACACCCTTAAAAATTCATCTCACTTGTTCATTTTCATTAAATTAAACAAACTTTCAAAATTAGATGGCTAATCAAAGAAAAAACTAAAATTACGAAATTAAAAATAAAATGACTAAAATTGTTGTTTGACCTTAATAATGGAATCAAAATTGTATACAAGAAAGAAAGAAAAAAAAGTTGAAGATCGATAAACAACTATCTCTGTAAGTTTCGTGGATATGATCTTTAAACACAAAAAATAAAAATGAAGCCACCGAATCTAAGAAATAGAAAGTTGGAGAAATTCCAAATGAAATGTCATTTTAACAACGTGGACTTAATAAGTGCCATTGAATCTGGACTAGATATCTTTCTTCTACTCTTATTGTCTTGTTAATTTTGTCGAAATTTTTGATACATCACTTTCTCATGCTTTCTCTTATCACAACTTGTGTTGTCATAATCTTCATCTTTTCCTCAACATCTTTGTTGTCTACTTTCGTGACCTTTCATCTTTCCAATAATGAAAATTACATTCAATAAATTAAAATGAAAAATTAACAGAATTACCAATGTAAAATTAAGACTATTCCAGAAGAAAGAGAAACATAGAGAATGTATGTGTTAACAATAGAGAAAGAGACAAGGGCAGAGGGAGAAGGATAAATTATTCTAGAGTTTCGAAATGCAAGTTGGTATCATAACTAAAGTTTCAAGACAAAATTACTTTTAATAATAATTAATATTAGACTAAACTTCCAATTGTTATGATTTTTTTAACAAATTGTAAATTCTAATTTATCATTTAAAATTTGGAGTAAAAATATCATGAATGATAGATAATTAGTTACTGACATAATCTCTAGAGACGAAAAAATTAAAAGTTGAAAAAAAAAATATAGAAAAGAAGAGATAAATTAAGAAAATATCCATTAATTTATACTATATAATAATATTATAATCTCTATTACATTGACAAAGTCTTATCAATTAAGACATGTGATATGTGTTTGTAATCTTTGTATTTTTGCCTTTATTTCTATTTCAAAATAATAATAAATAATTTTTTAAGGTGAGAGAGTAATGAACGGTGGAAATATAAAAATTAAATGTGTTGGTCTCGCTCTCTATGTGGTTTAATTATCTTCTTGCTTTATATGTAAAAATGCTAATTTGTATACATGATTATAGTAAAATCCTTAAAATACTATTATGTATGGTAACACAATAATAGTAAATATATTGATTTTCAAAAGCGCAATTGATTTTCTCTTCTGCTTAATATTTACATGTCGATAGCTTGTGGGCATAATGTTGGTTTTTGATGACTTATTTGATTGGATCCAAGTAAAACGACATATTTGATTGTTACTATCGTTAAGGTGGTGTATCTCTTCATAATCTTGATCTTTGATACTGAAGATATAGCCCATTAATATTTCAAAAAACAATACACACAATGACACCTCCCATCCTTTGTGGCACCAATCACAACTAGACATCAAACCTTGCAATTGATACGATATATAAGTTGAATTTGGATATCGTGCGACTTTCTAATTGTCTCTGTGTGATTTAAATGGTTAATATCTCAAGCACATTTTATTTATATTTTATATCTCAAGCACATTTTATTTCTCATATTGTAGAGCTTTACCTAAATATCATCTTGCTTTCTTTGTCAAAATCAAAACCGTGTGTATAATGTCTAAAGATCACACAACCTTAAAATGAAATTGAAAAGATCCTAGATAAATGATAAGTTATAGGCACGTGTCTTGGATATTGCGCCACCGGGCACGTGGCGTGTCTTATATCAAGCACGGTCACCAATAAACACAACACGTATGGTGTGAAATCTCTCTTGTAAAGGTAACCAGATAATGGCATTTGTTCTAATTTTGATACATTTTGATTTGAACAATCAAAGTACATAAAAAGGATCTTAAATAAACAGACTCTATGTGCTACTTGTGATTAAAACTGATTAAACCAAAACAAAATAGTATAATTTCTCATTTAGAATGAAATATAAAAGTATTTAAAAAATTAAGATATCTGTTTAAAAACACATATACATACATATATATATATATATATATATATATATATTATTTTAAAATTAAGTTAATATTTATCTGTTACTTTCTATTTGTCATTTTTGTACAATATTTATGTTTCTATTAACTTGTCGTTTTGAAATAAGTTCTATGAAACATTGATTAATAATTTGTCAATAACACCTTTATATATTTAATGTAAAAAGAAAAATATTAGAGTGTGATAATCAATTAGTTAAAACGAAATGGGTAATAAATATGAGTTTTATAAGAAAATAGCAACTCCAATCTTTATTATAAAAAAATATTTAAGATTTTCTTGATCCTAGCTATTATAACAAAATTAAAAGACACAACTTTTAAGATGTATTTATTCTTTAAAATATTTTTTATCCTCATTTAAATATTTATATAAATAAATCTAAAAACGACTAGTACATATTCGTTTCTAAATATAAGACTATTTTGATAAATTTCTTTGTACCTTTTTATAAGTGATATCTTTTTTTATTTTTTAACTATATTAATTATTTATTTACTAACGTACTTCTAATTAATTTACATATTTTTTGCAATCAACAATAAATATATTTTAATATAATATAATTTAACTAATTATCTCTTGTCAAGAATAATCATGTAAAAACAATTGTTAAAAAATTTAATACAACAAACAATTTTCTTAATTCTCATTGTTTTGTCTAAAGGTCTTATAGATAGGGAGGAATAGATTATTATGGTTATGGTGGGGTAGACTACCCTTTGAGTTTGTGGAATGAGACATACAAAAGGGAGCCTGTAAATCATGAAGGGAGCACTGCCTATTTTGATGTACATAACTTTTTGCAAATATAGAGTTTGAAACCAACAAAGTTACGTATGCTTTATAAAATTGGCAAAGACTAGGGAACACAAATTCATGCTTAGGATTATATTATTGCTTTGTAACCTTAATAATTTAGTTCCAATTAATGTCCAAGCGTGCGTCTAAATTAAGGACAAGACAATAGTGGTCGTTCTTTTTTCTTTTTAGATATGCTTTGGCGTCTTGTTTGGATTATACAAGTTAAATTTGGTTTTGGTCTCGTGGGAAATGTACACATGTCTATCTTAAAATACTTGGCTATAAAAGAGAAAAGGGGGAATCTACTTCTAATTTTCATTCCATATAGAAAAACGTAAGTGTTTCACATTGAACTATTTTTGTTGTTGTTGATATAATAAAGTGTTTCACGTTGAACTATTAGTTTAGTGTTTTTAGGTTATACACATTATGCATATTTAACTAAAAATAGAATAAAGAGAAAGCTTTTGGAACTTGTGTGTAGCTATAAGCCGGTCCATAGGGACAAATGAGGATGCATTTTGATAGGAAAAAAGATCCATATATGTAGAGAGATAAGTACAAATGGAAACTCTAATCTAAATAGAAAGAGTATAAAAATAGAATACTTAAACCTTTGCCAAAATAAAATAAAAAGAAACAAATGAAGGAGTCGTATAGATTTTTTTTTTCCTTCTTCATGTTTATATATTTGATTTCTACAACTATAGGATGCATCCGCAGTAATTAAAATCATGAAATAATTAAAATTTAATCAAATATCAATACAACTAAAGATTAAAATTTGATGTTCTCAGTGAATTTAATTTTAACTAAAACCCGTTAATTAATTGGGTATCGCCCACAATATTTGAAATTTTCAAATAACTGAGAGTTTATTATAAAGTTATATATACAAATTATAACTAAATGCATTGATGAGAGTGTGCATTTTATAACAACGAGACATCACATGATATGATACTACAACATGACATCATCTAAAAATATATACATCCATATATCAAGTTATAAGTAAACGATGTCGATAAGATATGTGAATACAATGTATTTAGTTCATTTTTATTTTGTTTGAATTTTTTCACTTTATTATTATTATTATTATTTTATTTTTGTGTGATAATTCAGTTTTATTCCACTCCTTAATTTGTACTATTCTACCTTTTATACCTAACAAAAGTATACTTCTTAAGAGGGGAACAAATACTCTCTTTGCGGGGTTTTATATATATTCATATAGGTGAAATAATAGGGTAAAGAGAGGTGTATGTAATTTTAGTCAAAGACGCTTTGGATATTAATGATTTGGCCAAAGTAAAGATGAATAAGAAATTCTATGGTTTTTGAGTTAAAAACTAAAACATAATAGTGTGTGCAATTTGATTAAGAAAAGGAATGTCAACCCTTAAAACCCGGCAATCTTTTGACAAGTTAGCACGAAACTAGTTACTATGGATTATCATGTCTCTGTCGCTCTCATTCAACCCAAAATATTCCTTTGTCTTTGTTCCCAACAAAGTGCCTAATTATGTGAAATATTAATATTGCTAAACTTGCTTACTTCTATTAGACAATTCTTTTATAGCTAATAATAACATAATTGGTTATGTTAGTTAGTTAGTATGTGCTGATTATAACAACTAATCACTTAACTACATTTAAGACCCAAAATATATCTTTTTAATTGTTATTGCTTCAGATATTGTCTCTCATAAATTTTCTTTATTTTTAACTCTTCATCCAGTGATTAAGAGGAAGTGATTTAAGGTTATTTTTGGGCTTAAAATTACACCTTAACTCATTTTTTTTTTCTCTTTTTAATTAAATAAGTATTTTTCAAATATATATTTATATTTTTTTTCGTCTTAATACGACTTTTGATTTACGTTGTGTTGAAGTGTTCGTTTCTTTTAAATTGATAAATTAACTTTGATGAAGTGTAGATTCAAATTTAATCAACGATTTTAGCGTCTTCAATATGAGCTTAAAAAACATGTGAATACTAGACACTTCAATTTAATTGATTACATTTGTAGTCTTTGTTACAATATTAATTATAAACATTATGTCTTACTATTAATTTGAATGTTTTGAATTTATTAATATTTATTTTTTTTTTATTTTAGTGATTTTGAATTGAATTTATTCTCTATCGATGTAACTTTTATCAATTTAGGTGAAGATATATCTTTTATTAGTAAAACAATATTAAGCTATTATGTGTGATTTTGTATTGTATCTGAGAAGTCTGTACATTTCAAATGAGAGAGATACAATATGAGTCGACGGAAGAAGCATATTGATATTTTATTCCTAACATAAAATCTGGTATAAATAATCGTTTTCTGAGGCATGTGTCACTAACTTAATTGACACCTAATGTGAAATGATTAAAGTATTTTATCTATTGCTTTTTAACTATTATTTTTATAGAAGAATTTTGTTTTTATTTATTTGTAATTTTTAAAGTTCACTATAATATTAATTATTGTTTTGTCAATATATAATATATTTAAGGCTAAATTACATTTGTGGTCCTTTAACTTAATTTCAGGTAACGTTTTAGTCCTTTATCTTTTTTTTTTTCGACTTGGTCCTTTATTTTAATTTTAAGTGACAATTTGATATTTTATGTTTTAAAATTTCAACAATAATATCATTTTTTGTACAAAAATTCAAAAAAATTTCAATCAAAACTCATAAAATTAGTTATATTCTTCAATATAATACAAGTTTCATCAAATTCGTAACGTAAATCTTCAAATAAACTCATATTTTCATACTTTATTTGATATTTTTAGGAATAAAGGACTAAATCGGAAAAAAAAAAAAAGATAAAGGACTAAAACGTTACTTGAAATTAAGTTAAGGGACCACAGATGTAATTTAGCCTATATTTAATTATTCATTATAAAGAAAAAAAATAAGTGAGATAAGTTAATAAATGGTTAAGGATATTATAGAAAAATCTCATAAATACACTCAAATAATAGTTATAAAGACATTTTATTTGTTCGAGCATGAATTCAAATATAAAATTCTCCACTACTTCACAATTAATATTTGTGAAGGTCTTAGTTGCTACAAACAATCGATGACTTTGGTCATTACAAACATACGCGGGTTTAAAAAAACCATGTGGAAACTAAAAAGAAAAAAAGAAAATCATAAAAGAAGAAAAATATTTTTAAATAAATAAATAAATAAATTATAGAAAAAAAAACTGATGGACTACAATATCAACTCTGTCTAGCAGCAAAAAATAATATAGTTAAAACAAATAGATCAAAGTTCTTATTATAATTGAGCTTTGTAGGGGTCTTGGACGCAACAAAGTTGAATTTTTTTCCTCCTCTCATTTCTTAGGACTTTTTGCACCAATAATTTCCACATAATTGAAATACCACAATTTATGAGAGATTTTTTCTAATAGTAATTAATCTTTCTAGAGTTGATCACTCATATGAATTTTTCTTGTAGTGATAGTTCTCTCTTTCTACCAAAATGACTTTATTGGTTTATAGGAGCAATTGTTAATCGTGAAAAATAATATGAAATGTTAAATCAATCATCTATAAATTAAGATGGATGCGCTAAGTCATATTTTTTTAAATTATTTAATCAATTAGTTTAATTACATTTAGAATTTTATCAAACTACATCTATAAGTAATTAGTGTCTAGATGGACACTTCTGTATTTGTTTATTTGCGATAACATGTGTAGTTATAAATGGTAATTTTATGTGTAATTTTCAATTTGATGGCTGATAAAATATTAAAGAAAAGATGGGCAAATATAGAAGAAAAAGAATCAAAGTGAGAAGGCTTGAAATTAATTTGACACTCATAGTATTATTTGAAAATAATTTTTTTGATAGTTTGATAATTGTAATATGAAAGAAAAAAAAAGGATATATACTTAGGGTGAGAATATGAAATTTATTTTCTCTTTTCTTAAGGAAATCAAGTAAAACATAAAAATATAAAAACGAAATAACCATTTAAAAAGTTAAATTAAAATTAATAGTAACTGCTATGAATAAATATGGTGGTATTTTTTTTGAGGAAAATAATACCAATTCCTTTATTTATTTATTTATTTATTTATTTATTTATTAAATTAAAGTTTAAATGAGTTGGATTATAGAATTTATTAGGATTAAGTCAGACTTCAAAATTTGAAAAACTAATTATTTAAAGATCATCAAAATTAAATTCATTGTAAATCAACTCCTTAACATCTGATTTTTTTTTCATTAACAATTCATTTCCTTTAATACGTATAGATGTAACAATCACGTCACATTTTAAATCTGGAAGATTCAAGCTACTACTTCGCTGATGATTAAAGCTTAATTCATTTTTCAAAGCATGATTAATTAATCCTATCAAAAGGGCATGCGAGATAACTAGTTAGGTACATGGTTTTGTTTACATTCCATAGGTTGCCCTCAAAAAATAGATATATGGAATTTCATAAAGTTGATTGAACACTTTCTTACAAGTTCTTAAAAATGTTGTACTTCAATTTATGTGCATATGTATTGGCCACAAAGTCGTCAAGATTCCCAATGATAGTATCCCAACTATTGTTCAAAAATGTTTAAGAAGTGATCTAATAGTATAATTGCCACTTTATTGTATATTGATTACGATGTCACCCATAAAAAGGCACATTGTAATTTATTTTTCCTTATAATTGATGGTAATCAACAAATTATATCTTTTTGTTTTTGTAATTGTACTAGCTTAAGTGACCCATGCCAAGGGTCAGTTATTTTTTACTCATAAAATTATAGATTGTTTTAGATAATTAATTGAAATTTGTGTTATTGTTTTAATAATTATATAGAATTATTAATACAATGTCATGTCTTCTCTTATTATTATATGTATATATGTTCTATTTGGAATCTTGGATATTAATATATCCTATGTGAAATAATGTACTTAATTAGATTTTATTTTTTGTCTTTATCTCTTCGATTTTTCAGTGAAATAATTGCGGTAATAAGAAGTTAAATCAAGAGATAAGTAAAATTTAATTATAAAAATAAAAAAATTATTTAACCTATTTTTAATTTTTCAAAACATTTGATATAAATAGATAGATTTAAGCTAAATATATATACAAAGAAAGATGCAGCTTCTCTAATTTACGGGCCTCATAAAAAATTCAAAATGTACGTTTCGGTCGTATATCTAGATTGTCAGTTGTAGAATAATAATATAGTTTATGTTATATTGATTAGTTTTGTGTGTTAATTTAAAATTGAACAATTTATATTATATAGTCAGTTACACAGTAAAACATTTTCAATCATCAATTTGGATCAAACAACATAGAATTTGCAAGCAGTATTCATTTTGGTATTTTTTTTAAAAAAAATTGTTTGATACCCATTATTGGAGTGTACCATTTTGCTTTTTGCACCGTCTTAGTAGCTTTTTAATTTAAAATTTAGTATCTTAACCAGAATGATAAGATGGTTAGAAAAGGGAATTATATAGATAAATTAATGATTACACATTACAAGTGACAAAAGCATTGCTTACGTCCTCACAAAAATAATATTGCATTATATAGTACTGCACATATAAGAATTTCAATTAATTAATAAAAGCACATAAGTTTTTTACTTTTATACATGTGATTGTCATGTAACAACTCAATATTTGCACGATTTTGTATGCACACTGCACATATATCACAATCATGTATTAAATACACAACTATTATTATTCCTTGAACTCAAATTGTTAAAGAAATTTACTATATACAAAAAAGGATACTAGTGTTTAAATATCAAAATGATAAATCAAATATGATATATTTCTTCTTTACTTATATGAGGGTATTTTTGAAATCTGTATATGTATAAGATGAAAAGGAACCTAAATGTATATATATTAATATATTGTAGCCGTCGAAGATAAGGAGTATGTAGAAATATGCCTTGCAAGTTGCATCAAGACAAAATTGTTGAATTATACTACCTTAGTCGCACAAATGTTATCATTTCATTTCACATAGATTAACGATAAATTATAAATGAATAATAATACTTTTTATCAAATTAATTTCTTATTAGTCATTGGTTAATGAATAATGCTAACAAGACAAAGTGCCATTATTAATAGTAATTAGGGAATAGTCCGATGAATTGATATAATAAATAAGAGTATATTAATATAAAATAATAAATAATATTTTATTGATAATATGCATAAACAAATAATATGAAATAAGTAAATTTGATAAATGAGACCGATGAAATATTAGTCTTACTAAATTTATATAAAACTCACATAATTTAATGATATATATGATTTTTGACGAATAAAAGATAATGTATTAAAAAATAAGTTAGAGAATATATTGTTTGTGCTTCTCGTGATTAATTATCATTATAATCAATGTAAAGTAGAAAATGTTAATTAGTCTCTTTGGTTACACTTGTTTATTAATTAGTTGTTCACATTTGCTATATGAACCTTATTGTAAGTTTGTAACTTGGTGTAATCACCATTCTTATTATACCAAACTTGGGGAGAGAAATGACAAATCTCAAAAGATGTTTCACATATTCTTATGTGAACTCCAAAAGTACACATATAGACTCTCCTTCATCTCAAATAACCTTAAGGGGTTTAAGGTTGTCTCTAGTAGTCACTTTGTCTAAAAAATATTTGACACGGCAAGGGAATGAGCTGCCCATAAAAATATTTGATCTTGGAACTTAACCCTCAATAGAGCGAAGTTATTTTGGTTCATGAGCTACCCCGTAATAATATATATTTAGTCACTCTAAATAAATTTAATAGAAATAAAATTAGAGAAAATAAAAAGTTAAAAAAATTATCACTTAATTAATATATTTATTTGCATATTTTTTATTACAAGAAACGATATGCATTGATTCAATAATACATCAATGCAATTCAAATCTGCTAAAAACATAAAAGTTTAATTTACAAACATATTTACAACACCCAAATTAATAGTATAAAATGACAACATAGCACAAAACGACAACATGTCTATAAATATGATAAAATTCAAATGTATGAAAATATATATCTCTAGATTTATAACGTTGACGACACAAAAATTATTGATTTAAATATGCAATCAATCAAAATTTCTATGTTGATTTGAATAAAAATAAACACTGTACCAAAATACAAGAAAAAAAATGTCGCACCAAAACAACCAAAACAAAAAAAAAACATCATGTTAAGACAACGAAATCACAACAAAAAGTATAATGTTATTGGAACGCAAAATTTGACATAAAATTATACAAAATATAATATCGTATAAAATTTATATTTCAATAACACTGTTCCAACAAAAAATACGGAAAAAATTTATATAAAAATCACTTATTTAAATAAAATGAAAAAAAAAATTTAAAGAAATAAAATTGAAAAAAAAATAGTCATAAATTAGCATGAGAAAGATGAAAAAGAACCTAGAGTAAAGGTTTAAGAGAGGCGATCGAAAAAATCTTAGTATGAGTATCCTTTATATTATATATAGTTAATTTTAATAATGTGAACAGAAAATAACATTTAAGAAAAAATAATTTATAAAATAAATGGTTATTAATTAAGGAGATATGAAGAATAAAAGATGCACCGAGTGAAGTTACATAAACCGATAATGAGCACGCAAGCAGAGAGAAAGAAAGGAGAAAAAGTCAAAAGAGTCATACTCTACTTAAATTAATTACTACAAACTGAGTTAAATAATCCTTCCTAATTCCTAATTCCTAATTCCTAATTCCTAATTCCTATTCCCAAACCCAAGTCAACTAGTCGTTTTCTTTTTTCCTACCTCAATAACATGCATATATATGCATTCATTTTTCCCTCAACTATTTATAAAAAGCCTCACCTCTCTTTCATTGTAATAATATTAATCCAACACCAAAATCTCTCTCTCTCTCTCTCAATCTCATAAATCAATGGATGTAATTAAAGAAAGAGAAAACAACAAAAAGAAGAAGAGCATGGTGAGTAGTAGTTGTAGTGAGGATGAGATGGATCTACGAAGAGGGCCATGGACCATAGATGAGGACCTCACACTCATTAATTATGTTGCTACTCATGGGGAAGGTCGTTGGAATACCCTAGCCCTCGATGCTGGTAATTCTTAACTTCATTATTTATTTATTTCTCTTATAATGGAAATGCATAACATCCATTGAGTTGGCATGTTAAAGCCAAACTTTGTGCTTTTGTCACTAAATTTGATCATGATAGTGAAATGAGATATATGTGGATCTACTTAATTCTCTCTAGCTACCTACCTAGGTTTTTTATTTTCTTAATATTGTTTGATATATAATATATATCATCAATTGGTTCGTCACAAATTGCTTTCTATACCCACTTGTGATATATAAAAATGGATTCACACCTCCATCAATGTTTAGGAATAAAATTGGGATACTCTCTTTTTCCCTTATTAGTATTGATATTTTTTTTAAAATATATTTATATATTAACGAATTGTTGTATTAGGTCTCAAACGAACAGGAAAAAGTTGTAGATTGAGGTGGCTTAACTATCTTCGTCCCGATGTTAGACGCGGAAACATAACACTCGAAGAACAACTTTTGATTCTTGAGCTTCATACTCATTGGGGTAACAGGTAATTAAATACTATATATATATATGTCAAATATTACCCATGCATCAATTTAAAATATACCAATTTTTTTAACAAAAGTATACACCAATTATTCCGATCTCAAATTTGTTTATTATCCATCTTTTACTAATTTATGTTTTAAACCGTCACAATTTTTTAGTTGAGCACCACGTATTCTCTACTTTATGTTAGAAAATATTTTTGTTTTTAATTATAAGCATTCATTCTATCAAAGAAAGTGGATGTTTATAGATTACAATTAATATCGATTTTCAATTGATATGTGATTTTTAGGGTATTGGAATACCAATTTTTTTCTCATTAAAATTAAAATTATGTGCATCCATGTTAATTTTTTTCATTATTAATTTTAGCAAAATTTGTTTAATGAATATTGAATGAATCAGATGGTCCAAAATAGCTCAATATTTACCGGGAAGAACTGACAACGAAATAAAGAATTATTGGAGAACTCGTGTACAAAAACTCGCTAAACATCTGAAATGTGACGTGAATAGCAAGCAATTCAAGGACAGCATGCGCAACCTTTGGATGCCAAGATTAGTTGAACGCATTCAAGCAGCCGCCACTGCCACCACCACCACAAGCGTTGCCGCGAATAACACACACACCATCAATAACAGGGACAAATTATTAATGAAGTCAAGTCCAACAATTATAAACGATGAATTTGTGAGTTCACAGCCACATATGACACAAAGTTATAGTACTCAAGAATACAACAATACATCCTCATCATCAAATTCATTTGGGAATAATAAGGTCTCAACAACATTATTTGATTTGGATGATAATAGTAACTATTACACAAAGGATAATAACCCTAATCCTAATTTAGATTATTATCAACCATCTCATCAACATAGCTTCTCAGATTGCATCATGGAGCCAAACACACCGTGGATCATGCAAAGTGGGGACTCATCAGACATTTTTTGGAATGCTGAAAACATGTTGTTTTTACAGCAACAACTCATGAATGATACCATGTAATAAATACATATTTTTAATTAATGGGAGTAGACATGGGAGATATTTTATAATGAGAAAAAAAAATAGAAAAATCATATTTAGGACACACACAAAGGATGTATTGACATATATCTTAAATTGTGGATTATAAATATATATAGATTATAGCATAATTAAAGATAAGGAATTGGAGGGAAGGGATTATTTTTCAGTTTAGTTTTTTCCCTTTAAATTTTGTGAGGAGGTTTGTGAAATATTGTAATTTATACTTTCTTTATATGATTTCATTCTTTGGAATTGTTAAATTTGTGTTGATGGTTTATTTTAATTGATATATGTGTGATCTTAATATTAATGCTTCTTTGGTAATAATTGGTAGCTATAGTGTGAGTGCATGATAGATTAATGTTTTGGTTTACATGATTAAATAGTTATAATTTAAAGATGAGCATAATTAATGGTTCCATATAGCATGTCTTTTTCATTCTCAAAGTCCCTACTTAAACTGTTATTCTATTAGAAAGTTGAAACCTTGTCCACGGGGCCTGAACCAAACCCTTCTTCCAAAGTGTTTCTAGATTATTAAAGAAAAAGGTGACAAAAGATGATAATTTTTAAGACGTGGTATTATATAAATGGTTAGGTTCAAGTAGGCCATTAGGGACAAAACTATCAAAAGCTCAAGTATAGATGGCTTTCAATATTTAGTTAATTAAACAACATGAAGCTTAAGTCATGCTTGACGTACATGTTTTTTTTTTATTAATAATTTATTTTATATTTTTATATTTACTTTTTTCTTTTTTCAAATTAAGTTCAATGTAATTAAAGATGATAAGGATGTCAAAATATTATTTTAAAATTTATGTATAAAAAAGGGTGTCTACTATGACTTGTCCAAAAGTAAACCTATTTTTAGTAAATTTTAATAAAATATTATATTTATTTCTTCATTTATTAATATTATTATAATCATAAAATTTGCATTTTACTAAAATTTGTAAGGGTCTACTTTTGGACTCTTTTTGAGTGGTACATATTAGATTTCAATAAAATAATAACACATAAATAAAATAAAGATAATGTTTTTTATGATTATCATTAAAAATATATAATTTATTTTTCAAATTAATGGTACTCTAATTATTTACCATCAAAGTACAATTTTCAAGGACCGAAATTCTTCTGACGCTTGTTGGATTTCGTACGGCTAAGATATTTTTACTCGGATATATATAAAAACTTTTGTTTAACTATTTTCCATCAATTTTCAAGATATTTTTGGTCCAAAGGGTTTTAAGCTTTTATTGGCACAATATGATAGCTAGTTTCGTTTGGTTTACATGATTAAATAGTTATAATTTAAAGATGAGCATAATTAATGGTTCCATATAGCATGTCTTTTTCATTCTCAAAGTCCCTACTTAAACTGTTATTCTATTAGAAAGTTGAAACCTTGTCCACGGGGCCTGAACCAAACCCTTCTTCCAAAGTGTTTCTAGATTATTAAAGAAAAAGGTGACAAAAGATGATAATTTTTAAGACGTGGTATTATATAAATGGTTAGGTTCAAGTAGGCCATTAGGGACAAAACTATCAAAAGCTCAAGTATAGATGGCTTTCAATATTTAGTTAATTAAACAACATGAAGCTTAAGTCATGCTTGACGTACATGTTTTTTTTTTATTAATAATTTATTTTATATTTTTATATTTACTTTTTTCTTTTTTCAAATTAAGTTCAATGTAATTAAAGATGATAAGGATGTCAAAATATTATTTTAAAATTTATGTATAAAAAAGGGTGTCTACTATGACTTGTCCAAAAGTAAACCTATTTTTAGTAAATTTTAATAAAATATTATATTTATTTCTTCATTTATTAATATTATTATAATCATAAAATTTGCATTTTACTAAAATTTGTAAGGGTCTACTTTTGGACTCTTTTTGAGTGGTACATATTAGATTTCAATAAAATAATAACACATAAATAAAATAAAGATAATGTTTTTTATGATTATCATTAAAAATATATAATTTATTTTTCAAATTAATGGTACTCTAATTATTTACCATCAAAGTACAATTTTCAAGGACCGAAATTCTTCTGACGCTTGTTGGATTTCGTACGGCTAAGATATTTTTACTCGGATATATATAAAAACTTTTGTTTAACTATTTTCCATCAATTTTCAAGATATTTTTGGTCCAAAGGGTTTTAAGCTTTTATTGGCACAATATGATAGCTAGTTTCGTTTCTTTAGGCAAGCAATATGGTATATTCAAAGTTTCAAGCTAGACATAGACCAGGGCGATCTAAGTTTTGTAAAGTTTGTTTGTCAAAAAAATTTAAAATTTGTGGTTTGTTATATGCTTTTTTATTAGACTAGAGTGTCTTGTATGATTTGTTACATGTTTAAAAGTCTCTTTCATATAAATATTTTTAAATAAATAATTAGACATATTTTAAATAGACTAAACAAAAGTTAATAGGATGATCGATAAAATTAACTAATTTTTTAGATTTAACATAATATTTTAAATAGTGTAATATTATATTAAATTATATTTCAATTCAATTCTATTTGTAAAAAAAAAAGGATAACATTGTTGATATTTTAAAACATAAAACATAATATGATTAAATTACTAACAGGTTAGCAAACTTATAATTTAGCATAAAATTAAAAACCTAATATATAATAATAATAATAGTAATAAAAAATATTATACGTATTTAATTAAGTAATTTAGTCTAATAGGATTAAAAACTTTATTATGACATACAAGCTGATCCTTTTAACTAAATAAATTTCTACACAAAAGCTTTTATATTGTCTATTAAAAGAATATCATCTCACATAAATTTGTCGTATACCCGTATTAAACAGGCTGACTTATTCACACTTCTAATTTGTGGCTTTCAGCACACAAATTTAGGATATATTGGTGTTTATTCAAGAGGTTCATACAAAATTGATTTCAAACAAATGCTAAAAAGTATCTTAAAGGAAATCAAATATAGAAATAATACTAGTATTTTTTAACAACATTTTAGTAGGAAGTTTTAGTAGCATTATAAAAAGTCTTCTAAAAAAAATAAACTCGCAATTAAATTTATAGGTTCATTTTTTCGTTATTTTTATCTTGAGTTTATAATCTTTAAAAAATTCATATTTAATTCATCTCGAGTTAAAAAGTTTTATATTTTTTTTAAATTATAATGTTCTAAATATGTAGTAATAAAAAAAAATTCAAAAACATGAATTAAAATTGTTTGCGTGATAATTTTAAAAGGAACAAAGAAATTGTGATTAAAACGAATTTTTTTAATTTTATAAAGATTAAAAACTTGTTTAATCTTTATTTATATTATCTTAATTAGTAGAAATAATGATAACACAATTTTATTCAATTTTTCAATATGATAATAATTTGAAATAAATAAAAATATGAAAATTTTGTTATTTATATAAAAATCAATTGAAATATTGTCCTTTTTACATGATATATTTATATGTTAGTTCATCAATCAAATTTACTAAATACTTTAATTTTAATTTGTTGTAATTTTGTGTTTATAACAACTCACGAGCAACTACAACGTACGGTTAGTCTGTAAAATAATAATATGAAATAAAACATGAGGCGTCTTGAATGACTCTTTTTAAGGATTTATTCGTCCAATGAACGCAAATCCTCAAGATATAACATGTTCTTCTCCAAAATTGAAGGTTACATAACACAAGAGACCATGAGAGAGATGAGAGAGAAAAAGGAGTAATGGAATGGCCTAATCAAATACTTTTTTCGTCTTATAATGAGTGTCGTTTAAGTTTTGTATACACGTGTTAAGAAATACAATAATTAAAAATAAAAAAAATCATTTTACTAAATTGTTCATCTTAACCATTGATATTTTTTTCTTCTACTATTATCAATGCAAATTATAATAATGTTTTGACAATTATGTAAATAGTAATTATTGAAGAGTAGTATAGAAAAATAATAATTAAAGTTGCATTAAAAATTATAAATGACATTCGTTTTAAAATAAATTATTTTTTTGCTAAAAATGACACTTATTATAAAATAAGACATAAAGTATATAAAATGAGACTAAAATAATTAACTAAGTCAATACTATCTCAAATAAGAGAAAACAAAGTAATTTTTATAATAAAACATATTTTCGTATTTCTCACAATATATTTAAATTTTTTGAAAAACAATCAAAATTTACGTCATGTTTTATATTAATGCGCACTTCGACCTTCGCTCTTGTACCATTTGCTACATTAACGTCCTATGTCAAGATTACATCATTATCATTGATCGTTCATTGCGTGAAGCTTTGTATTGAAACATGGTTGCAAGTTAAGGTTTTATTTCAAAGGGCCTAACCCTCGTAAGTTGAATTAAGGTGTGCAAAAAAGTTAAAATTACTTAGTTTTCATTTTCCATTGGTCAAGTATTGCCTCAAAATATGTACAAGATCTTTTCAACCCGTAACTGAAAAAATGTATGCTTGCATCGGAATTCCGCTTAAAGTAAAAACATGTTTTGCATTCTTATCTAAGACAAACTTATTCAGATTTGATGCAACATTTCTTTTATGTCAAGGAATAAAAAAAATAAAAAAGTTCAGGTCTCATAAAACTATCATTACAACAACAAGGAGTTACATAGAGTTGAGGATAATAAATTCAAATGATGATAGTAGTTTGAAGAGAAGAATCATCATGTTTAGTATATTAGTCTGTGTAAAAAAAATCTTCACACAAAATGTAGGTAAAAATTGAGGTCTTAATCATTAGACATGTATTTTTTAATATGGAACAAAATAATTTTTCGTTTCGTTGTTAATTAGGGTTTGAGGATAGTATTTAAAAATAATATATAAAGTTTACATAAATAAAAAATTTCATTCGTATAAATTCTACTCATGAAAATAAACCACTCATAAACTACATATATAGATTGGATTCACCCTTTGCTTCCAATTATTAGTGTCTAGTCCAAGAAGGAAAAAGAAACGTGGTTATATGTTTATTGTCCACTATTGAGAAAGTAATCAATAATACGTTTTTTTTTGTCAACAAATAATATGTTTGATTTAATAAAAAAAAACGTGGTTAGTCTCCACCTAGTTGGGCTCATCAGCTAACAGAGCCCCATCTAGCCCAAATATAACATAGACATCTCTGGACTCCTGCAGGCCAAATGGTTGGGCCATAAAATGGGTAATTAAAGAAAGCCCACAACGTTGGTTCCAACACAAGTGGCAAATGTTGGAGTTGCGTGTGGTTGTTGGTAACTTGAATTCAACGTGTCTAAATGCGTTTTTGTCCAACCCGAATAAATGACAAGCCACCACGCATTTTTGTACAGTCTTGTTATCGTTGCACGTGGAAAAGGGGACGAAAATATCGCGATATTTCAGACAGATCCAATAAGGCGTGTTAGTTAAGAACCAATGGGAAGAGAACACGTAGACAGTTCTGCGGCGTCCACCGTAGTCTTTTGGGGAACCATGTATTGTGATCCATTCAAATATCTGTACTCCAAACATATACCTGGCTAGAATATGGTTTACCCTCTGTTCTAAAGAATATGGTTTATCTTTAAAACGTCCCTATTTTATTTAGTTGTCCAATTTGCCCCTATTCTGGTACCCGAGTATTCCCGATTGTTAGGGGGAAAAAGGATCGTAACACAGTTTAAATACAAGAAAAAGAATACGTACAGAAAAAGGGTTCTTGTTGAAGAATCAAAGATTATCGATTTTCTGGACATAATTTTAATTTTTAATAATTTACAAAGTTGATATTCATATTTATTTTTTTTACAATTTTATTTTTTTTATAAAAATAACACTATGATATATTTTAAATAATATAGTATATGATATAATTATATTAAATAATTAATACATATAAAATCACAATAAAATTTTTTGAAAATTTAACTTTTAATTTTAATTTTTTTATAATTTAATTAATAAAATATAAACAATTAATATATCTAAATAATTATGTATCATAAAATCATATACTACATCATTTAACATATGTTAAATCGTTATTTTTAATTTAAAAATATAAAAAAAATGACAACTTTTAAATAAAAATATCAATTATATAAAATGGTAGTGTATTAACGTCTAAATAAACTAATTTTTATTATTAAAATTTTAGTGTATTAACGTCTAAATAAATTTATTATATAAGGTCTATAATCAAAGTTGTATAAGAGTGACATTTTTTTTAGGAAATCTATTTTTTTTTTAGAGAAATTCAAATTTTTTAAACTGATTATCTTTTTTGAATATTAAGTTTGGAGAATTTTTAAAATGAAAAATTTTCAAGAGATATTTTGTCCAAACTAAATTTAGAAAATTTTAAATACTATTTAAAATTCAAAAATTTCAAATTATTTCTTTACTTTATATAAATTCAAAAATTTCAAATTATTTCTTTATTTTATACAATTTTAACCCTATATGTTTCAAAATTTGCATGTTAGTTTTTATCTTTATTTTTATTTTGTAAACTGATCTAAAAAATTTCAATTTTTGTAAATTTAGTTCTTAAAATTGCAAAATAGTCCCTCAACCTTTACAAAATTTAAGTTTTAGTCTAAATATAATTTTCACTTTTGTCCAAAAATTTTAAAATTTATTAAAATAGCTCAATTTAAAAAAAAAAATTCTATTTCCAAATAATAAAATTTTAAAATAAAATGAATTTTATCAAAATATTTAAACGGAATTTTTAGTTTTTCTAAAATTTTCAATTACCACATCTAAACACTCTACAAAGGATTTGTATAAATAAATTAAAAAATTATAACATGGATCTGTGCACTAAACCGGAACTCGAAAAGAAGGGTGCCAAATGCCAATTAAAATCCTTATCTTGTTTGTGTTTTGTCTGATTTTTCAAACACTTTTTAGGATTTTTTTTTTTTAATAATTGCTGTTACAGTTATTGACTTGATTCAGTGAACCAGAATATAGGCACGATTCAGCTGAGTCATAAGGCTATTATGGTAAAAACAGTGATTACCAAAAATACACAACTTTCACGTGAAGGGGCAGTAAAGTAATTATACCATTCTTCACCGTGTCTGAGAACTTTCCTTTCTAATCTCAGAGCTTATAAAATGGCATTTTGATTTTTCACTGTTCAAAATTTCATTCTCATCTCAATTATCAAACACCTTTCATTCTCTAATTCAACCCATTTCATTCTATTTATGATTTCCTCAACCTGTAAGTATCACTGCATCATTCCAAATTTCCATTCCAATTTCAACTTAGAACTTAGAGTTAGAATAATCCCTTTTAAGATCTATTATTAGTTTTTTATTATTATTATTTAGTTGACATAGAATTAGATAAAAGTCTTGATTTTTAGTAGAACAATTTTTTTTTAATTTTCTGGATTGTTGTTATTTGATTTGATCATATATATACACATGACTACTGGTAGCTATATTGGAATTTCTACCATGAAACCCTGTTGTAGAATCATTTCTGGGTTTTCTCCAATTAAGTTTACTGATTCAACAATTATGGGAATCTTGTCTAGATCATGCTATCACAGCTCAATCCATAGCCATAGATACTATAAATGTAGTAATAATACTAAGATTGTAGGGTACATACATGATGTGACTAGTTTGAATCGGAGAGATTTTAGCGTTATCGATTCAAATTGGGCTCAATCTAGGAATTTTAGCACTAGTTTTTGTGTCAATATTGGTAGTGTTAGGCCTAGGGTTGTATCATTGATCCCAAATGTAGCTTCGGATTTTAGAAACGAATCTACGTCGGTTGATTCTAATGTTAATGACAAAAGCTTTGAGAATATTTATATTCAAAGCGGTTTGATTGCGAAGAATCCCTTGGTGTTTGAAGGAATTGAGACCGATCAAGGTAAATTGGAGGAAGTCCCTGATGGGTCAAATGTAAATTTAGATGATAATTTGAATGATTTGAGTGAGAATAAAGCTGAGAGGGAGCTTTCTGAGATTGAAAAAGAAGCTTGGAAGTTGCTTCGAGGTGCTGTTGTTACTTATTGTGGGAATCCAGTTGGGACCGTTGCTGCTAACGATTCTGCGGAAAAACAACCTCTGAATTATGATCAAGTCTTTATCCGTGATTTTGTTCCGTCCGCACTTGCCTTTCTGCTCAATGGTGAAGAGGATATTGTCAAGAATTTTCTACTTCACACATTGCAATTGCAGGTATTTTATGGCTCCAGCAACTCAATTAGTTTTGTTACTACATGTTCTTCTACAAAATAGTTTCTCATGAAGTATGTGTAAAATTTTATTCGAAGATTTGAAAATAAATGCCCTTGTTGCACATTTAGAAACTGTTAGAGATACTTGATTCTGTCAGCACTGTAAATTTACATCTATTAATCTATGTAGATGATCGATTTAGTTTTGTTACCACATAATAAATGAAAGATGTTGATACTTGGACATTTCAATGGATTTTAAGGCTGGATTGTTTTTTCAATGTGTAACGAAAGAACTATAAAGCATGATTTTGAATTGTCCTACGATAGATGCCACTGTTGAAATATATAAATGTTTTCAACCTATGAATCCATATCATCATTTCATACGAACTTAATGATATGTATGTTTAGACGAAGGATTTTGGAGAAGAGGGGGGTTATCTTTCTTTTTTTAATTAAAGAAGCTATAAAATGTTTCCAAAAATAAATTAAGTGTGATTGAAGTTATATATAATCTTCTATCATGTTATTCTTTCATTTTTTTTTAAATCTCAAATATATACCAAAATATTAACTTATCCCTCAAAAACCCTTAATCCAAACATACCATGTTTGGACTTAGATTAGTAGTTGGGTAATAATAATAGTTAGTTAATGAGTTAGTTAGTTTGGGTTGTTATAAGGCTACTTTTATAAATAGGGAGGTTAGGGAGTTAGAGAGAGATAATTGAATACTATAAACATTTGTTGAATAGAGAACAGTCTCTATTGTGAAGTAGAAACCCTTGGAGGAGAGATTTCGCTCCTAGTTCTCAATGAAAGTATCTTTCTTAGGAATCCAATTCTTGGGTTCCTACATACCCTAAGGAAGAAAGTCCCGATTAACGGCTACTTGCTAAGTTTCGCTAAAGTATATCTCAAACAAAACGCATACCCAATTAGTGGGAGGGAAGGTGTATTTTATTCAGGGAGTTTCAACAAATGATGTTGGTGAAACTATTATGGTACTCAGTACACTCATTCTTCATTTAATATTTGTTTATATTCACCAGAGTTGGGAGAAGACTGTTGACTGCTACAGTCCAGGGCAAGGGTTGATGCCAGCGAGCTTCAAAGTTAGAACTGTCCCTCTTGATGGAAGCAATGACGCATTTGAGGAAGTTTCAGATCCTGATTTTGGTGAATCGGCTATAGGCCGTGTTGCCCCTGTTGATTCGGGTAATTATTCGTTTTTTGTGGAAGCTAAGACACAGTTCTATCACATGAGAAGTTATTGCACTGTCATTATTATGTCATCTTCTTTTCCGAGGAGAGTGTTACTATCATTTTGCTTTTTGAAATTTTCTTCAAATAACTTCTCAATTTAATATCTAGCTCGAGGCCAACATTTTAAATCTTATGTGAAAAACTGTTGTTATCAGGATTGTGGTGGATTATATTGTTGAGAGCATATGGGAAATTGACGGGTGACTATTCATTGCAAGAGAGAGTGGATGTCCAGACGGGCATTAGACTGATCCTTAAGTTGTGTCTAACCGATGGATTTGACATGTTTCCTTCTCTACTTGTCACTGATGGTTCTTGCATGATTGATAGAAGGATGGGAATTCACGGTCACCCTCTTGAGATCCAAGTAAGCTGACTATCAATGTTTATATAGTTAGTTGGATATTAGTAGATAATCATTAGAAATATATTAGTTGGAGATTAGTAGATAGTTAATAGTTTGTTAGTGCTTGTAAACAAGCTTGATGTAATCACTTGTAAATACTTTTTTACTCACTTTAATCAAAAACCAAATTCAGCTTTCTTCCAATTCTCTCTCCCTCTTTCATTTGAGCCATAATTTCTTACATGGTATTGGAGTCATGGAATCCACTTTGGGTGACATTGCTACTGCATTCATTATTTTCTTTTTTCATTGTCTCGAGAAAAAGAAAAAAACAATCTCAATTTTTTATTTCTTTCTTTTTCATTTTCTGTTACAATAATGAAATTTGATCTTAGTGCTTTCTTCTTTTTGTTTCAAATCGATATGAGTTGTACTCCAACGGATCACTGCATTCATTTTTCCCCTTGATTTTCCTTTGTTGTGGTTTTGTTGTGATTATATTCGCTTCCTTGTTTGTTCTCCAAATCCAACTCTGTTTCTTGATCAGATGAGATCTACTTGAGAATAGTTGTTTCTGTGTTTCAACTCTTTCTCTTTTATGCCATTTTTAATCGCTTATGCTTTTAGCAGAATTTCTTCCAATGTAAGAATCTACCTTATGGTGCCTTGATTTGTGGCCTCTGTTAGGTGCTTAAGCTTTACTTGCCTAATTTAGCCTTTGATGGTTGCGCTTGATATTGGGGCTGTTGATTCTGTTGGAGTGAGTGTTGTGGAGATGCTTGATTCCTTGAAGTAGTTAAAAAGGGGTTTGAAGTTGGTTGGAGACTTTTTGGAACTATGCACCTTGACGGCTACCACTTTCATTGTCAAAATTTTGTTTTATTAGTCAATGTGATTTCAACTCGTTCCTTTGTAATTTTCAATAGTAATTGTTCTTTTTCACTTGCATTATATTGTACATCCCATGCTAGAAGTGTTTTTTGAACTTCTTCCAACATGTGGGGGGATATTAAAAATGTAGTTTGGGGAGATTAGTAGTTAATTAATAGTTTGTTAATGCCTATAAGTAGGCTTGATATAATCACATGTAAAGACCTCTTTACTCCTTTTAATCAAAAACCAAATTCAGTTTTCTCCCAGATTCTCTCTTGCTCTTTCCAATGAGCCACGTTTTCTAACAATAAATAATCATCGTTGTGCTCTTTCCTTTTACTAGTACAAAAGGAGAACTCTTCCGGTTAATAACATGCTCTGCTACTCTGTAATTGGAGCAGCCTCTCCTTCTTTTAGTTAGATTCATTGAGCAGGAATCACTGTTTTTTCAAAAAGCTTTATTACTTTTCAGAATAACTGATTGATAATTCTAAAATCAGTTTTTCCTTACTCAAGGGTCCAAAATGAGCAACAACATTTTTCATAGTAAAAGTTTAGACAGATTCACTGTTTTAGAGCTTTTGCAAATGTGCTTTACTGAATAATTACTACTTATTACATGTCTTAATTGAATATATAGATCATGAGTCTCGGGGTTAAACTTTAGTTGTCTTCGTACTGCAACATTATGAACCAATTCAATTATTAAATGCAATACCGTCTGAGAGACTTAGAGTGATAGCTAAAGCTAGCGGCATCCTAAAATGATTTTACATTTTTTCGTCGCTGATTCGATTACATCCCTCTGTTTCATGTTTCTTGCATGTCGAATCCTGCCTATCTGAAAATATGCTTCTTTGCTAATAAGTTTGCATTTGAATATATGCAGACATTGTTTTACTCAGCTTTACGTTGTTCCCGTGAGATGCTGATAGTCAATGATACAACTAGGAATCTGGTGGCTGCCGTTAGTAATCGCCTGAGTGCACTCTCCTTTCACATGAGAGAGTATTATTGGGTTGACATGAAGAAGATTAATGAAATTTATCGCTATAAGACAGAGGAGTATTCAACTGATGCTGTCAACAAGTTTAACATCTATCCAGAGCAAATTCCTTCATGGCTTGTGGACTGGATATCTGAGGAAGGAGGATACTTCATCGGCAATCTGCAACCTGCTCACATGGACTTTAGGTTTTTCACGCTCGGAAACCTTTGGGCCATTGTTTCTTCTTTAGGTACAACAAGACAGAACGAGGGTATTTTAAATTTAATAGACGCCAAATGGGATGATATCATAGGTCAAATGCCACTCAAGATATGTTATCCTGCGTTGGAGGGTGAGGAATGGCGTATAATCACTGGCTGTGACCCAAAGAACACGTAAGACTCTTAGTATTTCTTGTTCTACAATCACAACCCTTTTGATGCAAACATTCACAACTGTTTCATGCATGCGTGTCGTCAAAATAAACAGTCATACAGTCAATGATCCAATAACTTGCCATATTTTATTTTATTTTATTTATTCATGCATGCGTGTCGTCAAAATAAACAGTCATGCGTGTTGAATTTTTCTTACTCAATATATTTGTTTGTTATCGTTGGAAGTTACAATAATAACTTTGTCTAACTCATTGCAGCCCTTGGTCATATCACAATGGTGGATCTTGGCCAACACTTCTCTGGCAGGTGAGTTTGATATTTGTTTGCACAATATCATCCTTATGATTATTAAATGTTATTATTACATAGAAATTGCACTTACCTCCCTGAGGTATGTTTGATTGACTCATACACGATACACCCCTCTATTTTGTAAAAGTCTAATCACTTCTGAATTACACACATTCCTCTATAATAGAGGGAGGTTGTGTCGATTAAACAAATAAGGGAAGTGAATATTCATTATTTTAGCATAATTCAAAGGAGGTGAGTGCAACATCTCCATATTATGGTTGTTGTTATCATTATTGTCTTTTGTAATATCACGTGCCTTTCTTTTATATTTATATCTTCTATACTGAGAAAGAGAGTTGAAGAGACCTTCTTTGTTAGTGTGTATTAGTATAAATTTGTTTTACACCAAAAATCAATAAGAGTGAGATGATGTGACATAATAGTGGACTCTAATTGGATGTCAATGAAAAACAAAATACATTGATAATGCATGTCTTTTAAGGAAAATTCTGTGGTGAACCACTTGATAATTAGTCCACCGTGGAGCAGTATTTAAAAGTCATCTGAAACTCTAAAGACAATCAACAACACTCGGAAAATATAAGTTAATGACCATCCTCGTCTTTATGGCTAAGACAATGACCAGATTGATGTTGGTTCGATGAATTGAATTTTGAGGAATACATTTGTTTTCCCTTACTTTTATTAAACTGATATCAATCGTGTCATTGTCCTAGACACACGAACAAGGAAGGTCATTAACTTATATTTCCAAAATTACCATTAGAACTTCGGAAGATTTGTAAACATTGGTCTACAATGGACTATCTATCAAAGTGGTCTATAGCATCCACCATCCTTTTAACTCAGAAATTGAATCTTGGAAGCCTATTATATGAATCTTTTTTTGGCTTATGCTCATAATGTCAAAATCCAAGAAGCAATTACTGCCTGGTTTTGGCCAATTGAAGCTCTTTGATTATCATCAATGAATGAGGCCTTTGGTGTAAATGAGCTGACAATGTGTCTTTAAATTCTCAGTTCACTTTAGCCTGCATCAAGATGGGTAGGTCTGATTTAGCACAGAAGGCAGTTGATTTAGCAGAGAAAAGACTCTGTATAGATAAATGGCCAGAATATTATGATACTAGAAATGGAAAGTTTATTGGGAAGCAATCGAGGTTGACGCAGACATGGACAATAGCTGGTTTCCTTACTTCAAAGATGCTTCTAAAGAATCCAGAGAAAGCATCTCTGCTATTTTGGGAAGAGGATTTTGAAATTCTTCACAACTGTGTCTGCATGCTTAACAAAACTGGTGGTGGTAGTAGTAGTAGAAGGAAGTGTTCCCGTTTTGCTGCAAGATCAAAGGTTCTTGTTTAATTATGACATGTCTTATTCTTCTTCTTTAGTCTCTCTGACATGTGCCACTGTAAGAAGAGGAGGAGGAGTAGAGTTATTATTATTATTGGTTGAACTTTGAACACCTCATTCAATTAATACAATAATATTGGATATACTATACTATAGTACTATGATGGATGGACTTCACTTTTCAGAATTAATCTGTGAAACCGGTTGTCATGTGACAAGGGTCTAGTACTGTATAACATAGTTGTGTTCGTTGTGTAACATCATTGATTATGTGGGGGTAACTCTTTCCACGTAGATGCTTATTCTCCCACTGGTTTTTCTACTACTGTGTAACTGCATGTGCCATGTGGCTTCACTGTTTATCTGACTTCAAAAATAGTCACATTATGTAATTTTCAATTAGAAGTCATACTATCTAGATTATTTACTGATATTATCTCTGATCTAATCTCTTGTTAGAATTTTTCTGATCTTATCAGTACTTGTATTTAAATCTCAAAAATAATTTCAATAACAAATGTTATCATCATGTAATTCTTGTACAATCTACTTGAATCACAATTTTAACATCAATAAACATATCATGTCACTCTATGAATTACTAACTTGTTGCAATGCAAATATCATTCTTTCATATCTTGTATGCATAAAATAACTTCTAACATTTTTTAGACAATAATAATTTGACTTATATATTTGCAACATTAATAAATCAAACCAGAAAAGAATAGAATAGATGTATATGTCAGGCAAGATTGTGATTGATGATTGAAGAGAAACATAACAGGCAAGCATGCATCTATCTATATCTATTAGTACTCAGTCTTACATCCTTGAAAAGTAGCTTTCTTTACCATGTCAAGTAAAAAATGGCAGCCTATGCAAAACACATTTAGCTAAACAAAAGCATACAACTTTTCCTAGGTCCCTAAAGACACCAACCAACATTAATAAATAAAAAGGAGAACAACAACAACTTGTCCTTCCTTACTTTACACATAATAATATTAGTAGTAATTGTTACAAACTCAAACTCAACTTTATGAATGGTCATGAGATGTTTGCTCTAAAAAGTTGAATTCTTGTGTCACCAAGCCTTAGTGAATATGTGGCTTTTTTGTAGTCGGCCCAACTAAATGGTCGGAAGAGAGAGGGCCTATGAGGTGTAACCAAAATTGGTGGAGCAACAATGCATGCATTTAGAGGTGGAGCCCCAAAATATGCCATTGACATTCTAGATTTGTATGAGTTTGTCATTGCCCTATGTCTCACGCTTACAAATCTTCCATTTGTCATAACCTGTAATGCAAATCACAACAGATAATCAATCACCTCCTTTTATTAGTTCCAACCTTTTCCACCATTCTTCAATAAATTCAATCCATCCACATTTCTCAAGTCTCATTCTATTCCACATGTTATGTAATATAGAATTATAATGCTTTTAATTCATTTATATACAAAACAAATATGTTAAATATTTTTATACTATCAGTCAATTATAATAGTTGAAATATTTTTATTTATATATATCTTAAAATTTTATATAATATGTATCGCTCCTATTTTAGGAAAAGTATGTCAACATTCAAAATCTATATGTAAGTAAAATGTTCACAATTTATCTCAATTGTGTAAAAATATAGGATAAGGATAAGGCAAGGTTTTTTAATTGATGTGTCCCCCAACAATAACAATAGTAAGATAGCTTGAACATTTGTCTGATAGATTATGAACAGAAAATTGATATTGCTAAAATTCAATATCTAAATAGACATGATCAATAAATAATGCTTGTCATTTCACTTCAATTACTATCAAGCTGAAAAAAATTATTCCCCTTTCAATTGATGCTAGTGTTGTTGATAGACATAAATAAAGAGAGGAGGCCCCTAGAAAGTGTGAGACCCTCCCTTTTATTATGGTATAAGCAAAATGATCAAGGAATGTGTGTGGGGGTTAAAATCACCTAAAGAAAAGCAAACAGAGTTTTAGTCTTTAAATATGTAATCTTTTACCACTGATTAATTTAGTTATACAATAATGTATGTTCTTTTAGTCAATTTAATTAATGAAATTATTAATAAAAAGAAAGAAAAAAAACATAAGATATGAAAAGAAGGGTAGGAATAGGAACATACCTCAAGGACATCACCAACATTAAGACAGAAAGCAGAGGGGTCAGGGTTGACAGGGATCCAGAGACCATGTTGAGGAGAGATTTGAAGACCAGGAACGTCATTAGATCTAAGAATGGTCAAGATCTGAGGGTCAGAATGCTCTCCAAAACCAACTTTATTATTAGAGGTAGAATTGTTGTCCTTAACAGTAAGTGTAGGTGGATAGTGATTGAGCCTAAGAACTGAGTCACTATCAATATCTCTTATCAAACTGCTGAATACCTTTGTATCAGGGACCCCCAAACCCTCTGCCATTAACTCTAATATCTCACATGCCAACTCTTTCACTGCTTCTGTGTATGAACTCACCTTATACCTGTTTGTATTGTTCTCAGCAGTTTAATTAATTATGTAACATAACAACATTAACAGCTCATTGTCAAAAAAAGGAAACATGTTGTTATATCAATAGTGTTGTGTCTTGTTGTTTTCAACTCAAACTCAAGTTTTAATTCACACTGTCACTATTACTACTACTACTCTGCCTCTGTCTCACACCCTTCACTACTCACTGCATTGCCTTCTTATATATAATTTTTTTTTCATCTTTTACTCAATATGTTGTTATGTCATGCTTCAAACCTTAATATAATTAGACCCTCCACATTGGAGTTGTCATTCTTTACAGTTCAAAAAGTATTATTAAACTTCACTTATTTATTCTAATAAATTTATTATCTACTATTATTAAATATTTATTAGTTATTAATTTAACATGTTCCTCAGCATCTAACAAACAATACCAGACATTAGACATTGACACATCAATATTATTAATGATTTAAATAAAATGTAAGTAATTGAATATAACTAATATGTTATTATTAAATGTTGACAATGTTAATAGGTAGAAATAAACAAATAAAATGAAAAATATCATATTTTAATGAATGCAATTGGACCAGATTTATTACTTTGTTCATTATAGAGAGGAAAAACATTGAAACTTGAAATTATGAAACTATGAAACATCATTCTCTCTGTTCTTTGGTGGCCAGAGATACAACTCATAGATGAGAAGGTACTAGTACTAGTAGTTCCAAAACAAAACGTTTAAATTGTTTAATGAACTAAGATAGTCACCACTCACGGGTATATTTATATATTTATCTATAACCTTCTATAGCATGGTCTATAACAAGATGAAATATATCGTCTTTATATAAACATAAATGTGTTACTTATATACTCTTATATTGTTATACATGTTGTATTGTGGATTAATATTTAAATGCCATTTGAAATTTTAATAATAATCAACTAACACGCTTAAAAAAAGCGCTGTAAAATACCATTTTTCGCGTAGTGATGTGTTACTTATATATAAGGAAAAACTACTTATATATTTCCACTAACTAATTATTTCCCTTTCCCTCTTTATGCCTCCCACTTCTTAAGATTCAGAGGCTCTTACATCAACAATGAGAGAAAGGGATGGTTTACCAAATCATGCCATGCAATAAATGGTAAAGAGAAGAATAATGAGATAGAAATCCTAAAAAAGCTGTAAATGAGTTAAAGTACTAGAATTCAAATTTTAGTAAAAATAAAAATATTAACTTAACTAACAATTAATTTGTTTATAAAGAAACGAAATATAAAAACTTTTAGTAATTATTTGATCTGCTATTTTGTAGTTGTCGTTTTTATTAAAAATTTGACAATAGATTTTCCTTGGTGAAAATTTTCTACGGTGAAATCTCAATCATCGATTTATTTTTACTACGTATGGTCAAAAGTCTTAAAAAGTTGAATTTTTTTTATTTCTAGTCATTTAGTTATCGTTTTCAATGTTCAATCCAACATTAACTATTTTTTTATCTTAATTATTTATGTAAATAGAAAAATAAGTAAAATTAGATAATAAATAGTTAAAGATATTATTAGAAGAAAAAAACAATTAATTCTATCAAAAATTAGCTTTTATTTTTTTAATATAAATTTATAACTACAACTCAAAAGTAGGAAGAGAGAATTAATATATAGTTATCAAGACATACCTAAAGTTTGAATGTGGATCATCAATGGATATAGTTTTGGATATCTGAGCAATGGAGGAAGTGTTAGCATTGAGAAGAAGGTACTCAACCTCACCAATGTCACCATTAAATCCTATGTTATTACAACCATAGGCAGGTGAAGCTTGTTTCTTTTGACTCATTGGTTTTGCAAAGAAACTAAACCCTGCCTCTTCCATTTTGTCTATAATTTCATCATTTATACCATGATTTATCACCTTGAAAAAACCATACTCTTCACTTGCTTTCACAATTTGTTTTATTACCTCACACCTTTCACCTTTAAGGTCCACTATTGGAATAACATCACTTTGTAAAATCCTTTCACTCCTAATTGGTTTTGGTGAAGCCAACACCATATTGTTTTCTCTTAGTTAATGTAAAAAAACTCAACACTAAGTTTGGTTTCTAAATATATGTTTCCTCTTTTTCCCCCTTAAGTTATAGTATTGAACATGAAGAACTATATATATATGTGTGTATATATTTTGTGTGTTAAGAAGTTGGTATTATATATATATAGCAAGAAAGAGAGAAAAATTCTAGCAAGAGTATGTGAAGGATATGAAGAAGGGAAGAAATGAGAGGATTATGAACTTAGCTACTATATATAATGGGATATTAATTTATGCACCAAGAATAGTATAGGCAGGGGAATAAAATAATTTTGAAATGTAAATAATATTGATTTTTTTTCATAAGAAATAATATTAATATTGATATGATGACATGATACAAGTAAAACTTTAATTTTTTTTCTTTCTATTTTCTTTTTTGTTTCATGGGGATTAGTGGATTTGGTACTTTAAAAGTGAAGTACAACTAGCAAAATTCTAAGTCGAGAAGAACATTGACTTTGTACACTCTGTCAAGATTGATTTTAGCTTTTTCACTTTAATTAGTATTTATGTGTCTATATCATGTTTTTTTTACACTAATCTAACTTTTTAATTAACTTTATACCGTCCATTTGACTAATCACTTCACTTTCGCTCCTCTTTCCTCACCAACTTTCACGTGCTTAAGTTTTATTTGTTGGTAAATGTAGGAGTACATGTATTTATTTATTTAATTATTTTAATTATTATAAATTTTGATTTGAATTTAACCTAAAATGAATGTGTGTTTGGATTTGCATAAATCACCATGTACATTTGAGTTTCGCAAAAAGTTTTAATTTTTAATTTTGGTGAGAATACATTGAAAAGCGATCGTTATGTTATTATTGTGTATCTAAACATAGATTTGATTAGCTGTTTAATTTTTATTTTGCTTTTTAAGAATAAATACATAAATCATATAATGTGTAATAATTATGAAATTGTGATTATGATAAAATTAATTCAAATGTCTCTATCCCTTAATTAATTAATTTTATACTAAATACATTAATTTTTTATTTATTTATTTTTGTTTATATTTTGAGATATATGAAGTCTAAATTATAGCAAAGGAAAAGATAAATTCATATAAAAAAATTTCAAATTAGTCCAAATTAATAAAATTGTAAATATTATCAACGAGAGTTAGATTTAACTGAATGAATTAGACTCTTGCACTATAATAAACTCAGATTCATACATCCATGATAAACGATATATAGTTTAGTATTCGACATATCTCAAATAAGATTATCTCTAATGTAATATTTGAGACACGTAGAAAACTAAAAAAATTAAAATTAAAAATAATAAAAATATTGAAATATTAGAAAAATTGATATAAACAAATAAATTGATTTGAGTTAAGAATTAAAGTAGATCAGTTGAAATTCGAGTAAAGAAGACGACAAGATTTTTTTTCAATATTCTTTATTTTAAAAAAATTATCAAACTACTCTATTTTCAAAACTTTATATTAAAATACTTTTTTTTTCTCTTATTTATAAGTCGCTTTTGTAAATGGCGTATTCCTTAAGAAAGTTCGAGTTTGCAAATGCGACTTTCTTGATGAAATCTTTAAAAAAAAAATTAGACAATTTCTTTGTTAATTTTAAACAAAAATTAAAAAAAAAAATCTTAAAGAAATTGCTTTTACAAATGGTATTTTGGGGTATAGTTTTGAAAAGAGAATATTTTGATAAAAAAAATAAATCAAATAATGATCATTGAAAAAAAAAAACAAATACTATATAACTAATTAATAAATTTGGCTGTTTAAAAGAAAACAACAAGTGAAAGTAAAATTGAAGGATAAACATGTAAGGACGAAGCCTTGCTGTTTATGGATACCCATATATACCAATTGCCATATTACAATCTCAAACGTCCTTATCAAATTCAAGTGTCATTGAGTACTAAGTACTCATATATCTTTAATAATAAATAAAGGGTCACGGTCCCATTTTCAAATTGAAAAAAAAAATAAAAATGAAATATTGTTGTTGTTACACATAATAACTAGCTAGCTCCTATAGCTACTTAATTGAATCGTTTGTTTATACTTCGTTTTCTTCGTTACCCTATTTCTGCCCAAATCCATAAAGCATCTCTATCTTTGTAAGATATGCAATCCTAGCATTTATGGCTCTTCTTCCACTTTCAATATTTACTCTCCTCCAATTTTCATGTGAGTGTAATATGATGGTGAATTATGTAAAGGCCCCATGCTCCCATTTTTTTAACATTGCTACAAATTTGCTTAGTCATTCGGTCAAAGGTAAAACGTTTTTAAAAAATATTACTCCTCTCTCCATTTCTTTTTAATAGTCACATTTGCATAAATTTTTTGTTCCTATCTAATTATTATTTTTAAATTTTAGTATAATATTAATTTGTCAATAATACTTTAAAATTATTTATTGTAGAGAAAAATATATAAAACGAGATAATAATTAATTAAAGACATCATAAGAAAAAGATAAATAATGGTATAAAAATAACAAATTTTTATTAATTGTCTTTCCATGTATAAAAAACTAAAAAATGACGGTTAAAAAGAACAAGGAAGATAACAAGTTATTTTTCAACAATAATAATCATCTCCAAGCATAATACTATCATACTTCTATTATCAATGTCTACTCCTTCGATTTTATAAATATAAATATAAAACAAAAAAATAACACTATATTACTGCTATGATTTTATATTACGATGAAACTCGTAATTACAAAAAGTCAAAAACCATGTTGAAATATGTTGATGTGTTGTACAATTAGGTTGATCGAAGAGAACAATAATTTACTAACTAATTGATTTAAAAATATTCCACTACAACTAAACGCTAATTATAAGAGCACACCTAGCTAGTCTACGACCAATTAAAATTACTCAACATTCGTTAATTTTATTTTAATTTTATTGGTTGACTAGTTAATTATAGATAGGTTTGCCTTTTCCCATGCATTAGATTAGTATGATTATATGAATTATCCCATACTTCAATGCTACTAATTAAAGTAAATTAACATGATTCTGTGTGCGAGAAAGTTCAACCCAGTTTCCCAATCCATTATATATCACGTTTCATATGTTATTAGTGGGTCTAAACATGTAAACAAATGTACTTTTTTTTATGTTAGTTTATTTTAATGGGGTGAGTGGTGTCACATTATGTGGTTTCAAAATTCAACTTTCTATTCAATTCAACGCCCTATGGTTTCTTGGTTAATAAAGTAAAATATGTTTTATATATTTATTTATTACTAGAGAGATGTGTTTGGTCACAAGTATACAGTACATTGCTACTTGGTTAGGGTCCTCCTTCTTCTAAGTGATGGTTTTCTAGTAATGGGTCCCAATAGAGTCCTCTTTGCCCCATCAATCACCAATCATCAATACATGAGACGGAATTATTATATCACACAAATAATTGGCCATCAAAAGTGATTGTACATACTATATACGTGTATAATGGAGACTATACCACAATTGCTATGTGTCTTATATCATATGTCATAATACCATCTTCGAGTAATCTTTGGATCATTTATCTCTTGTTTTTATGAAAATTACTCAAATTGCTATGTTTTGAACAATCAACCACATAGTTAAGTGTTCCACCTCGAGACCATACTTCAAATTTTAATATTTTTATACCTATACACAAACATTGAAGTAGTGTATTGAAGATGACACCATAAAATTTAATATTAATATTATTATTATTATTATTATATGATAATAAATCAATTCAATCCTAAAATTATAAGCATTTGTTATATTGAAAATGTGTATTCAATTTTATAAAAATTAAACAACAATAAAAATATTATTAAATTATTATTTTATTAAGTTGTGGTATGCATTGAGAAAGGGAAAAGAGGAACATTTTGGTCCATGAGAAATAGGTGTCATTGTTTGTTGATGCCTAAGCAAAAATTGAACTCTAGTGGAGATTTATGTAAAAGATGAAATGTTAAAGACGTGAATCAAAAGTTAAAAACATGATCACTAGAAAATGAATAGGGACAACAATGTTTTGTGAATTTTGCTGAAAGCCGAGAGTGTGAGGATAAAGATAGATTATGAGATCATTATGGAGAAGAAAAAGAAGAAGAGGGATATATTTTGTAAATTCCTAAAGTTGAGTCACTTCACAATAATAATAATTAATAAAATTACATAAATTGTCATTATACGGGTGGGGTGATCCATATACTCTAAAACACACATTGTTACAACCACTTCAGTATAACCATCGCCTATGAGCTTTAGACTAATTAAGCATCAGTGACATATCGGACTTGAACTCAATCCTTTTGGCGTTTAGGCAAGGGAAATGACACTCTTTGATGGGGATTTTGTTGCGCGTCTGTCTTCTCTTCTTGTGATGGGTTAGGATTGGCATCGGTAGCTTCTTCATCCTCTGTTTCTTCTATAGGGTCAGCCGGCCTTTTGT
>NC_021166.2:4214230-4231475 GCF_000331145.2 Cicer arietinum
TTCAGCAGGCCTTTTGTTTGGAATTGCAAACTGGTAGTTTGGATTCAGTAATGTGTCCTGATCAGGTGGAAGTGGAACACCAGGTCCTGATATAGACTTTGGTAACGGTATCTTGTTGCGGTTTTGTGCCAGCTCCAGAAGCACCTGACATGCAATTACATTACTATGTTATTATTGCTTAAAGAAAAAGAGCAGAAGGTAGTAGGTCAACGAAACAGACAAGGATCATGTTAAGCAAGCAAATGTTTCTTGATTGCAGCTCATGAGTTGGTAACTAACAAAATGGATCTCAGCAATAGGTTTCTACTTTCTAGATAATTATGTTCAAGCATATATGCCAATCTCAGCCCAAACAAATGAATATTAAAAATTATTGTCATGCACTGTCAGCATATCACAATCATTCATGGACATGGTTTTAAATATAATTATAGTAAAAGTCAAATATTAAAAATTATTGTCATGCATTGTCAGCATATCACAATCATTCATGGACATAGTTTTAAATATAATTATAGTAAAAGTCAAACATATTTAATTATCTAACGGTTGTGATTTATTGACAGTGAAAAACTTCTTTATATTGACGGTGTATATGAATTAAATCCTAACGATTAATGCATGAATATTTCTGCAAGCCATTAGTAAAACTGCATTATCTAAAGTCCACAAAAGAGAAAAGAAGATAGCAAGAATATTTTTACAACTTCACATGCATCATGTTAGCCAATCCAGTGTGATAATTTAGTAAATGGCTTAATTGCAATATTTGTCACCTTATTTATTTTATTCGGGATTTTGACCCCTCTATAACTAAATTTGTGATTTCGGTCTCCAATTTTTTTAAATCTTGGTCATTTCATTTTGTCTACCTATGAAATCTGGAATAGAAATTGGATGATATGGCAAGTGATATGATGATTAGACGAATGATATAATGACGTGGTAAGTGATATGAGGACATTTTGGCTAAATTTGCTAATTCTCAAACAATTTATATAGTACATGTTTGGTTTTTAACCACAAAACAACAACAAAAGAATATAATATGGACTTGTCAAAACAAATAGAATATAATATGGAATAAATTTTCCTCTATTGGCAATCTATGTAGCATTGACACTTGTCAATGTCATGTTTGGTGTCTGTGTTTGTTCATGTCTGTGTGTCTCAGTGCTTCATAGTTGACAATTAATGTGAAACAGAATGTAAGTTTCAGACACAAAAATTAATAAACACTGAATTATAAATAGTATTACCTCCCGAGGGGGTGGCTGCGAGAAGCTGAAGTTAACCTTGGATTGAATGGCAAGCTTAACATCATCACAATCAATTGCAGACTTGCTAGCATGCTCTGAATACACTTGGGCATCTGTTAACACATCAACAACATAGCGATACCATAGCTCGAGAAACTTGTGTATAACCCGAGGTTCGTAGTCTTCCACACCCATAGATTTCAACAAAGACTTTACAGTCTTTGCATCCCTTGGCATTGCCAACTCTTCATCTTTATCTTCCATAGCTATATCCCACTGCACCCTGGAAGGAAAAAAAAAAGAGCAATTATTGTTGATTGTTGATTTGAAATAAATCAGTGGCTGTAGTATATGGAGATTGGAGAATTTTCATTAGTTCCAAACATTTCAACTTTCTATTCAAGGGTTCTATTCTATTCCTGAATAATAGGAGGAGGAGGACAAAGGATTTTTTTGCAATGGGTTTAGCAAAAACAACATTGTTTGGACTGAAATAACATTCTAGTAGAAGAGTGGAAATGAAAATCAAGGTAAACAGTTTAGACTCCCCAAGTTTTTCAATAAACAGCAGAAGAGTGGGAATAAAAAATAACACTGTTTGGACTCAATAGCATTACAAGAAAAAGAAATCATAAATTTTCAAGTTGTTGGAATCCATTAGTGTTTGTATTAACAGCTTAGTTAGGCGCTTATAGCATGAGCACTTATCATATAAGTGCTTATGTAGAACTGTATAACCTAATAGGAAACAAAAGTCAAACTCTTGACATACAAGCTATAAGCTATTTCCATAAACTAATATAATTATAAGCTGTTTTCATAAGCTATCTAGGAGAGTTTCTGGAAATTAGTTGAAAATAGTTTATGGACATGCCGCAAACTATGTCCTTAAGGATGTGTTTGGAAGTTAGGGGGGAGGGAAAGAGAGGTGTTGGTAAAGTGTTGGTAAAAAGTGAAGGAGGAAATGGAAGGAAGGGTTTTGGGGAGTATATTTTTCTTCATAATACAAAATCCCCCTAATTTGGGGAACTCAAAAAACGTCTTGGAGGGATTAGAGCCTTAGGCAATTTCTTCAAATAATTTCTATGTTGTTATCTCTTATAATAAATCTCTAAAAATTAAAAATACATGAATTATAAGCATTCCCTTATAATTCTCTACAAAATCGTTCTCCTCTCAAATAAGGTGAAAAATTTATCTCTATTTTCCTCTCCTTCCTTCCCCAACAAACTCCCAAGTCCCAAACATAGATAAGTTCTCCTAAATAATTTGACAAGTACTTATGTTAATAGAAGAACTCAAATAAGTCAATCAAACGAGCACATAAATGATTCTCCAATTATATTTTCTAAAGCTAAAGTAGCAACAACAAGAACAAGAACAAGGAAAGGATTTTCACACTACATGGGATATCAATTATTCTATTAGGGTTTTTCTCTAACGATCACAATAAAAATCATATATAACCATTCATCTACCATATCACATTCTCATGTATTCAACAAAATAATGCATTTAATCCCAGCTCCTAAAGAAAGCATAATGATAAAATATATAAAATAGAAATCGGTACAAGCATAACAACGAAAAGAGAAGAGGAAGAAAAGTAAAAGAGGGATAAAGTGCAGAAAACGAACAAGAAGATTTGAGAGGTGCAACTGTGATGAGGTGGTCGAAGCTTCCGGTTACTTCAAAATTCAAACCCAACACAACACAAGCACGATGATCCTTCCGATTCTGGTGCTGATTTGTCTTTTAGGGTGTCAAAGATACTGGTAAAGATTCTTTTTTTTTTATCTGATAGTAATAAAAAAAATAAAAAAAGCGCGAGTGAATTGGGCTTGGGTTTACTGTGACCAACCCGTTATACGACGGCGTTGCAGTGGGCTCGTCTAGACCGTGACGGTATAAAAGGAACAAGATTACTAATTACACCACCCTTCTTTTGCTTGTACACTCCTTCTCTTCTTTTATTTTAATTTTCCCTCAGACAAAACCTTTCTTATTTTTTTTTTTTTTATTATTATCCAATCATTATAACCCTTTTTATGCCGAAGAGAACACATTATTTAATGTCACGTCTTACTTTGACAATCTCCTAGGTAAATTCATCTATTTATTTTAGTGCATAAGATTATAAAAGTTTTTTTACCTTTATATGTACAATTTTGACTTTCATATATATATATATATATAAAGAGTTAGTTTGATTCTCATACCACATTATTATGTGTTAAGGAGATTAAATAATTTATGGTTATTTTTAATCATAATTGATTCTTATTTTACTTGTTAATATATTATTAATATCTACATTTATATTAAATATATGAGAGTTTTTAATTGATTTTCCTTCTCACACAGAACCGGTCTAAGGATAAGGCCGCCAAAGCAAGCGTTTTATGCCTCCCTAAAAAACAAATTTTTTTACATAAAAAAGACTTCAAATATTTTTTTATCTATGAAAAATGTCTCACATTTTAATATTTTTAAAACTAATTTTGATAAAAATTTTATATAAATTAAATAAAATATTTTGTTTTTATTACAAATTATTTAATACTTATCTCAGTACAACTAAATTGGTTAATTAAAACAGTAGAGATGAGAGAAATATTAATTATAAATTGAATAATCATGAGATAAAAGGTGAGTACATCATTATTAATACGAGAAATACTAGTTATAAATGGAGAGATCGTGAGATAAATAGTGAACATATTGTTAACATGTTACTTGAGTGTTACAATATATACACATTATTTTCTTATTCAACTAAAATATGGAAAAATTTACGTTAGTGTCTGTTGTTGTCGTATAACCGTTGAAATGACTTATTTCATTATTTGAAAAATATAGAGAAAATAGATTTGAAAATGTCATTAATTTTGTTAAACAAAATTTATATAATTATTAAATAAAATATTAATAATTTATTTATTAAATTTTGAAAAAGCTTTATCTAATAATTTCGCTTTAGGCCTCGTAATGTGTTGGGCCGGTACTGTTCTCACATGTTCATTTTCTTGATTATGATAAATTTCATGTTTTCTATGATTTTCAAATTATTATTTTTTGAAACATTTTGGAATTTAATTTTACTAAATTGTAAGAGCTTTTACCTAAAAAAATTCTACTCCATCCACCTAATTAATTAGGATTGAAAAAAAAAAATGAAATAATTAATCGTGTGTTACATTTGTGGTAAAGATAGAATAAAATGAAATGAAAATAGATTAGTTTTTTATTTTTTTTAAATAATTATGTTATTTATCATTCCACCCATGTCATTCCACTTTATTCAATCTAAAGTTTCCTTAGTTGTTGAATTTTTTATCAAAAAGAAGGCAAGTCCAAATAAACAAATCTAAACTAGGTAGTATTCTTTTTTAAAAAAATTGATACTATTGATCTATTATTCTGGAAGTTAAAAGTTTTATTAAGTATATGTTTTACTAAATAAAGAAATATCCAAATGAAATGAAAAGGAGGGAAGGTGACTGAGCAGAAGAGTTGGATAAGAATCTCATTTCATTTGGTGATGAAGGAAAGTAAGTGTTGCCAGTATGAAAGATAGCGAGTGACACTCATTCGCCGTTGCCATGACGGTTGTTTCACTCTTCCTTACCGCCACCAAACTCGCCGGAGCTCTAGTCACTCTCTCCGTCGCCGCCAATGCCTTTTCCTTCTCTCGTTTCCGCAACAAAAATCTGCGCCCTTTTCGTTCCCCTATCGACGACTCCTCCGATACTCTCGCCGTTTTCAACATTACCGGTAATCTTCATCTACGAAGTTTCAATTGCTCGTTACGATTTATTGGTTTGCAATTAACTTTATTATCTTATTTGTTTGCAAGCATGCATGCATACAGTTGAGATTAATAAATTAGATTATTAATCAAGTGATTGAAATTTAAAAGCTTCGGTTAAAGACAAATCCTTTCGGAGAATCTGAGTTTGAATTCTTTCTAGAACAAACTTTTATCAGATTTTACTTACCCAACATCTGATTATCACCCTTTCTCTTGGGAACAAGAGAGTTGAGTTAAGGTAAAAAGTTTAATTAGTTTAATTTAAAAAAAAAATATCAAATCATAATCATTTGATGATTAATAAATATATTTGACTTGGATAATTTTTTTGACAAGATGCTTGACTTTAATTATAACTACTTACAAAATCATATAGGTTGTAATTTGTTGACAAAGTAAAATATTTTATGCTGATGGTGGTTAATAATTAAACTAAAAAAAATTGCAGATGAAGAAAATGGGTTTTTCTTTGGTCTGGCAACAGCACCGGCACATGTTGAGGATAGGCTTGATGATGCTTGGATACAGTTTGCTGAACAAGAGAGTAGTGGTGGTGCTGAGCAGAAAGTTGATGCTTTGATGGGCTCTGCCACTGGTGATGGTGGGTCTCAGCCAGCTGCATCGTCTCCACAACATGCTAATAAGGGCAACAAGAAGTCTCTTAAAGTTGCTATGGAGGCCATGATCAGAGGATTTGAGAAGTACATGGAGGTAGAAGGACATGAAGGAGAAGAAGAACAATGCCATCCTAATGTTACTGCTTGGCATAATGTTCCACACCCGTAAGCTCTCACACACTTTTGTTTTTTAATGTCATTTCCAGTAAATATTGAATCTTTTAGACATTTCGGTATGTGGCCAGCTGCAGAGGATCCAAGTCCATTTTGAAGTGAAATGAAAAGGAGGGTAAATTTTTCATTGCATGTAAATATTGTTGTCAAGGCAAAGATTGAATTTCTGAGTATTTCTGGGTATGTAAAGATTTCACAGAAGATTGTAGTTATACATAATACAGTAGTTATAAATAAATGGTATCCTAATATAACCAATCAGAATCAATAAAATAGTAACAAATCAAGGCTGAACATACTGTAACATTCCCCTCAAACACAAGTTGGTGAGGAGGAAACCAACATGAATTTGGAAACCGAAGTCTAAAAAAGTTTAGGCGGATGAGGGTTGGAGAATAAATCCGTCCAGTTGATTGTGTGTGCCTATAGAGAGAAGACGATAGACACTATCCATGAGTGATGTGTTGTTGAATGAGGTGATTGTCAATCTGTTTATGCTTGATAAGCTCATGGAAGACATCATTGGGATTGATTTGAATTGCACTCTAGCTGTCACAATGAAGCTTATTATGAGAATATTGAGAAATACCTAATTAATCAAATAGCTAGCATATCCAAAAGATTATTTTTCCATGATATTTTTGTGCGAATCCTGCCAACAATTCCTTATTTGTTTTTATCAACATTATATAACTTTCTTAAATAGAAAATGGAAATACTTACCCCATCCTCTCTCTCTCTCTCTCTCTCTCTGTGTCAAACTGCAATTTTGTTGGTGAGTAGAATATAAACTAATGCCTGATTTTCAGGGAGGAGAGGTTAAGGTTTTGGACTGATCCTGATACAGAACTAAAATTGGCAAAGGATACTGGTGTTACTGTTTTTCGAATGGGAATTGACTGGTCAAGAATCATGCCCCATGAGCCAGTAAACGGCCTTAAAGAATCTGTAAGTCGGGTTCTGACCTTTCCAATTGATGATGAGTTCTGACCTTATGTATGTAGTTCATGAAGACATTTTTCATTCTTCAAAGTTCTTTCTTGAACTTTACTAACCAATACAACTGGCAAGGGAGATTTACTTATGTAAGTAATTTACCTGGCATTCTTTCGTAGGTCAACTATGCTGCATTGGAGCGTTATAAGTGGATTATCAATAGGGTTCGATCGTATGGAATGAAGGTGATGCTTACTCTTTTCCATCACTCACTTCCACCCTGGGCTGGTGATTATGGAGGTTGGAAGCTGGAAAAGACAGTGGATTATTTCATGGACTTTACCAGGTAGTTTTCCTTTAGTGGTTGTTGTCTGTATGTAATGTATGCCATCAAACTCTACTTGCTGGGGATGACTCAAGTTTCAACTGAGATTGACTGCTGCCCTTTACCAGCCTATCTTTGGTTGTAAAAGAATGTAGTTTACACGTACTAATGGATATTTATTTTCCTGTGTCAACTGTGTTGGGTTTTTACTGTTTACTTGAGGACCACAATTAAACAATGCTTATTGCTGAGAAAATTATTTTAAGTTTAAAGGTTTAATAAATATGCATTTGGTTCTTGTAAACATACACTTTTTTGCCTTTAGTCCCTATATAAATACTTTTTGTTTTTTGTTTTTCGTCCTTGAAAATATACTCCATTTGTTTTTGGTCCTTGTTATTTTGTTTTAGTCCTTGCAAAATTTGTTCAAATTGAAATTGGTCCTTTATGTCACTCATATTAGAGGGACTAAAATCAAATATTCTACATACAAGGACCGATTCAAATATAAGCAAATTTTGCAGTCACAAACAAAACAACAAGGACATGTATATTTGCAAGGACGAAAAACAAAAAAAGTTATTGGGACTAAAAGCAAAAAATGTTATATTTGCAGGGACCAATTGCGTATTCAAACCAAATTTAAAGGAAAAAGTTCATTGATTATGATGAATTGTCTTCCTTTGTGAAGTCTCCATCTTGAGTCTGTTATGATGTCTTACCATCTTTTTGTCCCGTTACTGATGACTACCAATTTCATGTTTGACTAATCTTATGATAGCATATTTGCTAATTCCTTCACATATTCTTCCATTCAATGCAGGCTTGTTGTTGACAGTGTATCAGATTTTGTAGACTATTGGGTAACATTTAACGAGCCCCATGTCTTCTGTATGCTTACTTATTGTGCTGGCACCTGGCCTGGTGGTCATCCTGATATGCTGGAGGCTGCTACTTCAGCACTTCCTACAGGTGTTTTCCAGCAGGCCATGCATTGGATGTCTATTGCACACTCAAAGGCATATGATTACATCCATGAACTCAGGTGAATCTTTGTCATAGAACTTTTCAGAATTTGTGGCAAGTTCTTATTGGGTTGATAGATCCGATACTTGTTGATAGCTTATAAGTCATCCTTCAACCATACAGTCCCCATGCCTACACGGTCTCAGAATTCCCCTTATTCCGATCTGAATTTGATTTTTTCACATGTTCTTTGCCTAGAAATATGGCAGGAGCCACTTATTGAACATGTTTTGTGCATCAACGATCACTCCCCACCCTCCGCAGCCTCATGTGTTACATTAAACTTTGTTGTTCATTCAGCAATATTTTTATGGGGGTTATCTATGTTAGCTTTTGGTTATTATCTTCAGTCTAGGTCCATTCTCTGTTTGAGGCCTCGACAGTCATATCTTTCTAGTGTGATTAGATTTTCTTCTTCTTTCTCAACCCTTCTCATTAAGCTGTCTGAACATTTGAATTTGATCGCTTTAGTTGGTTGCTTTTCTAATTTTATGATTGTACTTGTCTGAACAATAATAACATTTTTTACAGTAACTCATCAAAATCAATAGTTGGTGTTGCGCATCACGTGTCGTTTATGCGACCCTATGGTCTGTTTGATACAGCTGCCGTTTTACTGGCTAACTCATTGTCTCTCTTCCCATACATCGATGAGATATCTAAAAAGCTGGACTTCATTGGCATTAACTATTATGGCCAGGTTTGATTTATTAACCATGATAGTGTATTGCGTATGATACCAGACATGTACTCACATGCCGATTCTAACATGTATTTCAGGAAGTGGTTTCGGGGGCTGGTTTGAAGCTAGTGGAAAATGATGAGTACAGTGAGTCTGGTCGTGGGGTATATCCTGATGGCTTATATCGCATGTTGCTTCAGTTCCATGAACGTTACAAGCATCTAAATGTCCCCTTCATTATTGCTGAAAATGGAGTTTCGGATGAAACAGATTTGATCCGCCGGCCATATCTCTTGGAGCATTTGCTTGCTGTTTATGCAGCTATGATCAAGGTTTTGACTCTGAAATTTTCATTTTTTTTAAGAGATTGTAAAATAGTTTTACACTAACATCCAATAAGCATCTTGTATTCCACCAAAACACGAAGATATTTTGAAATTAATTGTATGACATGAAGAGAATGATGGTTTCTTATTGGATGACCATGTAAAACTATTTTACACAGTCAATTCATGCTCATTAAACCCTTTTATTTAACATCGAATTTTTCTTTCATAATCGCTAATTGCATGTTATACGTGGTTGTATTTGTTCTACAGGGTGTACCTGTGCTTGGTTACCTGTTCTGGACTATTTCTGATAATTGGGAGTGGGCTGATGGATATGGTCCCAAGTTTGGACTTGTTGCAGTTGACCGGGCAAATAATCTTGCACGGGTCCCCCGCCCTTCTTACCATCTGTTTTCTAAAGTTCGTCTTTGTTGTCTTCATTTGTTTCTCTATAATATTTGCTTTGTCAAATTTTGGGTGATATTTTTAACAGGCTCTTGATTGCAGGTTGTGAATACTGGTAAAGTTACACGCGAAGATCGTGAAGGTGCTTGGAATGAACTTCAAATAGCTGCTAAAGAGAAGAAAACAAGACCATTTTATCGGGCAACCGACAAACATGGTTTGATGTATGCAGGTAATTCTTTACTCTTTTACTTCAGAGTTCAGACTAACAATATGTGGGCCTGTCAGTTTCTTTTTGATTGAACTTTGTGTTTTTCCTGTGTTAATATTTTGTTTATTCAATGCTTAGATTATTTTTAATTTGGAACTTTACTGCTACATATTATCAACGAAATCTAGCATCTGACCTTGTTGATAGAATTAATGCCTTAGCAGCCATATGTCAACATGTTAAGTAGAAAAAAAAAACAGTTACTTCCTTGGACAGCAGTTGCATGATGAGCTTTATTTTAGTCAAAACCAAACCAATTACAAAGACAATGGGATCATGAGCTACACCAACCTTAATCATATAAATTCCAGGCAAGTTCCCTGGCAATTAGAATAAGAAGTCGGAGACTGCGCAACTAATTCAGTCTTAGTTGTTCGGAGATGAATTTTAAACATCAACTATATTGCATGAACTTATGAGAACTGAACGTGATTTGCTTTAGTTGCAAAAGAGTAGCCCCTCAACCAAAGTTGTCTTAGTGCATGTTTGGTGCCATGTTATGAGGGCAGTGAACATGCTGTGGATCAACAATTGTGCATCCAAACAGAAAATTCTCTTTTCCAAACAAGCACTTACCCTCCAAAATTAGAATATTGCTTGTAGCCTTTATACCAAAGTTTCTCTGCTTCTTATTCCTCCAGAGCCTCCCACAGTCCCACTGAATTTAGGTTTTGGTTTCTTGAGCAACGTCAACAAGACCTTGGCTAAGATAAATGAAAAAGAGAAGTATTTGTATAGGAAACAGGGAAAACAGCTTTTTTTTGGCTTTCACCATTTCATGAATAAATATTTGAAAACAGAGTAAAAATAAGGTTGTAGTTTTCTTATTAGAAGTAAAAAGAAGCAAAAAAAACATTTTCTCCTACCAAACAAACTCTAATGTAAACTTTTCTTAAGGTGGTTGGTTATACATAGGGAATTGTGGATAAATGTATGATAAGTTTCCTTGCTTATGGTGACAGGTGGACTTGATGAGCCGAATCAGCGGTCTTATATAGAAAGAGATTGGCGGTTTGGTCATTATGAGATGGATGGTCTCCAGGATAACTTAAGCCGCTTCTCGAGATTCATTATTGAACCATTCTCCCTACTAAAAAGGAAAAAGAAATCTCAAAAGAAGAATGACAAATTAGTTCTTCAACCTCTTTGAACTTAGTCATTGATAACCCATCAAAAGTCACACGTATACACTACAAAATGCGCAGCCAAAGGACTTAGCATTCTAGTATAATGCTACCCTCACAAGAGAACGATAATCTAACAAATCTGCAGCGGGCTACACCATAAAGTCATTGCAGAGGATCCATTTTGGGGAATTTCTCTTATTGGAAATGGAAGAGAATTGGACTTGGGACTGCATTATTTATCACAGGCGTATTTAGTTTTTCTTCCAGCTTGGCTGCATTGTTCAGATATACATAATGCAGATGAGTCATAGCAACTTTCAAGGTGCTTTCAGTTGTCTGTTTATCTGCTATGTGTACATTGTTGCCCGTAATAATTCACCAAAAAGGATTGATTACTTGTTTTCAAGGTGTATAATTTATCTGTTGCTATTAACTAGTATACTAGTTCTTTTAAAAATGTGATTATGAATTTAAAAAGATTTTGCAGTGAGTTCGTACTGAAGATGGAAATTTCATTTCAATCCTTTAATTTTGTAAAGTTTCTTCTTGAAGTATTCAGTGAACTTTCTCAACATGATTTACTAGGACCTGAATTTGCTGCTCTAAAGTTTACAGTTTCATGTTGTACTCGATCTTGACCGGAAATTTGAGATCAGTTAGTTCATATTACAGACTTGGTTTCATGCACTAAAGCGATCTCGATTGTTTATTTTGATCTCAGACAACTGGCTGTTGTAACTGCGTCTTGTAGTTACAGCAGGGAATCCAAATCCGATTTACTGTTTTTTAGATTATCTTTTCAATGATTAACTCAATTAAAAGGATATACAGTAATTATGTTTTATGAACAGAGAAAGGCTTGAACTAACAAACTCATTGTCATTTTATATTGAATAATTACACATTTTACGTCACTACCGATGTATTTCTTATTGGTTAGTGTGTTATGATTTCTTCCCTTTACCCAACTCCAATAATGACCCCTAATAGAAAATTATGTCCTTTCTAGGAACTTTTTTAGATGAATTCAGTAAGAAACAAACAAGTGAGCAATTCCAACAAGGTACAAGTGGATTTTAATTAATAAATCAACATAAAGGACTACCCCAATCCAATGAGTGGGTGACAGAAGGACTAATGTCTGTCTTGTGATAAAGACAATTTTCATACACAATGCTAATGCTCTGCACTATTAGTGTAGTGAATATTATGGCCAAACAAGTTGTGCTACCTGGTGCTACCTGGTGGGCTAAGGCTTTTGTGGAATTTGGTTTCATTGCAGTGCATGTTGTCGACCACTTGAACCGTTTGATTATGATCAGATAACTCCATTTTTAACGTGAATTTTAATTTTGTTATTTCTAATTTAAAAAATCGATATTGAAATCTAGAACAATAGTTCAAATGTGACCAAGTACAAATAATTACGAGATTGTGACTGCAAACACTAGAGAACTAACTTTTATGTGAGAGAAGAATTTTCTTCACCCCTAAAATCATTTAGATATACACGTTCACAAAAGAAAAATATACTTGCAGATTTTTAGAAATGTGGGGTGAAAAAAGTTATTCCTTTTGTGTGATGTTGGTAAAGCCTACTCCAAGAAAGTGTACATTGTCATTGTCTGATATGACAAGTCTAAGTTCTCTCACCCACCCACTCACTTATTTTTGTACTATAAAAGTAGTCAATGCATTGCATTCATTTTGGTCCAAAATTAAAGAAGCCAAATTTATTTCATTTTAATTATAGATATGAATGTTTTTCTGTTTGTCCTCCAGTTCCTATCTTTCATTCTATTAACTACTCCTACTAAAGCATCTGAAATAAATGTTGAAAGCTATGAATCTGATAGGATAACTAATCTTCCAGGACAACCTTCAACTCCATCAGTTTCACATTTTTCAGGTTACATCACTGTCAATCAAGAACATGGCAGAGCCCTTTTCTATTGGTTCTTTGAAGCTCAATCTGAGCCCTCCAATAAGCCTCTCCTGCTCTGGCTCAATGGAGGTCTTTTGTTTTTGTTTGTTGTTGTTATTATTATTATTATAACTTTTTTTTGTATGGTTGTTAAGATCTAGTTCTAGTCATATTTATAGCTGATACCTTTGATTTTGTGTGTGAGTTAGGACCTGGATGCTCTTCTATTGGATATGGTGCTGTTGTTGAGATAGGACCTCTTTTAGTCAACAAAAATGGTGAAGGACTCAACTTCAACTCATACTCTTGGAATCAAGGTTTATATTTTCTTTCCATCTTTTGACTATTATATATATATATATATATATATTTGTTTATTTTGTTTCAATATCTATGTTTGTATGTTAGTGTTTAATAATAATTTGAAAAAATTATAGTCATTGTATGATTGAACATTTGAGTCTAATTACACATGTGAGACACTAGATACAACTTCAATATGAAGTGGCAATGCTACGTAGGAATAAAAATGATGTTCCTATTTTGCTTACTTGAAAATTTTGAACCTATGCAGAAGCAAATTTGTTATTTGTGGAGTCACCTGTTGGAGTTGGTTTTTCTTACACCAACACTTCTTCTGATCTCACTATTTTAGAGGATCATTTTGTTGGTGAGTTGTTTCCTTTGCATAAGATAATTAGCTCATATCATTTTGTTGATTTGTTAAAGTCACAATATTTTACAAACTACTTGAATCAGCTGAGGATGCTTACAATTTCTTGGTGAATTGGCTACAAAGATTTCCACAGTTCAAATCCAGGGACTTTTATATAGCAGGAGAAAGCTATGCTGGTTAGTGTTTAATTAAATTATAAGTATAATATCTTTCTGACACATAGTCACTTCTAGCATATATTAATATTTAATAACCACATTTTCATTGCCACTATTTTTCAGGTCACTATATTCCTCAGCTTGCAGAGTTAATCTTTGACAGAAACAAAGATAGAAACAGTTACCCTTTTATTAATCTTAAAGGTTTTATTGTAAGTAATTAATTCCTCCTTAACCAATAAAGATTGGAAAAATAAAGATTATAAGAATCTCTTTACTTTCTAAAAAACATTTATAATTTTAGTTTTTACTCTGTTAGTGGTTGAAATGATATTTGGTTATGCATTTTTCTTTTTAATTGAGAAAGAGAAGATGAAAGCTAACCAGAGAAAATCATTTCTAAAAAATACTGTAAACAATGTCAAGACGTTTTTCAGCATTTTTCCAAAGTATTAAGATCTATTTGTAAAATATACTTCTAAAAATTTTCATAATGTCTTCTCTAATGTTTATTGAGTTTAAATTTGATACACAGTTAATGTAAAAAAAATTGTACCGTCAAACAATTACAGTAAATCATATTTGTGACTTTGAAGATAATTTTAATAAAAGTCGAACATTTTTAATAATTCAACGATTATAATTAATTGACATTGTAAAATATTTACATTGACGATAATATATATAAATTAAATCTATATTTATTTTATCAGTAAAAATGAAAAGAAACAAAAAATCCTAAATATGCACCCAAAAATGATTTTATTACATTAATGAGCTATGTATTTAAAATTAAATATATGTCTTTCAGGTGGGAAATCCAGAAACTGAAGATTACTATGATTATAAAGGCCTTCTAGAATATGCATGGAGTCATGCAGTTATATCAGATCAGCAATATGAAAAAGCAAAACAAGTTTGTGATTTTAAACAATCTCTATGGTCTGATGAGTGCAATCAAGTCATGAGTCAACTCTTCCATGATTACTCAGAAATTGACATATACAATATTTATGCCCCAGCATGCCGTTTAAATAAAACATCTTCAGTAACAAGTAATGTCCCTGAATCACTTACAAAGGTAGATATTGTAATTGTAATTAATGTCACAATTAATAGATTCTGTATCATGGTCATTAGTTTCACAAAAATAGTATTTTTACGTAAAATTTTGAAAACAACTTAAATGATTAATGTAGTTTAAATATGTGGTTAATTATTTTTAATAGATGGCTAATGAATATAATAAAATGTTGCAAAATATTATCCATTAGTTGAACGTGATTAATCATAATTTTAAACTTTATTAATCACGATTTTTTCAGATGTTTAAACATACATAATATCCATTAACTGTCTAAATTGTGTATAAAATATATACAACTATAGGTGTTCAAATATACAAAAATATTCACTAATCATGCATGATTTTTATATTCAGATATATAGTTGAAAATGGTGGTTAACAACATTGAAAATTGTGGTTAATTATTTTTAATAAATGATTATTGAATTGTAATATCTTAATATATTTATTAATTATTCGTTGACCGTAATCCACTGTATCTATAAACTACGTTAAATATTTAAATTAATGTTGAAATTTGTGTCAAAATAACACAACTACTAGTTTCATGTCAAGTGGTGTATTTAATGGAGAATTTGGTACCTGCAGGTGAAAAATGATTATAAACTAAAGAGGATGAGAATATTTGGGGGCTATGATCCTTGTTATTCCAAATATGTAGAAGAATTTTTCAATAGGGTAGATGTTCAATCATCTTTTCATGCAAATAATAATAAAAGAGAAAACGGTAACATAGCATGGAAGGTTTGCAAGTAAGTACTATAATTTGATCCCTTAATTAATCTTTTTATCATCCTATAGAATGTTGAATATTAATTTCCATATTTTTCTCATTTCTCAGTGATTCCATATTGGGGACTTACAACTTCTCTGTTTTTTCTGTCCTACCCATCTACACTAAACTCATCAAGGGTGGCCTTAAGATATGGATCTATAGGTATCTATTAGTTATATTCCCTTCAATTCTAAATGACTACTATCATTTAAAAAAAAAATTGATTATTGTTGTGATTTTTTAATTAAAAATAAATAAATTTGACCGTCATTTTTTATCCTCATGAGTTTCATTATTTTAGATATGGATCCAAATGTCACTTTTTAAATAAGTGCAAAGTGCACATGTCATTTATGATTTTATGGTTGCATAGAATTGTTAGCTTTCGGTAAAATTAAAGAATCACGTACTCATCATGTGTATGCAGTAGCGGTTGCAATAACCGTGATTCACCTTTTTGATTGATGAATGAGACATCATAGTTGAATTGAATGAATTAATATGTTTTTGTACTTTGTGGAATTAATAGTGGAGATGCAGATGGGAGATTACCTGTGATAGGGACAAGATATTGTGTTGAGGCTTTAGGATTACCTCTAAAATCTACTTGGAGGCCTTGGTACCACCATAATCAGGTTCTCTATATAAACGAGTTTTACACATTCATTTGATTAATTATATATTTAGGTTAAATAATATAATCACTCTTGCAGTCTCGTAATTTAATTTTAAATAATACTTCAGTTATTTTCTTTTCTTCTTTAATTTAGTCTTTTATTTTATTTTAAATAATAATTTAATTATTTATATCTTAAAATATCAATAATATTTTATTTTTTATATATAAACTCAGAAAATTCATCAAAATCTTTAAATAAAATTCAATATTAATTTCAAGAAAATTTATATATGCATCAAATGCATAATTCAAATATTCAAATAAACTCATATTTCCATTTCTAACAAGATCAGATAAATAATGAAAATACGAGTTTATTTGAAGATTTGAGTAATAAATTTGATCAAAATTTGCATTATATTGAAGATGATAATTAATTTTATGGATTTTGTTTGAAATTTTTGATGAATATTTTAAATTTTTATAAATAAAAAAAGACAATATTGTTGATATTTTAAGACAAAAAACATCAAATTATTATTAAAAATTAAATAAAATATCAAATCAAAAAGAAAAAAATATAAAAGACAAAAATATTAGTTGAAATTAAATTTAGGATATGCGGAAGAAATTATGTCTAGTTAAATTATCTACCTTTACCTCACTATAATGGTATAACGTAGCAAAATAAATAATGGTTGTCATGTAAAAGAATTTCACTAACAGGTGCAGAAGAAAGTGGGACTAACAGTGCTGTTAAGTTTTATAAATTCTTTTGTTATAAATAATAAATTATTATATAATCATATAATAAGTTAATTATTAAGTAATTTTAACATAAAAGTATAATTAAATATATTAATTATTTTAATCTTCATGTGTCTTTCATCAATTTAATAATGTATGTAGGTTGGAGGAAGGATAGTAGAATATGAAGGATTGACATATGTGACAGTGAGAGGAGCTGGTCACTTAGTGCCTCTCAACAAACCAACTGAGGCTCTCTCTCTTATTCATTCTTACCTTACTGGAGACAATCTCCCT
>NC_021166.2:4232296-4235731 GCF_000331145.2 Cicer arietinum
ACACGTCCATGATCATTAATTACCAATTTCTTTAATTAAACCATTATTCAATATGTATATGAAAATGCAATGTCATAATTAGCTCTTATGTATGCGTCTATATGTAATAAAATATAAATAAAGAAATACACGCATTTCAAATTCATTTGCGTGCATATGTCTTTAAGAAACTTATTAATGCAATATTTTCTTCTTCAATATATAATAATATAAACATGCTCTTCATTTTTTACATTTATTACAACATTTTCATGCTATACACTTGTAATAGAAACCCACCAAACATTTTTGTTTCTAAATTTATTTTTGTTATGTTATGCACCACCATCCACCGCACTATAATCTGTGTACCCTATTCAAATCTTTGCCGTTTCTTTCCGACCTTAAATAGGCTTAAAATTATGGGCATAAAAAAACATAAATTCATTTCTAACAAAGAATAATAAGAATGTATCACTTCCTATAAAAAAAGAATGTTTCAATTCGTAAGAAACAAAGGATGTTCAAGAAAAAGAAAAAAAATAAAACAAAGAATAAGAAGGTTTACAAAAAAAAAAAATCAAATAATAATAATTTTGCCAAATAATAATAAAATATCAAATACCAAAAAAAATCCTGCTAAAAAAAAGAATAATTTTGCCAAATAATAATGATAATATTGTAAAAAAAAAAATAAGAATTCCATGCATTTGCACACACAATTTTTATTATTTAATAGTAGTCAACCCTATTTTAGGCCAAAAATACACATTTAGGCTTTTATGTTTAGCTCAAATTTTTTAAGTTCTTTAGATTTATTTTTTTCTAATTCAATCCTTAAAGTTACATCAGATTTGTACTATTAACTTTTAAGATATATTAGATTATACATATATTCTTTAAATTTGAATATATATATAATTTTAAGGACTCAATCAAAAGAAAATAAATTTAAAAGACTTAAACATAAATTGAGTTAAATTTAAAGAACTATAAATATATTTTTCTCCCTATTTTACTTATGAAACATTTCTTTTAATCTTATTATAAAGTAAAGTATTTCTATTTGCAATTACAAAACTTTTTAGGAAGATTCATTCAAGAGGTTGGCATATCTCAACTTATCTTTTTTTTTATATATAACAATTAGAGATTGAATGTATAACCAAATGATTAAGAGACTCAAACATTAGTATAATTGGTTATTTTAAAGTTTAGACAAATTTATATCATAATTTTATTAATTTAATGAGTATAAAAACGTATCCATAAACACTTTTTGCTTACTTCCGCCTCCTAAAATAAAAATAAAAAAGAGTTAACAAAGTTGATGTCAAATTTACTTATATTTTAATATAAATAGAGTATATTATAAAATAATATTTTATAACATTAAACAGGTGTTGATGGAAAATATATTTGATAGGGAATTCCTTGTTGGTGGTGGGTGTTGGAGTAAGAAGAATAAAATGGTAAGGTTTAAAAGGAAAAATGTTAAACCAAAATTTAGTGTATATATTTAAATTATTTATTATGTAATTAATTAAATAAATAAAAATTCAATTATAAATAAAATAATTTATTTAAAGAATAAAATTGAATAGGAAAAGGTCACACGAAAATTTTATATTTTCAATTGTATAAGATTGATTTTTTATAGGCTCAATAAAAATTAAAATTATGATCCCTCTAAGCTTATCTCTAGATTATTTGATAAAGATTCTTAAACTGTTTGATCCTGACATAAAAGTTTGTTCCATTTAATATTTTTTGTTTTATGATAATTGAGTTATTTCACAATTTTATATGTATTAAAAAAAATATATAAATAAAAGAAAATATTATTTTTATTAAATTATCTTTATTAACGTGTTATCAATGTCATAAACCCATAATAGAAAATATTGCATTGAAAATGATATAAATATTATTAATTAAAAGATATAATTGAAAAGAAAAAATCATTGAAAATTAAAAGAGTCCGTTTATTTTAGAACAATATTTTGTGCAAATGGTTAATTATTATGGGAGTGACAGATTATTAATATTGGGTGTTATAAAACCTCAATTTTTGCCAAAGAGCCTAAGACCTGACCGGTATATATTTACAAGCAATTTTGATTTATATAAAGTGTCTTTCATAGGCATCAATAATCAAAGACCAAAACATTTTCAATGTCTTTGGTAACCGAAGAGTTGAAAGCCAAAGCAGAGGTGTATTATGGTGACAATGTTTGCAGGGAGAAGTTCTCTCTATTGCTGGCAGAAAAAGGACTACCAGGTGGATTATTATCCATGCAAGACATTGAGGAATGTGGTCACGTGAAGGAATTAGGCTTTGTTTGGCTCAAGCTAGGGAAGAAAATACAAAGCAAGTTTGATAACATACTTGTGAGTTATGATTCGTTGGTCACTGCTTATGTGGAACCAAACAAGATCAGGTGTCTTACGGGTGTTAAGGCTAAAGAGTACTTGGTTTGGTTCAATGTGAATGAGATTCATGCCAAAGGGGGATCCTCCGTCACCTTCAAATCTTTTGTTGGTTTGTCTATGTCTTTTCCTCTTTCATTTTTCCAAGCTGAGAAATCACAAGGCAAGGAAGATCAAATTGTAATTAATAAGCGCAAATAATAATAATTATGTTTAATTGATTATTCTCCTCAGATTATGCTTGATGTGATGCACTTGTATGTATTTTTTATGATTTATTGCTTGTAGTTTATTGAAAATTGGGGAACCTTTGTACCAAAAAAAGAATATGCTGAGCAATGTTTGTTTCATTAAGAATATGCCTAATAAACTGCTTATTGTTCTCTTTCCACATTCATCACGTAATCTTCTTAGTTAGCAAATGTTTCTTTCTTATGCATGGCATGGCATCAAGTATGACAAGTGCAAGGGTCACCGTCAAGAGTCGTAATTCTGTTTTAAATTTGGGATAGAGACGCTAATTAAGTTGACGACAAGGTAATACACGTGGATCATAATAATTATTGGATCACTATAATGTATTACTATAATAATTAGTATTACTATAATGTATACACAACTATTCAGAAGTTCAACTTATATTAAATTAACATAAGATTAAAATGAAGTACTAAACTTTAATTAAAATATTTTGATACAATTCTAGATTTCGTTTATTGATTTTTAAAAGATAGAATACAAGTAAAAGGATATCAAAATTCAAATACTCCTAAATAACACTACCCATAAAATATTCATTTAAGATTATTATTATTATAGGTATGTAATATGGTACAAGGCAGATAGATATTGAGTCATAAAAGGAGACTGTAATCCACACCTATTTTAAGAAATGAGTCCAAACTCATAAATAGCTAGCTTAGCTGATCTGAATTGAATCATCTGATCAGTTTAGGAAATGAACATCCCAACTAATTCCTATCAATCTTTATATGCTTGAGTAGATGTTATTTTTTGCTTCCTGCT
>NC_021166.2:4235915-4256839 GCF_000331145.2 Cicer arietinum
TAGTACTACACCAAATTAAAGAGTTCAGGGTTTACATAATTCACTTGAATGCCTCATCGTTATAATCACTTAAATCCACTTAATCACTATAATCACTTAAATCCACTAAACTATTTATGCTTAAGCGATTACTGAAAACCCATTTAATTTGTGAAAATATTTTTCTTTTTCATTTTTTAAAAATGTATTCATCTTAATTTAGTAACAAGGTGTGAGACTTTTAAAGTAAACTATTTTATGATTGAGAATAGATGAAATGTTAACTAAGGAAGGTGCATTTTTAGAAATAATGAAAATAATTTTTTTTTTTGATATTTTCATAATTTTAGAAAGTGCAGATATTTGTCTACTCAAAGAATTTCTTATCTCTTTGTTAAGAAATAAAATTAATACAAAATTTAGATACCGTAAGTAAAAATGGCAGGCACGCACTATATGACATAATTGGCAAATGGTATTACAAGCGGTATTATTTTACAACACTAACATAAAGAATGAGGTTGCAAACAAATAAAAGACATGCTATTCACCGCCCTCTTTTCATCTATACTCTATACAACTTCAAACTCTCTAAAATTGCAGCAACTAGCCTATTAGAAGGAAATGATTCCTTCTTCCTTTTGTAGATTCTTTTTTTAGTGGTGGGGGAATGTGAAGACTTACATCTTTCCGTAAATTGAATATGCTAAATAAACAAAAACAGTCCTGTCTGGGGTCCCATTACATAAAACTTAACAATTTAGTTTTCTAATGACCCAAAACCTCTTCCACACAGCCAACATTAGGAAAGTCTGAAGGATCTTATGGTGATGGAGGTCTGACTGGATGACCCTCTTTAGGGGCCTGTTTCTCAACAAGGCTACTGTTGTCAAAAACAAAACTCAAGTACAAACTACAAAGTGAATGTTTGGGGGCAGTATGATAGAAACTGGTACCAAACAGAAGGAATTAAGAATAATAACTGGTTGTTATGGAATAATCTCTGGAGAAAGGTTCTCAATCAGAGACTCAAAACACAAACAAATAAATAGAACAGAAATAATACACAGACAATTCTGAACAAAGGGACACGGTTTCCACATGTTTCTCCAAGGAATTGGAGATCTTTGTTTCTCCCTCCCATAACCATTTTATAACTTCCCAATTACCCCATCTTCCTTTGTGTGACCCTATTTATTCCTAAACATAAACATGCCATAACAGACAATTAATATAAAATGTAACTGCATAACTGCTATAATTATTTTTATTCTCTCCTCTAATATTGTCCTCTAATAAGAAGTCTGGCAGAGTATTGGTTATGTGACCCCTGTTGGTTAGTTAGTTAGTCAGTCAGCTAGTAGAATACTGGGCAGTGTAGTATATAAATAAGAGGGAAGGAATATAGTCCTTGGAGACTATTGGTGCCTTAGAACCAAACAAGCAATTTTTTATCTTTGTAATTAGAGTTGTCTCTAATTCTTTCTAATTAAAAGACGGGTTCCTATCACTTTCTTGTCAGCTGTATTATCATGTGTTACCCCCAAATTGTATTCTTTTATTACATGTATGAAAGTTGAAAACCATATGCCCGTGTCTTATGTGCATTCCTACACATGTATTCACTTATGTGCATTCTTACACATGCATTCAATTATCTGCTGTGTAAGTATGCCACTGTGAATAAATCATCAACTTAAAATAGTTAACAGAAAATGACTTGGATGAAAGGATAATCAACTGACAAAGATTGTATCAAGTCAGTTTAATAACACTTACCAACATTTCGGGTATCCTAAGGAAACCAAAGGACAACGAATATAAAACAACGGAGATAGTTGTCCCTATAACTAAATTGTTTATCAGACGCTTGTCATCTTTGCTGGGCACAAATGCCGTTTTCAGTGTATTGGTTAGCTGAAAGAGCCTATAGGAAATCTGCAGGCAAGTAGAATGTTAAAACCATAATAAATCAACATAAATAATTTAAACCCACCGGTGCTGTTTACTTACTGCAACATATATGGAAGTAGTAAGCATGAAGTTCAGCATTGGGTAGTCTGGGATCAAGGAAAGCAACAATTTGGGTTGACCATCTGGAACACCTGACCTGAAATAAACCAACAAAAGAGAAAGAAAAATCATTTCATTAGGATAAAAATAAAGCAAAATTTACAAAAAACATGTTGCATCAGGCATGCATCCATGAATCCTTTTGTGCATGTAACTATGCACCCATGTTCGTCCAGGATTTTCCCCTTATGACATTCATTCAGAAGAAGAAAAAAAATTAATTGAAAAGTTGAGAATTTTGGTGAGTAACTCCTGAGTCCTGATTCATCCCATTTGTGCAACAAAGAATTATTTTATTATTATGATACCGGTAAATATTCAAAATTCTAATGCTATAGTAAATTGATATATAACTGATTTTTTTAGTATATTTATACATACTGTAAATATGAGTAAATTTATGTGTGTTATTCTTGTGAGATCACACATTCTATTTATAATGATATTTCAATAATTGCATTCAATGTCTGGAAAGTTGTGTTGACTAGGACTACTAACATTTAGCCTATGGTGCAGCACAATCAAAGAATAATAAAAACATACAATGAATTTTAACGCTTCCCCTCAAGCTAAAGCTTACTATACTTTAAGCTTGTTACATCAAAATATTTTATCACAAAAATTGAAACTAAGTTTGACAATTGTTGGACTTGTTTGAGAAGATGAGCCACCATTTATGATTCAAGTGTGGGTAAAGAGTCACCACCGGATTGATTATCAGTGGGAATAAAATGTGCCACTAATATGATTCATATGTGGGAGAAGAGTCACCACAGGATTGACCGTCGGTGGTAATAAAAGGCAACACTAATATGATTCATATGTACCTCATCGTCAATTAAAGAGTCCTCGCGTTGGACTGAGTCACCATCAGATTGATCATTGGTGGAAATAAGATGCACCACTAATATGATTCATACGTGGTAATAGAATCACCACTGGATTGATCATCGGTGAGAATAAAAGACACCACTAATATGATTCATATGTGGAAAAAGAGTCTCTATCGGATAGATCGTCGGTGGGAATATCCTTGGATTTTCTGAGCAAATGGCACATTTTCCTTGAAACCAAGTTCTCACAGCAGCAGCCCAACCTGCGTAATTGGCAAAACCAACCAATTTTCCGCAAGGAATGACCAGGAGAGTAGTGAAACTGAAAGCACAAGAAAAAGCAACAGCAGATAGAGTGTGGGGAGTTGAAAGATGAGAGGTTGCTGAAAAATCACCAAATGATGAAAAGACCCGTAGAAGGTGGCAGAGGGGCATTCGCGACAGCCAAGATAAAATATGGTTGTCAGAGACAGGTGCACGTGCAGATTTGGTGGAGGCGCATGGGACCCAAACATAGAGAAGGTGGACATGTCTGACGGCGCATGCAGTGTCGGTTGACGACGGGAAAAGCATTGTCATGCTCGCCAAAGGATTGTGTGGTGGTTTTGGACAGTGGTTCTCACTGGAAAAGGTGCAGCTGGTGTTGGCACAACTATAACAATGTAAAAAAGGACAGAACTGTGGAAAAACTATGAAAATGGTGGTTATGGTGCTGCCAGCGGCAAATGCCGCCGCCGGCAGCCATAGTGAAGCAAAAAGATAGGTCAGAATCAGAACTTGCTCTGTTAACATGTAAATATGAGTAAATTTATGTGTGTTTTTCTTGTAATATCAAACCTTCTAGGAAGTTGTGTTGACTAGGACTACTAACATTTAGCCTAGGATGTAGAACAATCAAAGAATAATAAAAACATACACTGAATTTTAACGCTCCCCCTCAAGCTAAAGCTTACTATGCTTTAAGCTTGTTACATCAAAACATTTTATGCAATTGGGAAATAGTATTTCTAGAAATTCAAAGTCAAATCTCAATAATGAAACAAAGAATTCAAAGTTACAAAACATTGAAAGGGATAACCAAAGCTTATCAATGAATTTAGGAATCTATATGATGGCATGCCAAACATGTGAACTCTACATACCCTAACATCCAGGATCCAGGTATCTCATGCCTAGGATCTAAGATTGTTGGGCATCTAAGTAGCCACCCAACACCCCCTCAACTCTATCAAGATAAATATGAATTATATCTAGTAAAGAACCAGTAAATTCTAAAAGCAAGAAATCAGCTTCTGAGTACCTTAACCAGATATGAATCTGGGAGATGTAAGTCTCCAGTGTAACCTTCCCAAGCCATCTAGGAGGAGAAAAGAACATTAGAAAATTAGTTCACAAATTAATAACCTTAAACAAGTAAAGTTACTAGGATGCAATACATAAAAACTTGACAGCGTGTAGCACAAATTATCTCATTAAGTATGAATACACATCTTTGTACATTTTTAAATGTGCAAGGGAAAGTAGCAGAAAGAGAGAGATTAATAAAAGTTGTGGTCTACAAAGACAACTTACGCAAAAAGGGTCAGTGTATAGCTACGAAAACTTTGTGTAATATTGCGCAAGCATATGTAAACCCTGTTAAATAAATAAATGGCACATTAATCACTAGAAAGGTTTTGAATAGTCAAGGCCCCAAAAAAGTACATCAAGGAAAAATGGGCATACGTTATGGGAATCCAGGAGGTATAAGGATGGTATTTGTTGTAAGTAACTTTGTCCAGCTTGTATACATACTCAAACCATAAATAACCCGTCTACAAATTAACTCAAAACAGTCAGGGCCACAAAAATAATACAAATCGAAGGTGTACTAGTATAATAACAAGCACCACTAAGAATATTATACCACAGAAGATAGTAGCACAACAGCAGCTTTGATTGATATTCTGCGTTTTATTTCTGCTTCCTCCAATTTCTCCATCCATCGTTCAACCTACAATATCATGTGATAGTTACTAACATACTCAACTCAAAGGAAAAAATAAAAGAGGCAGAAGTGAAATTAAATTCTGCATATCATTTGCAAAAGTGAAGATCCATAAACTTATTAATTTGAGAAGCTCCTATAAGCTAGAAGATCGTCCCAACCGGGCCATATTCTCCCACATCAAAATCATCACTCAATCACAGAGAGGGTAGAGGTGAATGTTAGATTAGTCTAGACTACTTCAAAAACATAAAATGAGAAACTCACAGTTGGATGATAATAAGCATATATCATTCCAATTATCCATATATAGCGATCAAGCCCTGAACGAAAATGCCACTCATGCAAGCGGGAGAATTGTGATTTAGATGGATCAGGATCAGTATAACCTGCAAGTTCAAAGAAACATTCCTGTCAGCATGATCAGATGTTCTTTCAGGTGTGCACCCAAACATCATAAATAATACTAACCGAGCATGAAAGTAAATGGACTCCAAAGCCATTCAAAGACTCCAGGTGTCTCCCATACTAAGATAACAACCAAGAAGCAAGCAATGATTTTGGCAGCAATGACTGACCCAATCTCATTGTACTTGTTGAGAATACCGAGTGCCCCATAAACCATAAGGGTGAAAAGAGTGTGCATGGGGCAGATGTAGTACAACATGTAACTGTTGTTAAGTACAACACAACAGAACAATACCAAGAAATTAAGTCGCCACATCATCTGTTCAACCAGAAAAAGAAGGAAGACGTTACAGTCAGTACACACCAAATATGAAAAGCAACAATCTATACTTCTAGGAATTGGCATACCTGAGCGAATCTTGCCATGCTAAAATCTTTACGAATATAATAATATGAGAAGTTTCCAAATCCAGTCATCCAAACATATGCAGCGATGAACAAACGGATTGCATTGTAGATTTCAGATGCAGCAAAGTAATGGTACATCAAAAACAATACCTGTGTCGATGCCAAATGGTAGAAATGTGGAATGTTAGTATCATAAGAGTTGAGTAATCAAAAGCTCTGATGAAAACAATCAAAACCAAAACTGAATGGTGCTTCCCTTTATAGTATATGTGGACCTGAAATTATTCCCATCATAAATGATAACAAAGTAAGAGACTACTTCAGTAATATGAATTGAAAAGGTGACCAACCTGCATCCAGCCTTTCCATTCTTCAGTCTGGTGCCTATTTAAGTAAAGTATGGATTTCCCAGAAAATGGCGACTTGTCATGATGTATTGTAAATGAAGTTATTGCCGAAACTATGATGAGGAGAAAATAAAGGAAGAGGAAGAGATCCCTATTGTAACTCTGCAAAAACAGATGATCGTCAAACAACATATTAGTAATGCATGAAAAACATGTTTTTCAAATATATACTTTAAAACTTTATGGATAGCGCACAAGATGTATGTGGTATACTAAATTTTGCTAGCCTGCGAGCATTAGAACGCATTTGGGTACTTGCTTCTAAGGTGGTAAGTTGTGCCGGTATTAATGCAACAAGTAAGTCACACCTTTCTATTTTTATCCTCCACCCCCCCTTAATTATTGAGTTAAATCCTTTGGCAGTTGCTTACCCAAATAAACCTTTAGCAGTTAACTCTTCCGAAAAAATGGTCCAAACCCCCATTTGGATTTTTTCCTAATTTCAAATGGTCACCCAAGTATTCCAAAACCATGAAAATTTAGAGGAAATCTGTCGATTTTCAAAATTGGGGGAGATAGGAGATGATGTAAAATCAGGGAAATTCACTAAGACTGGAGTTTTTCTTTCTAATACATCGACTTCAACTTCTAAACTAATTATGTTTTATTTCCATAACACAACCAATTATTATTTTCTTCATTATCCTATCTGTTTTGCCATATAAATCCAGCAAATGGATATCCAATATTCAGGAAGTATTATGATAGAATTTCAGAAAGTATTAAAAATTCCCTCACAACTGTTTGAAAACCTAACATAGGAAAACCTTAGGTGTCTATCAATGGCTACACAAATGACAAAAATATGAAATGCTACAGAACATGCAAGTATGTTGAAACATTATGAAGAAACAGCTGGGATCGAGCTAAAATGCCATGCTGCAATATTTGCTTACAGAACTGACAATTCAATTTCAATCACAATATTAGATCCAGGCATAGAGAAGAATACAAAAAGGAAGTAAAATTAAGAAATTATTAACCTTTTTTGATGAGCCAAAGAAATCTGTGCGATCGCACAAATAGTAATAACCCAAAAGAAGGCCAAATTCAGACCTGTAACAAAAAAAAGAGTTAAGGAAATGGAAGTCGGTAGTTTGATCCACACATGTAAATATCTTGTCATATAGTTTGATTCACTTACATGGCTCTAAGTGTCGAACGGTTTTCAATCAGGAAATTTTCATCCATCAAGAGGAATCTGAAGAAATAATAAATGGTGAAGCACGTAAGTCTTCATTTAAGCAAAGACAAAAGTATAGAACCATAATTTATGCAAGCAAAAACAAGAGCTACATGAATTACTACCGGATAACTGATGAGGAGGCAGTTAAGCTTCGAGCTTTTGAGCCGGTTGGGGATGCTGGCAGTTGAGCTCCTCCCTCCAATAAAACTTCTCTATCTTCATCTTTAACAGCAATACTGCTCACTTCAACTAAGTTGATGTCCGAATGCCTACTAGAATATAGAATAACTTCTATAAGAAATACTAAAACAACAAGTTCTTAATTCCATCCTTTCTTTACGCATTGGATAAAAAGTAAACCGTCCAACAAAATTTCTCTCCCCAAAATATTTTATCACTTAATCTGCTCATAATCTGATTTTACCATTGCAGATACCTTTAAAATTGTTCTATCGCAATTGCAAATCGCAATTTAGAACTATGATCATATTAATATATTATAAAAATTTCAATTGTGAAATATCTTTTGCTTAAAAAGGAAAAAAATCAAATTCAAAGTTACATAATGGAAACCAATTAAATAAAAAGAGCTAGCTACTGCAAAATAAACAGTGACAAAATGTTCCTAATCATAAAATGGCCAACTACTTAACTTCCCATCGAATTATAAATTATTAATTAATAATACATTATACAGCACAAAACTTCTACCGTCACTCGAAACAACTAAAAAATTCACGATTCAAAAGAATAACAAATCGATCAAACTTACGCTTTGGACGTTACAGAATTTTTGCGATACTCCAATATCTCGGAATATATCCATGCCAAAATGACCGGAATGATCCCGAGCAAGAACGAAATCTACAAGCATCAGAAACCAAAAAATCAGTAACGCGCGCAAAATAAGCACAAACACAACGAATTTCGTGTAGCGATAAGATGAACAAAGTAACAAGCTGTTAAATAATACGAAAAGGTGCAAGATCTGAGATCAGAAGAAGCTGAAAGTACCTGACCGGGAGTAACAGGACTGAGGATATGCATTTCGAAAAAATCACGATAGATTTCCGAATTCACCGGAACTGAAGCGGCATTCGAAGAAGATAGCAATTCGACGGTGATCCACGAGTAGATCTAGGGGACAAGAAATGTGAACCCTAGATATACGAAAACAATAATGTGAATGAGAAGAATATGGTGTAAGAAAAATGCTTCCAGTAACGGTGTGGTCTGAGTGGAATAGTGCAACAAGAACTAACTCACTCACTCACTAGAATTAAATATGTGTAGTACTATTATCGGTGTACAATTTATTGAATATTTAATTATATAATTAAAATGGAATTTTCAACCGTTTGTCCAAAACTGTGGATGATGAAGATTTTGACTAGTGTTGTTTTTATTTTGGAGTCTTTAGAAAGTTTGTATAAGTTGCATGTGTGCGTTGCAAACTTAGAACCGACAACTCGCATTGGTTTCTGTAATTTGAATTCAAGTTTTTATGTGATATTGGCGAGATCCACTGGTTATTCATTTTTTATCAGTATCACCGACACTAGCATTTCTTCTCTTCGCTTTCTCCTCCCACCATATTTACAGTTCATTTCATTCCCCGCGTTGGCCCACACCTAACGCAACTACCAATACACTAGAATTATTAAAAAGACAATTTCTAATTAATTGTAAAAGATTCTTTCTATTTATTTTACTTTTTGGAAACTTATGAAAATAATAATAATTCAAACAAAAATGGCTTGAAATGAGAAGGCCGATTATTTATGAGAGTTGGATTCATCTTTAATTCATTGTTATTCGGTGGTACTTTCCTCCAAAATTCTTGCCACAATATTTTATTATTCTAAAATGATATTTTAAAAAATAAAATAAATAATATCAATTATTAATGATTAAATTAATTATTAATATCATGTATAATCAATAATTATTATATGAATTATTCATCTAATCACTTTATCAACTTGTCATTTTAGAGAAATTGATTTCCTTGTAAGAAATTAAAAGAGCCAATAAACTATTTTCAAAATTATTTATGAAAACATTATAATTTAACCTGTTAATGGATTTACAAAAGCATAAATTACTCACCACTTGACTGGTCATTAGCAAGATTTTCCTGAATAAATAGTAAAGTGTGTTCATAAACATATTTGCGAACTTTATAAGACTTTGAAGTAAGTATTCCGAACTAAGTTGAAAGGATGCTAAAAGTATTGTCATTGAACTCTAGAAAATTCGTTTTCTAAACATACACAAAAAATGTTAGGTCCAATTTAAAAATGAGTTACAAAGCATAGTCCATCTTAGTCTATTTCCACTTTTATTGTCAAATGCACTTTAAGGTGACACAATGAGCTCCAAACTAAGTTTGTCAATCATGAATGTGTTCATCATCATAGATGTTGTGATATCAGATTCAATTGTCGTAAGATACCCAAAATCTGGCTAACCATTAAGTAGCATGGGTGCTTAGCACTACACCCATCACGCACTAAACTAATTCAATGTCAATAAATACGAATCCACGTTGAAGGCTGTTTTTAGCCCTTTTAAGATGGCTCAAAACTTTGCCATAGTAATAGTGCAAGTACCAAGGGAGCAAGAAAAATCAAACAAAAATTTTCTATGACGATCACGAGTGACACCACCACATGCTACCGAACATCCAAGATTAGTCATCACCATTTAACTTGAACCTATCATGGCTCGGATGAGACCAATAAATGGAGACGAAAGCATCACCACCAATAATAGAACAAACCATGCTTCTTTCGATGTCCAAATACAGTTTTCTATAGCTTGCTACTTTTGAGTATGAGTTTATCTCCGTCTGTCTATTCCAATATTGAAGTTTCTATGAAAACAATAAAAAATAAAATACTAACAAAATTGCTAAGAAAACAAAAGAGATAACTCTTGTATGAAAAGTGATGCATTTATTTGATTTGGTAAGTATTTGATTTATATTTCTAAGATAAAATGTGCTTTTATAGAATCATTAATCAATGCTAAAATGTGCTTTTATAGAATCATTAATCAATGCTCTTAAGGTGCCCATTATCATGACAAAAAAATCATTGTTGTTGGTGGCAAAACAGTGACAACCACCCGCACATCTGACACCCCACTCAACGAGCCACCTGCTTAAACCGATGACCCAAATTCGGTTGAAACGCCACCCATTGTGAGCATTGAGCGATGTAAATCAAGCACTGGGGAATTACGCCAGACCATCCAAGTGTATGTTTGGTTTAGTTTTTGTCAAACTCAAATCACATCATAATGCAATTTTGGTTGTGATTTATAGAAGCTACAAATTGCAGCTTACACCTAAACGTGAGTTTGGCCTCCAAGCCACTGTGAAAACAAACAACCTACAAATCCAGCACCAAGCAACCCAGTAGGCGAATTTTAGTAATATAGATATCAAACAACTGATTCTTAGTAGAACTAATTCGTCATGGAATGGAGATTCACTTTTTGAGTGGATCCAACATTCAGAAGTTCAATAAGAGTGTAAGACATGAAGCCCCATCAATGTAATTGCAACAAATAAGAATAACAAGATTGTGATAAAAACCATTATGTTAAACCAGAAGAATTCTACCAACAATTTCAAGGCGTCAGAAATATTATGCATAAGTTCTACAAAGTCACTGACCTACAAAATACTAAGATAAAAATAAGTCTGTGAAAGTTGTCCTAGTAGATGTTTCAACCCACTATCGACTATGCACCAGCCAGAAAAAACTAGAAATCCTAACAATGCTGCAGCATAATAATACAAGAGAGCACAAAACAATTCATGGACATACTCATCCTTTCTTTGAAAAGTGTTCAAAGAACAGAGAGTAATATAATTGACCTATGGTTGACTTGTTAAGTCCTCAAGCAAACCAATGGACCCAACTCTATTTCTTAGAGGGCCTTTCATCATCTTCTCCACCGTCGTCATCATCTGAATCATCTTTATCTGACCTCTTTCTTTTTGGTGGAACCTCAGCCTTCTCATCATCATCCTCATCACCTACTCCTTCATCTTCCTCCTCGCCATTCTCTTCTGGTTCAAAATCACTAGATGCTTCTTCCTCTTCAGGATTGCCTAAAGGGCGGACAAGGTACTCTGTCCCCAAATCATCCTACAACAATTTATACTCGAAAGAGTGATTCAAATGCAAACGAGATTTATAGCAAAATTGAATTATACAGCCAGCAGATTGGCTTCAAATGCAAACGAGATTTATATCAAAATCAATAATACACCTCTGGAATCAATTTTGCCTTCACCAAAAGTGCAACCAAACATACAATGAGGAATAAGCAAGCAAAGCACGATACAAAGTAAGGAATTGTAACAAATCAAACACAAGTTCCTTGGATGTCTAAAATCCCTAATACCTAACAAGGCAAAAAAGTATGTTGGCAGTTACTAATTAAGAAGATTCAGATGAATTGAGAAATATACTATCCGTACCAAATAAACTGATGCATAATTCTAAAATAGAAATTCTACTCAAGACAGAGTTCTAAAAGGAAAACGGACATTAAAAAAAACACAGAAATTTACAAGCTCATAAAAAATATCATAAACAGGGTAAATGAATCATAATTGAAAGGAAAAAAAAAATGAATTCAAAGCAAAAATAAATCTATGGAATAAATTAACGAACAAGAGACAATAAACAATCGATATTTCAGACGAACAATTTCAATAAATTAGGGATTTAAATTTATAAAGCAAATATATGACGGTTACCTCTCCCTCGTGCTCCTCCTCGTCATCATCGTTCTCGTCGTCGTCGTCGTCGTCGTCGTCGGGCTCACCGCCAGGCTCACCATCACCTACTTCTTCTTCCTCTTCTTCCTCTTCATCATCATCGTTACCGCCTCCAGGAGCATCATCTTCATCCTCGTCCTCATCTTCATCGTCATCGTCACCGTCGTCATCCTCATCATCATCTTCATCACCGTCATCATCTTCGTCATCGTCTCCGTCGTCTACTACTTCCTCGGATACATCTTCGTCATCCTCACTCAAAACGATTACCTCATTTTCCTCAACTTTCTCCTTCGATTCCTCCGTAACCTTCATCTTCAAATCCAAACTATTACACTAATTTCTTAAAAAATAATCAAAATTATATGTTCGAAGATTAGGGTAAAATCGATCGGAAATCGAGCACTGGAGAATAGAGAACACAGCCAAGTTACCAGCCTCTTCCCTTCGTTTCTCCAGTTACTCTGCAACAATGATCTGAACCGTTGATACACGAATTCACGCGGATCGATGACATGGCATTCAATCGGACGGTCTCTGTATTACAAGTGAAGATAGTTTGATTACGCACTGCGGCGCCCACTACTCTTATTTTAACTCTCACGTGTGTCACGTGCTACTTGAGTTAGGGTTTTCATCTTGGGCTCATTCATTTATCCGGCCCAAGTCTATATTTTGTTTTGGGTCTTCTTAACTTCGAAAAATTTACCCCATACCTATACTCCACATAAGTAAAGAAATGACTTTTTTGTCCTCGTTAAAATTATAAAACTCCAAAAAATTTACCATTTCACCTTTTAATATTTCCGCAAAGAAAAAAAAAAGTAAATATTTTTTAAAATTTCTGGAAAATTTGTTTTCAAGATTTCTAGTACACAAAATACACTTTAGAAAACTATTTTTAACTTTTCCATTACAGAAGCCTCATTTAAAAATCATTGTTCAACTTTTTTGGTAGAGAAGACTCTTCCAAAAATCTTTTTTCAACATTTTTTGGTAGTACCAGAAAATTTAATTTAACTTTTTCGAAAACTATATACATACTGGAAAACTTGGTTTAACATTTCTGATAGTTACCGAAAATCTTGAACCTCAAGTTCTTTGGAAGTTTTATTTTTTATTTTTTGTGTTTATTTTTTATTTGTTTTTAAATAATTATAATTTTATAAGCAATTGTGATTTATTTCTTTTTATTTTTTAATTTTTCAGTGGATGTTGGTGCACGAGTAAGAGGTGGCAAAATCATACGAATTACATGTGACGTTGATACTTCTACGTCATCCATGATGAATTCTCTAGAGAGGATTTGACTAACAGCTTCAAGGAGAATAAGACGGATAATAATTGTTTTTAATTATTTTTAATTATTAATTTTTATGCATATCATTTATCTATTTATTTTATGTTTAATTATTTGTATATCATTTATCTATTTATTTTTATGTTTAATTTTTTATTATTATTTATTGTTAATTTTTAATTTTTTTATCATTAATATATTTATTTTTTATTTGCAACAATATTAGATATATGAATATTTTCCATATATTTATAATAAAGGTGAATAAGGTGCTGATGTTGAATGTATTGCCCAAATAAATTTGAACTATTGTGAGGAAAACTTATCCTAATCAATTATTCATATTTCCTTCATTGCGTAATAATTAGTTAAATTTTTTCTCTCTTAACTTTCTTTAGTTAATTTTGTTCGCATAAATTAACACTGTACTTTTTATATTTGAATTAAAAAATCATCTATCTCTTTTTAAAACTACTATTTAATTTAATTAATAAGTATTAAAGTAATTTTATGTTTCTATACTAAATGAATCATTAATGTGAAGAAGAAAAGAAAAAGAAAAAGGAAAGGTTTCGGTAAATACTCGAAGATGCCCCCGACGGAGAAATATCATCTGTATCATCGACGTGACAGTGACGCAAAGATAAGGACAAGAGAAATTTAAAAGTAACATTAAATAGTTTTTAAAAGGATAATTAGATAATTTATTCTAAATAAAAAAAAGTAACATATTAATTTACACCAACTCAAATTAACAAACTATATATATAACAAATATTATATTTATTTTAATTATTATTAGAAAAGCTCACGAATCTCGTGATGACAATTGATGAAATTGAGTCAAATTTAGGAATATGTTAGGATAAACAAATAATTAAAATAAAAATAAAAAGTTAAAAGTTTATTTAGATGAGATAATTAGTACGTGTGTGTAATAAATAACAATTACCAAACAATTTCATATGTAAATATGAGATTACTATCCATGATATTAATAATTTAAATATGAGAAAATATATATATAAATTTCTAAAATTAAATTGTAATTAAAAAATATTGGTCTGACTTCGAAAGTTTTTCATTTGTAAACATGAGAATATCTAAAAATATTGTTTCACTTTTTTTTTTTTTGACTAATTTATTATATTATATGTTTCATATATGTATACTATAATTACTGGATAAAAAAAATATAGAGAGGGAATTGGAGGGAAATTGAATGATCTAGTAGTGTCATTTGTAAATATATATTAATATATATACAATATAATATATTTAATATTGATAATTAATAGTCACAAACAATAGTGTTGACTCGAATTAATGCAAAGTTTAAAAGTTAATTAATGAAACAACAAATGAGGCAATTTCTAGTATAAAAGTAAGTTTGCCCTCAAAGAAATTGTGTGTCCACTCATCCATCCTCTCTTAATTTTCCTTTTAAAATTCTCAAAATCATGTCAATGATAAAACCATTTATTCTCATTTTGTGCACAATTGTTGTTGTAACTCAAGGAAAAACTGTAACCACAAATTATGCAAATTTAATACAACAAACTTGTAGGAAGACACCAAATTATGGTCTTTGCATTCAGTACTTGAATGGTAGCCCAGGAAGTTCTACTGCAGATGTAAATGGTTTAGCACAAATCATGGTTAACGTAATTAAGACCAAAGCAAGCATTGCCTTAAACAAAATTCATCAAATTATTGGAAGGAGTGCACAAAAGGTGGCACTAAATTCATGTGTTGATAAATACAATGCAGTTTTGGTAGCTGATATTCCACAAGCTATTCAAGCTTTGCAAAGAGGAAATCCAAAATTTGCAGAAGATGGTGCGAATGATGCTGCTGTTGAGGCCAACAGCTGTGAAAATGGCTTCTCTGGAAAATCACCACTCACTGCTGAAAATCGTGCTACACAAGATGCAGCTGCCATAACCGCAGCTATTGTTAGATTATTGCTCTAGTTACTTTACTTTCATTATGCTATTCAACCATCAATAAATTAATATTATTCTCATGTCATAAAAATTGTATTTTCTGTTTCTTCTATCTTTATAGCTAATAAATTTATTTGGGATAGTTAAATTTATTTTATTGTGTAATATTTTTTTGTTGAGGTGCTAAAGTTATGTCATGCTGCTACTAGACATTACAATTATCAATAAAATCTATAAATGATCGAAATTAATATGATAATGTAAACTAAATGAATGTCGTAATGATATAGAAATAAAACATGAGAATAAAAATATATACCATTCTTTTAAATAATAAAGGAAAGAAAATGAATTAGAGAGATATTTTAAAGCTAAAAAATAGTCTTAAACTACTTTTCTTTGGCAGAAGAAAAAAATAGTGATAAGAAGAAGAGCTGGGTAGCAGCGTAACACTATTTTTATTTATATTCAACTACGACTAATTTTTATTTATATTCAACTAGCAATAGTTGATACCATGAAATACATAATAGTTGATATCAGGAAACACATAAATATTTGTTTCTAAAGATGAATGAGAATAAATATTGTGAGTCGTTTGATTGTTAGTATTAAATTTTTGATTAAGTAATTTTATATTGACTTCTAAAATATTTATAAATAACGTTAACATATTTTTTACTGTCTTGTTCATTCTAATATATGGTTTCATTTGTAAATTATTCACATATTTTAATATGAATTAAAGTTATTTTTGTGTAAGAAAAAATATTGTTTTATTCCAATCTATTCATCCTCTCTTGATCTTACAAAACTTGTGTTCAGAGACAAACCCAACGGAGGGCGGGAATTTTCATAAACTACTACTACTAAATAATGCTTCTATATAAAGATAATAAAAAGAGCACCATAAATATGGAAAGAAGACAAAATCGATAAAGACAAAAAGAAAATATTATATAGGGAGAAGCTACTATCTATTATTGTGTATAAAATCAATTTTTTGTATGATACAAGTTTGTTCACTTGTGTAGCTAATTGTCAGGCCTTACTGAAATATGAACTCTTATGTGTAGTGCTATCATTCAAAGGGGTTATGAGTGTTGTATGGGGTGGAAAAAAAAATGAAAAGTCGGTGAAACTGTGACAAAAGAGATGTAAGAAGTGGGTGGAAAATTAAGGCCCAAAAATAGTCTTTCTGCCCTGCCCCATATGCCCTTTTTAAGAGAGAATGACAGGCGGAAATAGCAAGAATTAAATGAATAGGCTCTTGTCAATAGGTTGTTTGTTTGGCAGCTCGAATCCACACTAGCTAACTTTACACAGAAGGAACACCACCATTGATACATTGATAGTGGATTAAGTGGCAAACCTAGACTATGCCCAAGTACATGTTTTAGCCCACTATTGACTATGCACTTGCCTGATAAATATAGTAAACCCTAATAATACTGCACCATAACAATACAGAATAGCAACAAACCTAAGAAGTGGGTGGAAAACAATAAATGTGATGATTAAATGCAAATGTAAAAAACAAAAAAGTTTTACACAACCAAAAACTTCTGTATAAAACAAAAGAGATCTACCAACAATATGAGAGTACCAGAAAGAAATAGGAATGAACAATAATCTACTAACCTAAGAAGTGGGTGGAAAATAAAATTGAAGTCTGTAAAATTTGTCCTACTACATGTTTTAGCCCACTATTGACTATGCACTTGCCTGATTAATATAGTAAACCCTAATAATACTGCACCATAACAATACAAAATAGCAACAAACACTTCCATGAACTTGCGTATCCCTCTTCTCTGAAATGTGTTTAACGGACAAAGGGTGATATGTTGACTTATAGTTGACTAGTTCTCCAGCAAAGAATGGACCAATTCTATCGTTTAGAGGGTCTTACGTCATCTTCTCCACCATCGTCGTCATCTGAATCATCTTTGTCTGACCTCTTTCTTTTTGGTGGAACCTCAGCCTTCTCAACATCATCATCACTGTTACCTTCATCCTCTTCACCATCATCTTCTTCCACTTCGTCTTCCTCCACACCATTTTCCACAGGTTCAAAATCACTAGATGCTTCCTCCTCCTCAGCAGCGCCTAAAGGGCGAACAAGGTACTCTGTTCCCAAATCCTCCTAAAAACAATGTGTAAGAAAGAGTAACTCAAATGCAAAAATACATACAGAAAAAACCAATTATATAGTTACAGTTGATTGGTAATGTAATAGTTAAGCAACAAAATTGATGCAAATAACTAAAATTTGTGTGATTGGCTACATGAAGATGGCTACAAATGTAAGTGTCATGATTTGGAGTTCTTGTAGCAGAAACTAAATTTTCAAAATTCAAGCAATCCAAGCTATCTCAATTCAGGAACGTGCCAATTATATTATGCACATTCCAAGTGAAAACGATTTAATTATTCTGTCCAAGATGAATTACTAATAGCATCAATGAGACAATAAAAACAAATCAACAAGTAAATAAAAATAAAAATGAACGAATTATAAAAGATAAACAAATAGTGTGTTACTATATAATTGGGTAATCCATCATATTAAACATTCGACAAATAAAATTGATTATGTAAAACTGATAAATGTTTAGATGAGCATTGAGTTTGGAAAAATCACCCTTTTACCGCGATTTTTTTGAAGCTCAAAAGTGTAGCTTCTACCAAAATTGTGGTGACTCAACGTGATTCTCCAATTATCATCCCAAATCCAAGGATACACGTATGTTAAAGTGAGTTGAACTTAAAATATTTAACTAAGATTACAAAAAAGGTAAAAGTAAGTTGACACCAAAAATATTTACCCTTCACAGATATAGAAACATCAAATACTAACTTTGAGTTAAAGTCTATTTTACAGACAAAAACAAATCCTATAGGAAAACACCAGAAATATCAAAATATAATCAAAATCAATTTGATATATCTAAAGTCTAAACTCATCACAAACATTGAATACTATATGAACAAAAGTCCGAACTCTCCTATTGTGTTTGGTACTTACTGAACAGATGCAAATAATTCTGAAAAATAAATCCTACCAAAACTGAATATAAAAAGAGAAAAGGACATCGCGAGCAACTAGACTAATCATAAGCCATTGCATCACAAATAGAAGGGAAAAAAAAATAGATTGCAAGATGTAATAACGTAATATCACAATTCACAAATAGCTAGTCTCGATTGATAACAGAGAAACTGCAATGTCTTTGCAAGTAATCACAAACGAACAAATCTATTAAACAAAAATCAATTGATGAAAAGTTCACACGGTTTACAAAAGAAACCCTAACTTAAAACAGAATTTTAAAAAATAAAAACAAAATCCAAAGGAAAATCGAACGAATCAAGCAAAATTAACGAATAAGAGCATATAAACAATCCATAAACCAGATTTACAAAGCATAAAAATTGTAAAAATTTCAACAAATTAGGGTTTGGATAAAGCTAATATAAGTTATATTTACCTCTTCCTCGTGCTCTTCCTCATCCTCGTCATCATCGTCTTCATCATCATCATCATCATCATCATCATCTTCATCATCATCGTCATTGTCATCGTCGTCATCAGGATCACCACCACGTTCACCTTCAGCTACTCCTCCTTCTTCTTCATCTTCCTCGTCATCACCGCCACCTCCAGTAGCATCATCCTCTTCATCCTCATCGTCATCGTCATTGTCTTCTTCATCATCATCGTCTTCGTCTTCACTGTCTTCTCCATCAACAACTTCTTCCTCTGTGTCACATTCTTCATCATCTTCACTCAAAACAATGACCTCGTTTTCCTCCACTTGCTCCTTCAATTCCTCTGTTACCTTCATCTTTCAAATCCAAATTATGCTGCAGATTTTCGGTCGAAAAATCGAGCACGGAAGAATAGAGAAAACACTCGAACAGCCTCTTCTCTTCGCTCACCCAGTAGCTCTGCAGCACAGATCTGAACCGTTGAAAAACAAATTCACGAGGATTGTTGACGTGTCAATGTATCGGACGGTTGATATAGAAGGTTTTGTGTTTCAGCGAAGATAATATGATTGAGCGTTGCGGCGCTCGCTCAGTATTTTCACAGTCACGTGCTACTCAAGCTAGCGTATTAGGGTTTTCCAGTTACTTCTACGAATATTCGAATCTTTTTTATTCTGCAAAATAAATTTAGTTGATTTTTTTTTTAACAAAAATTTTGTTAAATTTTAATGTGAGATTATTAATATTTAAGATATTTTTATTTCTAAAGAGATTTGGTCTTGAAGTTTAAATCTTTTAACAAAATATTAAAAATTAATATTAATTTATACGGGTGGGATGTAAAAGTGAGAAATATATTAAATCGTCTAAAAAGTCTGATTTTTTTTTTTTTTAAATATATTAATTATAATTAAGAATGATAATTTTCAACATCAAAAATAAATTTAACAAAGAAAAATGTTCTACATATATTTGAAAAAATAAAATAAAAAGGGTATTGTGGTTAAGTTCAATTAAGAGATTAGCAGTTTTATTTATTTCTCTAGAAGAATAACTAAGGAAGTTGGTTCACAATTCAATGTTGTTTAACCAACTAATTTATGACCATTGAATCTACAAAAAAATTATTTATTTTTCTAGTGTTATTTAAAAATAACAAGAAATCTTTAGAAGAAAATTGCTAACAAATACTATAATAACACTTGCTAAAAATCTAAATGTAGAAAAAAATTTGTGTAATTTAAGTTTTGAAATTGTAAAAAGTGAAATTTTTACATTGAACAATTGTTTTAATTTTTAGTTTTGTTAACAAGTATCCTTAACCCAATAGATAAAAAATAACAAAGAAAGATATTTGAAGACGCTTTTAGAACGGTGGGTATTCAAGCAAAGAAAGCAAAGTTAAATGATAATGATAAATAATTTCAAAAGAAGAAAACGGCTTGTCTTCCATTATAAGTGCAAGTGCAACTAGTGCTGCAAATTTTTAAATTAACGTCATAGTTCATAGTACTATTTTTTACACACACGCAATCATATGAATTCAGATTCCCTATGCTCAAACAAACCATAAATTCACGCATTTAAAAATTAGCGAGTAGTCATATCAATAGGCCGATTAACAATATACAAACTTTTAATTTTTAATTAAGAATATTAAATGTAAATATAAATTTTCCGTCATATTGAATTATTATTAGAGATAATTTGATGATAAGATATAAGACAACATATAAATAAAAAAATACGTAGTTGAGCGAGAAAATTTCGCCAATTATTATAAAAATAATTAAATTCCTCGATAATTATTAGTCATCAATAAAATTAACGAAGAATGGTTAAAAAAATATAAAGTAAAATACTTTAATGACAATGATAGAGATGGAATATATAATAGGAGATTTGAATCCTCAAAAGAAGACAAATTGTTGTTAATTGTTTGAGTAAAGTTATACTAATCAAGTTCTTATAGACAAGTTGTTTTTGAGAAAAAAACATTATATAAGTGGAAAAATGCGTACAAGAATTAATCTCTATTAACTTTTTCCTACACTATAAAATGGCCTAATTCTAGAATAAACTCATAATTTGAAGTATCACACTCTTT